>NW_006239022.1:393219-472265 GCF_000226075.1 Solanum tuberosum
CAACTCATGATGACCATAACGGGTCCTGAATGCTGTCTTTGGAATATCACATTCCCTTACTCTTAACTGATGGCAGCCTAATCTGAGGTCTATCTTAGAGAAACATGTGGCACCCTGAAGTTGATTGAAAAGATCATCAATCCTTGGAAGAGGATGCTTATTCTTGATGGTAACCTTGTTCAACTGACGGTAATCTATACACATCCTAAGGGAACCATCTTTCTTTCTCACAAATGGGATCGGAGCGCCCCAAGGTGAGATATTTGGTCTAATGAAACCTTTCTCTGAAAGATCTTTCAACTGTTCTTTTAACTCTTTCAACTCTGTTGGTGCCATACTATATGGCGGAATAGAGATAGGATGAGTATCATGAATAATATCTATACCAAAGTCTATTTCTCTCTCAGGAGGGACTCCGAGAAGATCATCTGGAAAGACTTTTGGAAACTCTTTTACTACTGAAATTGACTGAATATGAGGTGTCTCAATACTAGAGTCATTAACTCGGACTAAGTGATAGACACACCCCTTGGAAACTAGCTTTCTCATCTTAAGGTACGAAATAAAACAACCCTTAGGTACTGCTGAACTGCTCTTCAACTCTATAACTGGTTCACTGGAAACTGGAACTTGGCTACTCGAGTTCTACAATCTATTGATGCATAACAGGCATGAAGTCAGTCCGTACCTAGAATGACATCAAACTCTACCATGTCTAACTCAACTAAATTAGCCATGGTACTATTGTGATTGATGGAAATGGGACAATCACGATAGACTCTTTCTGCTAGAATAAACCCACCAACAGGTCTAGAGGGGCTCAAGAAGTTGCTCAGGAAAAACATCAAAATAGAAGACTTGGATCATATCAGTGACAACATCTGGTGAATCCTCTTGCTCTCGGTGACTAGCGATACCATAAAGACGGTTTCCTTCTCCGCTTGCCCTTGAAATAACTCATCTAGATGCAACTCTATCTGGTGGAGCAACTGAAGAAAACTGGGCTCTATTACCCCCATTACCATTACTCTATTTGCTCTTAGGACATTCTCTCATAAAATGACTGTTCTGGCCACACTTGAAGCAACTAGTGGAGACATCACGACACACCCCTGGGTGGCTCCTACCACACTTAGCACATGCAGGAGTCTTAGTACCCCCCTTGTGCCTTACTACCTTGCGAATACGCAGGTCTAGCTCTGAAGTTCTGGAATTTTGACTATTGTACTCACATTTGTTCCTTGGTGCAGGTGCACTAGCAGATGATGGAGCAGGTCCTTTCTTCTTATGTTGGAAAGAAGACCGATTCACATTACTCTTTTGCTGCCCGGATTCATTCCCTGATGTCTTAGCCCTCTTATTCTCAAACTCTTCTCTATCCTTCAGCTGGTCCTTCTAAACTTGTTGCACATGGATCATCAGCCTTGTTATGCCTATGTAACCTATTAACATGGCTGCCTTACTTTCCTTACCTGACACACGAGTCAACCTAATAACGAATAAATTCATCCTGCTTATCATGTCAGCAACCATCTATTTGTTTCTCTTAGCTCACGAGGAAAGAAACGCCTCATAAAGCCACTCTCGATCATAGGCCAACTCACAATCGGTTACGCGTAAGCACGAGTTAGAAAGAAACTTTTTAGAGATAAAACTCTAACGCACGAAATGAGTATGAAAGAAGTGAATGAATTCCTAAATGTTGTAGCCTCCTAATTATAGATGTGGCACGCTTTACACCGATAACTAAGACTCTACAGACACGCTTCATAGACTCCCTAGGACTCTTGAACTCTGTGCTCTAATACCAAGTTTGTTACACCCCGAGCCTACACCCTGGATGTGGCCGGCACTCAAGAACCATTGCTGGCTCCAAGCGAACCCTTGGCCTGGCTTACTTACTCAGCGGAGGACTTTACTCAAGATAAATACTTTTAGGGGTCGTTTGGTAGAGTGTATAAGAACAATGAAAAATATGGTGCATTAGTAAAGCTTGCATTAGTAGTGCTTGCATTAGTAATGCCAAGCTTTAGTTATGCAAGTATTATTTCTTATACATTATTTGGTTTGGTCTATTAGAAATAACAAATCTTGCATAATTACTATTAAAGAATATATGTTTACAAAAATACCCTTCATACTTTATTTATTTGTACACTTCCTTTGCAACAAAGTTCTTTGCTAAAACATCAAAAAAGATTTCTTTGCTAAAATATCATTAACTCTTCATTTTTTTTTTCTAAAAAAAAAATAGTATTAAATAGTTGTACTATTGCGTCAAAATATTTTTGTGAAAGTTGGCAAAAAAAAATTTTAATCAAATTTATTGTCACAATAGTAAATTTTTTGATTAAATTATATTGAAATTTGATTTTAAAAAAAAGATACTTAAAAGGCCATAAAGTCTATTAAGACACCGAAAAACAAATCAAATAAAACAAAAACTTATGACAACAAAGAAAATGAAAAGGCTTTAAGGGTAGTTTTGTAATTATTTGATCTAATGCAAGTGTTAAAAATGCTATGTATTACTAATACCTAGAATTCCTTGGTATTAGTAATACACAACTTAATACACAATATAGTGTATTATTAGTTATACATGGCATGAAAAAGTGTACCAAACAAGGTACTACTAATACACACCTAATGCATGTATTATATTTCCTAATACACTCTACCAAATGACCCCTTAAAACAAGTAAACTGAACTACTCAAAATATAACTTAGAATGTATTATAATAGCATTCAATGCCAAAGTGGCAGCTCAAGTCTCAACTTTACTGAAAAGGAAAATTAAAGACTCATGAACTAACATCACTAACTCTGTCTATGATGCCTCTAAACAACTGAGATGGACGCCGGGACAAGATCCATGACATTCTAATGAATTAAAATACTGAAAGCGATAAAAAGGATCCTCCAGAAAACTATGAGGCTCACTAACTGACTCGAGTGTTCAACTGGATCAACGAAGCGCTGGATGTTGATCCTGATTACCTGCATCTGTATCATAATAAGATGCAGGCCAACTGGCATCAGTACATTGAATGTACGAGTATGCGAGTTGGAATGTTAAACATAACTTAAGTTTGAAAGGAACTGAAGAACTTACCTGGCTCAACTCAACTGATTTCAATATAAAGCAGTGTATATAAATGTAGTATAAAGAAAAGTTTTAAAACACGGTTTCAACTCTGTGTATTTAGAAATACAATAATAACTCTGTATGTATGCCAAGATACAATATGAACTCTGTTTGTATATGAAAATACAAATATTTCTGATGTATATAAAAATACAAAGTACTGCTGTGGGAGTTTCTCTAACTGACAACCATCACTTAAGAACTATCGTGATGATACAAAGTTTTGCCTCACGCTGCCACGGCCGTCCTATACCTTGCCGGGGGTATAAAACCTGAACTACTAAGTGGATCCACTAGTCTATGCTAAAAAGCTCTAAATGAATCATTTAAAAAGTATGACCCTTTTCTACCCATGATGGTTACATGGTTTATGGCGGCTCGGAGTTCTCTGAACTCTCTCCCATATCGGTACTCAATACTACTCCCAAAATATAATAGCTCTTTATGTTTTAAAAATATAACTTCTTTCTATGGTTTGAGATAATTGCTCAAAACTTAGCTCAAAGGCTATCTTGGAAATCTCAGTTTCCCTTCTTGCTTAATTGTGAAAGCATTTACTCTTTTCTGAAAACTAGCTCATAGGCTCTTTGGCAAACAAAGTTTCCTTTCTTGCTCAAATTTGAAAACATTTACTCTTTAACTGAAAACTAGCTCAAAGGCTCTTTTGGAAATCAAAGTTTCCTTATTTGTTTAAGGCATAATACATAAATTGGACCCTTAACTTGGCTTCAAATTATAACTTTGACCTTTAACTTTGTAAGTGCACAAATAGGCACTTTAACTATCCAAAACTTAACAAAAAACACTCGGATCCTACCTGGCAAATGCGTGAATACACTCAAATTAGGCGCGTCAGATGTAAAAATCCAGGGGGCCAACTGTAAAAAAAGCATTGAAAGGACAATTAAACCCTCTTTATATTTTTTTCAACAATTTTCCCCTCTTTTTTGCATTATTTGTTGCTCACTGCAAAATGCAAGTGACATTTAATAATTATTACAATTTTTTTTTATAAAAGTTAATTTTTAACTGACCTTAAATAAATAGTTTTAAATTTTAAATTTGAATAAATTATATATATTTATATGGTAGTAAACGTTCATGTTAACTCTAAAATGAATACATCACTATTAATAAAGCTTGAAGTTTAAAGAAAAATCCTTAAATGACCAAAATAACCCTTAAACTCAATTTTAATCACAGAAAGCATGCATGTCCACGGCGTGGTGGCTGATTCATCAACTAATTTTTTGTATGTTTTTTCAAAAATATTTTAGTTGCTAATTTGCTATAATTTATAAAAATCATTAACGTCATTTTCGAATAACTTATAGTATTGTTAACTTTCAATAATATATATTGTTCCATCTATTCAAATTCATGTGTCACCAATAGAATTTCAAGAGTCAACAAAAAATTTTCTAAAAAAAATATATTTTAATTATGATTTATAGTACTTTTAAATATAACGTATAGTGTGTTTGTAGGCTCTTATTAGATTGAAAAAATATTTTAAATTAGTAATTATTGTAATTAATAGTGTATATTACGTAATTTTCAAATTTGTAATAAATTTTTTTAAATATTAAGTCTAATAATTTATAGTATCTTAAATGTAATCTTTGAATACACATAAATTAAAAAAAGAAACTGGCAATTTGAAAAGGTGTCAAATAGACAGGAAAACGGGCCCACATGCATTGAATTAGTTGGCAGCCATTGAGTGGGTCACTAATACACGTGGGAGCGTTTGCATTTCACGCTTTTGACTCCGAAAATCGTGTGTTTATTTATTTAAAGGTAGGATAGTTAAAGTGCCTATTTGTGCATTATTAAAGTTGGAGGTCAAAGTTAAAATTTGAAGCCAAGTTTAGGGGCCAATATATGTATTATGCCTTTGTTTAAATGTGAAAACATTTTAAACTCTTTGGGAATACATAGTCCCCATATACTTTTGAAGAAATGAACTTCAACTTTACTCTTTACTTAACTGAAAACTCAAGTCTTAAAACAAAGTTATATCATTTGTAAAAGACTTTTGGAAGATTCTATGAACTTCTCTTAACTTGTCTTTTAACTTCTCTTGACTTGACTCTTAACTTCTCTTGACTTGACTCTTAACTTTCCTTGAATTGAATTATGGATTCAAGGATAATGATTTGTGATAAGAAAGATCTCATGATGTTTAGGAATGATTTTAGATAGCTAAACATAAGATAAGATCATGAAATCACTGTCAGAGGGTGGGTCCGCGATGCGGAGATGTATTTAAATTTTGGTTGCGAAAATACTTTTTGAGGCAGAGAGGTCCGTGACCACTCCGTGACGCGAGGATGAATTTTTCAAAACTAAGGGGGAGGTCCGCGACGCTGCCTGGGGCACCAGATTTGCCCGACTTTTTCCTTCTTTCGTTTTTCAGTCCCAATTCACCCAAACTCGACTATTCTTCTTAATTTTTCTTTAGATTCAGATACCCAACATGTATACACAAGAATCTAACTCAAACAACTCAAGAAAACAACATTTTAACCTCAAGGAACTCCTCAATCTCAACCTAACTCAAGAACAAAGGCCAATTTCAAGAACACCATTCAAGATTCATCAACTCTCAACTTTCTAGAACAAACTTCGCTGAAATAAACATGATTGGCGCATGGGTGAACGAACCCAATGCTATGAAAGACTCACATACCTCATAGGGATCACCCCTTGATGAAATCCTCAAGCTTAGCCTCAAGAACGTGATGAATCCTTGCTTCTTCTCTTCTTTTCTCTTCTTCTTTTCTTTTTTCTAAAAACCCTAACTCAATGTTGTAAAGTGTAAATTGAATCCTACCAGTTTAGACCCCAATTAATTACCAAAAAACGAAATTAAGTCATGGGGCATGGAAAAGACCATAATCCCCTTCTAAAATCCGGATTGGACATTTTCTTATTTGAACAGCTCAACTTCCAATGGGCATATCTCCCTCATACGAACTCGGAATCGCGCATACTTGGCGGCGTTGGAAAGATGGTTCCAAGATATTTCCTACGATATCTGGAAACACACCTAACTCATTCTGACCTAGAAGTTATGGTCGTTTGAAGTTGACCAAAAACTCAAACTTAACTTAACCTAACCCATTTTCCAGATTTTTTATTATTTCCAAAAAATCACTCTTTCTAATTCTAGCTCTTTCTAGTTCTTTCAATTTGCGATATGTTACATAACTAAACAATAAAAATATCAAAGTGTAAATGTGAAGATTATTATTAAAATAATTGATGCTTAATATATTTATCGTTTGATATATGTATGAGTTATTACTAACGAACAACATCTCAAATCGTAATTTATATGAATTCAAAATTATATTTTGATATTTTTTACAGAAGAATTTTGAAGTACATTAAAAAGTAAAAAAATCATTTTTAAAAAAGGGTTACTAAAAGGTTCCTAGTTATATACTAAAGAAGATGTGCAAATTATTAAAGTGATATCTTAACCCTACTTCACGAGCTCTCTAAAAGGAAGAAATACTTCACCAAAGAAATCCTTAGTTTTCTTGCTTTGATTTCTATTTTTCGCCTTTAATTAGCAATGTTATTGGACCTTGTTTCTTTTAGTATAATGTACAATATCTTCTTTACCTATTGATTTGACAAAAATAACATTTTTTAAATACCAACACTCAAGCACAAAGGAGTAGAGAAATAGAAACATATGTTTATATTACCTCCTAACCAACTAAAAATACCTTTGATGTAATTATGTTTCTAGTGTCATGTGTATTTTTTTTTTTTTTGTGAATTTGATTAAGACCTATAAAAGGATATTGAATAAGGTATATATAATATGATAAAGAATATGATATGTTTGAACGGTTGAAAGCTAAATGTGAAGAAAATAAAGGCTTGACACATATTAAACTTGTAAATAAAAAATTCATATCAAATTTGTACATGTCTAACTTTTCAATTAAATTTAATTGACAAATAATTTATATAAATAAATAAAATGATAAATATACTCGACATTTTAGTAATTCAACTTTTGACTTAGATCTTTCCACTTTTAATAGAATGATCTTGTTGACTTATATTACTATAATCTAAACAAAATGAAGCTTAATTACTCCATTCTCATAATATTTTTAGTTTACATTATTTTAATTTGAGGTATAGTTTTTAGTTGTAACAATTAAGGGTCGAAGTAATTCATTAAGAAACAACAAAAATGTCCAAAAGAAAAATTGTCATCATACCAAGCATTTGAATTTTAACACTATGGAAAGCTACCATTAATATATAATACTTATGTTTAAGAAAACTGTTAGGCTTAGTGTTGCATAAATGTAAATGTAACTCTCATTTTTATTTGAAAATCAAATTGTTAAATCTCATATTGTATAAATTGTAGAAAAATAAAAAAATGAAACAAAAGGGTGAAAAATGAACAATATTTGTATGTATTCGCAACACTATGTTAGATAGACGAAAGTAACACAATCAAAATATTTCATTCAAAGTAATAATCTTTTAGTAATCTTTATTTAAATTACTTGTATTTAAAAAAAACATATTGCATAAATTATTCAAGTATATACAAACTCATCATGTATTAATAGAAGTTTTGTCAATTAAGTAGCACTTAAATGAATAATAACACAAAAACAAAGAAAAAAATTCCATAACAATACAAAATGATACAAAATTACATAAAAATATGGGTTGCATACCAAATTTATTTTGGACAACCATACCTTAACTCCAAAATGGAAAAGAAAAACATAAAATCATAAGCTAACATAAAAAATAAATCTAAAGGAATATGTAGGACATATCTTATACTTCTAAGCTTAACACTTAAAACTATATTGTAAAAAAACTTCTCTTTTTAAATTTTAGAATGAAGCTATTTGTTCTTCTCCTCAATTAGCTTCTTGACGACATGTATCTATATCATTATCTAGGAAGAAGAAAATAGAATAATAGATGATAGAAAAGAAAAGAATATGATGATCTAGGGAGCAATTTACTGATATTTATAGTAATATTTAACTGTCTTTTCACCTACCAAAATTTATTAATGGAGCACTATGAATCATGATACATAAATTTTATTTTAATTTCAAAATTCAAAGAGTCACCGAATTGGAAGAGTTTCATACATTTATTTTGTCTTCTTCTCTAATTGAATTTAACCTAATCAACTATAATTATAATGTCATAACTAAAAAAAATCAAGTGTAGTTGTTGGACTTCATAGTCCACCATGATATAATTAAAATATTAGTATTTAATAAATAAATAAATTTTATTTTGATTTAGTGGAGGAGCAAAATGGTAATCCAACTCTAAAGGTTGAAGCTTCCCACTTTTAATAATATACGATGATAAAATAAAATAAAATATAATTAATATGATTAATATAATATAATATAATATAATATAATATATATCATGATGATATAAATATTGATTTGATTATGATATTTGTAATAAAATTTTATTATGCCTCTATTTATAAAATAATAATATAAAATATCAAATGATATTATGAACATGACTATTAATATGAAAGAGTAATGTATGAAATCTGAGAGAAGTTAAAGAGGTGTTATTAACTTCAAAAATAGTGTATATTCATACCACAATGAAGAGTGTCTATTCATTTATTACTTTAATATACATTATTGAATAAACCAATTTAAGTAGAATGACCATTAAGATACATTTACGTGAACTTGGTCTAATTAAAACAATTTTAATTAGGGAATAAGGTTAGTCGCCTCTTACTCTCCTCTAAAGAATATGGGGAATTGCCTCATATCCTTCTCATCTAGAAGTCATGGGTGATCACCTTCTGCCTCATCAATTTTAGTCTTTAGTCTAGATTCATTTTAGGTGGACAATCCTTTCAACCTAGAATCATTCAATGTGAGAAAACCCTTCACATTCATAACATACACAATTCATGTGGGAATTATCTCTTCCACAACAATTACATCAATAATCAACAATTGACAACATAAGCTTTACTCTCAAAGAACTATATCTCATAGTCATCTTATATTCTTCACTCTCAAGCAAATTCAATACCATAATCATCTCATAAGCTTCAATCTCAAGGCAATTCTAATCAAAATTCATCAATCCTACAAGGATACATCTAATGTCATGCCCCGAGGCTACCCCCTTGACGTAACACGTGACCTATGATCACGAGTGACCCCAAGCTAACCCCGAAGTTGGCATATCATAAGCATACTATAACATGACTGAGTAAAACATATACTATACAAAAGATAAACAGTATGGCCCGTGGACCGTGATCCCACCTACGGTCCGTAAGTCCTGCCGTGGGTCGTGGTTTTTCTAGAAATTCTTGGTGAAGATGGGGTGACCAACCACGGATCACACCTATGGCCCGTGGTCCCAACCACGAGCCGTGAGTGGACTCCGTTGGAGGCACATGCAACATCTTGAAAATTTGTTATTTGCTCCTTCTCGAATTTGGGGTGTTATATTATGTCCCTCTTGGGAACATTCGTCCTCGAATGAAGTCTAAACTAGTTGAGTATGGAGGGAAAGAGTTGTAATCCCTACCACTAAGTACTAGAAACTGATATCTAACTGAACTGAGTTCCAAGAATATGCAAATATGCTGAAAATGCAAGAACAACTGAAGGAACAAGATACTGAGGCCGAATTTACGCAAGAGTAAACTGAGAGACTGGAGAAGAGCTATTACATGAAGATGAAATGGAATCGGAAGGAAAAATATGTGGATACTTGGCTTTTATAGCTGCTTCTGCTTCCCAAGTAGCGACCTCTACGAACCGACTCCTCCACAAAACCTTCACTGAAGCGACTTCTTTATTTCTCAACCTACGAACCTGACGGTCAAGAATCTCAACTAACACCTCTTCATAAGTGAGGTTATCCTTCACATCCATACTCGCTAATGGTACTATCACTGTCGGATCACTTACACACTTCTTCAATAAGAAAATGTGAAAGACTGGATGAACCGCTGCTAGTTCTTCTGGCAACTCTAACTCATAAGCCACATTACCAACCCTTTTCAGGATTCTGTAAGGACTTACATATCTAGGAATGAGCTTCCATTTCTTTCCAAATCTTATCACCCCCTTCATAAGTGATACTTTCAGGAAAACTCAATCATCGATTTCAAACTCTAAATCCCGTCTCCTTACATCTGCATAGGACTTCTGACGACTCTGAGCTGTCTTAAGTCTATCTCTGATGAGCTGAAATTTTTCCATAGCTTCATGAACCGAATCTGGCTCAATCAATGTTGCTTCACCTACTTCAAACCAACCAATCGGGGACTTGCATCTACGCCCATATAGTGCCTCATATGGGGCCATCTGAATACTGGAATGAAAGCTATAATTATAAGCGAACTCTAGGAGAGGTAGGTGATCATCCCAACTACCCTTAAAATTGATCACACAAGCTCTCAACATGTCCTCTAAGGTCTAAATGGTACATTCTTCCTGACCATCCGTCTATGGATGAAATGTTGTACTGAGATTTACCTGAGTACCAAGACCCTTCTGAAATGATTTCTAGAAATGTGAGGTAAACTGAAGACCTCTATCTGAGATGATAGACAAGGGAACCCCATGCAACCTGACTATCTCATTAATGTAGAGTTTAGTGTAGTCCTCCGCTGAATCTGTAGTCTTGACAACGAAGAAGTGAGTGGACTTAGTAACTCTGTCTACTATCACCCAAATGGAGTCATGTTGTCTACGAGTACGAGGTAAATCTGTAATGAAGTCCATGTTTATCGCTTCCCACTTCCATGTAGGAATGTTAGTCTCTTGGGTCATACCTCCTGGTTTCTGATGTTCTACCTTAACCTGTTGACAATTAGGACACTTATCTTTGAAAATTAATAATTTTCAGATTCTTTCATTTAAAAATAATAATTTAATTTTTCTTATAAAATTGATTTGTTCTTTGTAAATTGTGACATTAGGCTAATCTCGTCAATGTGCGACACCTATTGAGTTATTTGTTCCGATAATATGACATATCTTTTGTTTTAGGCTTTGAATATCACAAGGAATATCATTTTCCTAATTCATCATGTTCATATTGTACATTTTCTACAGATGACTTTGTCTCACATTCTTTGTAGTATTCATCATCTACAGGATTGGAACTACATTTGACCTGAGTCCTGGCTCAACAGGATATGTAGGCACCACAACGGCCCGGTCATTCACCCAGCGTGATTTTGTTTCCTCTTTGTAATAAAATTGGGACATAATTTTTGAGAATATCTCAAAAATTCACAATAAAAATGTTATCTCCAGCAAGTCAAGATTGGAGATCATTTCGAGATTTGACAAAGATCTAACTGAGACAGAATTTTTGAGGGAGACTTCAAAAATTTCAACAAGTACTGTCAACTTCAAATGATCTCCTGTATGGCTTGAAGTTCAAAGTCGACTTCAAAATCTCCAGCATTGCCATAATGGAGAAAAATAAATTTAGGATGCGAGCCACCAGTGCCTCGTACAAATCCCCCAGTAAAACATAAGTCACAATAAACACAAAATGGTCAACAGTAAAATGATGGTTGCTCACATGCGTCAAGTGATAAGGCATTTTGTACATATTTTCTTTAAGAGAATCTTTTCTCAAGATTTCTTGACTAAGTCGCTAGCTAAGGCAACATTGTGTCTATTAATCGTTCCTTTTCAAGTACAAGAACATGTGAAAGCATTAAGAGGATGACACTTTCGAGACAATCATCAAGCTATCCACCTCGTGCAATGGATAATCATCGAATTATTTATCATTTCTACTTTTCATTTACCAAGAGGGCCATTGCATTTTCATTTGCTGAGAGGGCCATTGCATTTTCATTTGTCAAGAGGGCCATTGCACTTTTTATTTGCCAAGAGGGCCATTGCATTTTCATTTTCCAAGAGGGCCATTGCATTTTTCATTTGCCAAGAGGGCCATTACATTGTCATTCGCCGAGAAGGTCATTGTATCAAGCCTCATCTATTCGGAGGTAAAAGATGTGCACCCTATATATTCCACGTTCCAGTCGGATGAAACTTGTGTCGAAAGATATTGTTAAGTCACATCTATTCGGAGGTGAATGATGTGCACCCTATCTGTTCCACGTTCAAGTCGGAGGAAACTTACGTCGAAAGATACTGTTAAGTCACATCTATTCGGACGTGAATGATGTGCACCCTATCTATTCTACGTTCAAGTCGGAGGAAACTTGCGTCGAAAGATATTGTTAAGTCACATATATTCGGAGGTAAAGGATGTGCACCCTATCTATTCCACGTTCAAGTTGGAGGAAACTTGCGTCAAAAGATATTGTTAAGTCACATCTATTCGGAGGGGAAGGATGTGCACCCTATCTATTCCACGTTTAAGTCGGAGGAGACTGCGTCGAAAGATATCGTTAAGATACATCTATTCAGAGGTGAAAGATGTGCACCCTATCTATTCTGCGTTCAAGTTGGAGGAGAGTGCGTCGAAAGATATTGTTAAGTCACATCTATTCGGAGGTGAAGGATGGGCACCCTATCAATTCCGCGTTCAAGTCGGAGGAAACTTGAGTCGAAGGATATTGTTAAGTCACATCTATTCGGAGGTGAATGATGTGCACCGTATATACTGCGTCAAAACCGACAGAGATTGACGTCAGAACATTTACAAAACAAATCATGTGTTGAATATGGTAAAACATGTCGCTTCTCTATTTTAATTACAGTTTCTACTAACAAGTTTATTTCAGTCTTTGCCGAGAGCATCCAAGAGGATGAATTCTCAAATCAAACCATAGGTCCGGACGACATAAAAAAAGATGCATCACAACGTGGAAGTTTTTCTTAGTAGCGAACTGGGACATAGTCCGAAGAGGAGTATCAAACTCTTGGTACGCGAGCTGAGGAGAGACTTCCACCACAATCAAACCACACCCTTATTAGAAGGCATGTGGGTTTTCTTTGGGTTTATCGGTGTCAATTTTGCATCCGGAAATTTTTTCACTCTTATCGGAAGCAACTTTCTAATACGAGTGACAATACACTAAGAGCTTTGGAAAGTATGTCCGTGTAAGTTCTTAATTATGTGTGTGAAGGGGCCCACATTCATGGCTAAGAGGTTGAAAGCCTCTTTTTCGTACTTGACTTACTTGTCACTCCTCCAGAACCAAAGGTTATCTTGCATAATAGATTTCCTTTTCAACTGATCGAGTCGAATTACAATCAGCCTGATTTTCTAAGTTGAGGGATATGTGGGCAGGCTCAATATTGAAAACTCGGTTGTATTCCAATATCCTCTCTCAAATCTTATTCTCGAGCACTTTGGTCTCTCATAATTCGATATCGGGATAGCTTTCTAGTTCTTTCATAATCGTGCGTCCAATCAAGCACCTCGAACTACAAGTGGCTTGAATTCTCATATAGCCTGAGATATGTAGGAAACCCGATTCCGGGGTTTGGCCATAATTCTTAAAGTCTGTACCAAAATCCCTTTCCTAAAGATAAGATGTGGTCGGTCAAAATTGGATTCGTCAATTTTATTTGCCTCGAATTCTTCATCAATTCAAGTCAAACGAGGGACAGTTGTTGACACCCAATTTTGACCATCCACAATATAAATTAATCATCGAGCTTCTTCAATTTCAAAAAGTATTTTACGAGTTATTTTTTTCACTTTTGGAATTTTAATATATATGTTTTACATAATTATGTATATAATTAGTATATTTTATAAATATTTGAAAATCATCACAAAAGATTTTACATTTTGAGTTAAATATCTTATTAATTCACTTTAGTTTAAGTTATAGTTATAATTTCGAGTTAATTAGTTTGTAATTAAATTAATTATTTTATATCGTTAAGATTAAGAAACTCGTTAATTAATTTATGAAAATTTGTCTTGTTGCAATTTTTAGCCAATTGCCTATCCTATCCTTAACCCATTAAATGACAAAATTTTGGGCCTTTTTTTACCTCTCATTAGCTGCCCACATTACATTCAAACAAACCCAAACCCAACTTCCTCAATTCCAAATTTTCTTCTAATCCAGCCCATTTCTCCAATAAACCCAAACCCACCTCAATACAATACCCAGCAACAATACAACAACAATACAGTACGCGAACCCCCCACCCCTATACGTTTTCTTGTTCTTCTTTTTCCAGCAAGAACGCGTCCAAACACACAACAGTCCAAAGCGAAACCCGGAAATGCATACCCGGAAACCCGGAAAAGGGTATATATTAATTATAGTGGCAAATTTCCTTAATTTTTTGGGTAATATGGTGGCCTGATGTAATCTTCATGGTTTAGTTGCAAGTTTGCCTGTTGATGCCACTGCTTTTAGAAGAGTTAATTCGATTAAAAATTATGTATCATAGTCTAAGTAGATACCCGCTGGAAATTTTCTTTGTATTTAATACATATTCATTTTTGAATGTTATTGTTTGTTGGTCTGCTGTTAAACCTCTTCTATTATTGCAACTTTAGTTACTAACAGAATTTACTTTACTTTAGTCTTAAATAATGGCTTAGTTCACTTCCTAGCATGTAGCATAGTGTTCAAAGATGTGTTTCCTGCTTTTGCTTCAATAATATGTCCAAGCTTGTTGATATATACATAATTAGTTCATTTTTGCCTTCTTAAAGTCATCTGTTATCTAAAACAGTGGCTTTGGTGGCACTTTGAGTTTTGACATACTTAAGTTATTCTTATTTCAATTAAAAACATGTCACTTGTTTCTTTTCTCCTTCATCTCAAAAATGCTAATTTTTATCTTTTCGTTTGTTGTGTGAACTTGCTCCGAGTTCGAATGGATTCTCCTCTCCCTTGCATTCTGAGCAGGCCGTAAAGTCCCGTCCCCATCCCATCTTGAGTCAGCCCGTTGGTCAACTTAAAGACCCCGATGAACAGGTTGAAAAGGCAGCAGATTACAGGGGCTGGAATAAGTTGCAGGTCCTAAAGTTCAAGGGAATGAACTGTATACGACCTGTATACACTCATTATACAGTGATATACATGTGGAAATAGCGGAATACAAGTCCGAGGTGGAGATACAGGTGCTGGAAGGTTGAAATGGGTTGTATACACTTGGTACACAGTCCAATATACAAGAAAATGGGCCAAAATACGACTTCTATACAGCGGTATACACTTGGGGTATATACATGATTTGAAAGACAAAAATGGGGCCAAAGCCTAATACAATTGCAGCAGGCCCAAATTCAATTTCTCCTTTACTCTTAACTTATTTAATTGCGTGATAACTTATTTTTTGTATTTAACTCTAACTTTAGAGTTATTAATTAACTTAATTAAATTTTCCAAAAGATGAACTATATTCTTTATTAACGTTTATTTTAATATAGTTCATTTTTATCAAATCTTATACTTTTATTTAATATATTTTGTCAAAACTTCTTTCTTATTCTTCAATCAATTTAAAATGGTTTTCATACTTTAATTGACTAATTTGCCTCAAATTATATTTTAAAAATGTTTCAAATAAATTTTAATTAATCTAATTTCCGTTAAAATCCTAATCACTTGTAATTTGAGTCAAATGTTTCTATTAAGGTCCTCTTTTCTTAAAAAAATAAAAAACTGTTCTTTGTTTAACTATTTTTTTCTCAAATTTAATCGAATATTGTAAATTATTTTTATAATCATTTTTTAAAAAAAGTAGTCAAAATGTTTTAGTCAAGTCGTAGGAAAATTGCGTGTTAGCGGGCACTTCAAATGCCTTAAAAATCTTCTTGAAGCGTAAATAAGAACTTCTTACCCATTTTCTCTGTATTAATAAAGATTCAATTTGTTAACATCTTTTTAAATTTAGTTTTCTTAATTTCTTTTAAAAATTAAATGACGACTTTTTTCTAAGTATTTTTCTCAAATTGTTTTATACTTAGAACATTTCAAAAGTGACTTTTCTAAAGATAGTAAAATTACGGCATAACAAGTGGCACCTAGATGAATAAAATATCTATTATGGGCTTTTGTAAGGATCTGCTACATCAACTCACCCACCTTAGGAACAAATAAGCGACCTTGGTAACGAAGCACACCATCTCAACTAAAGCAATATAGGATCACTATCTTGTTTTTCCTTAACCTCCGCTACCAATGAAGATTTGAATCTATTCTGAACTATCACACCACCATCTGACATATATGTAAGACCAACTCCTAAGCGAGCAAGCCGGTGGACATCTTTTGCTAATTCCTTCCTTTCTTCCTCAACATGTGACTACACTATCTATAGATAATTTGTTGAGAGCATCAATTACTACATTGGCCTTACCAGGATGGTAAAGCACATTCATGTCATAGTCTTTGAGGAATTCAAGCCATCTCCTCTATCAATGATTCAACTCTTTCTAGGTGAACACATACTGGAGGATTTTATGATCTGTGAACACATCTACGTGAACACCATACAAGCAATGTCTCCAAATATTTAGGGCAAATACTACAACTGCAAGCTCGAGGTCATGAGTCAAGTAGTTCTTCTCATGTACCTTAAGTTGTCTAGAAGCATAAGCTATGACCTTACCTTGCTACATCAACACACAACCTAGGCCGACCCTGGATGCATCACAATAAATCACATAACCATCTGATCCATTTGGTAAAGTCAAGACAGGATTTGTAGTTAACCTAGTCTTCAATTCTGAGAAGTTTTTCTCACACTCATCTGACCACTGAAATTTGACCTTCTTCTGCGTCAACTTGGTCAATGGGGAAGCTATGGATGAAAATCCTTCAATAAATCTCCTGTAATAACAGGCCAAACCCAAGAAACTTCTGATATCTATTGGAGAGGTGGGTCTGGGCCATTGCTTCACTGCCTCTGTTTTCTGAGAATCCACTTGAATTCCTTCACTAGATACCACATGACCAATGAAAGCGTCTGACTGTAACCAGAATTCACATTTGCTGAACTTAGCGAATAACTAGCGATTCTTAAGGGTTTGCAGAACAACTCTCAGATGAGTCACATGCTTCTCATCACTCCGAGAATAAATAAGGATATCATCAATAAAGACGATAACGAACAAGTCCAAATACTGTTTGAACACCCTGTTCATTAAGTCCATGAAAGCTGTAGGAGCATTTGTTGAAAAACACAACTACAAATTCATATTGATCATACCGAGTTTTGAAGGCTATCTTCGGAATGTCACTATCTCTGACTCTGAGCTGATGATCGTCGAATCTGAGGTCTATCTTCGAAAAATAACTAGCACTCTGAAATTGATCGAACAGGCCATCAATCCTAGGGATAAAGTATTTGTTCTTGATTGTGACCATGTTCAACTGACGATAGTCAATGTACATTTTGAGAGAACCATCTTTCTTTCTCACGAACAATACTAGGGCACCCCATTGAGAGATACTAGGTTTGATGAAGCCCTTATCTAGAAGGTCTTTCAACTGTTCTTTCAATTCCTTAAGCTCAGTTGGAGCCATTCTGTAAGCAGGAATCAAAATAGGCTGGGTATCTGGAAGGGAATCAATTCCAAAGTCGATTTTCCTTTCGGGAGGAACTCCGGGAAGATCTTTTGGAAACACTTCTGGAAACTCATTTACTACTGGACTGACTCAAGAGTTAGGGTTTCGGAGTTTAAATCCTTAACCTGAACAAGATGATAGATATACCCTTTAGAGATCATCTTTCTGGCCTTAAGATAAGAAATGAATCGACGCATAGGCACTGAGCTACTACCTTTCCATTCTAAGACTGGCTCATTTGGAAACTGAAACCGAACGATTTTGGTTCTACAATCAACTGAGGCATAACATGAATCTAACCAATCCATGCCTAGAATGATATAAAAGTCTACCATTTCTAACTCTACAAGATCTGCTGAGGTGACTTCCTGAGAGACTATGACAGAGCAAATTTTGTATATCCGTCTAGCGATAACTGGGTCACAAACTGGAGTAGAGACTGAGAAGGGTTCTGAAAGAGTTTATGGACTGACACCGAAGTTTACTGATATATAGAGAGTTACAAAGGAAAGAGTAGCCCCTAGATCTAACAATGCATACACATATAAATGAAAGACTCGTAACGTACTAGTGACCACATCAGGAGAATCTTCCCTGGTGAGCCTGGAGAGCATACAACCTGTTATGGCGCTGACCGCCACCTATACCAGATGAAGCACCCTGCTGAGTTGGGCGACCCGTTGGTGTTGTTGGAACTACAGATTGAGCCCTATTATTGTTACCTCCTGCCCAACAGAAGGGTAATCCTTCAACCTATGGCTAGACTGACTGCACCCAAAGCACCATTCCTTGCCTGCAAGACACTCGCCCGGAGGGTTCTTACACATTTTGGACAAGTTGGGAAAGTCATGTTACCTGAAGTACTTCCTTGAGACATAGAGCCTGATGCCCTACCTTTCTGATCATGTCGAAACCTGGGAAATGGAGCACTAGTTGATGAAGGTGCTAGGGTTGTAGACCTCTGCTGAAACTGTGAGCAATTTCCTCCACCAGATTTCTGCTGAGAGTATTCATAATAGCATGTTCTAGCCTTCCTGTTGTCCTTAGCCATTTCCCTAAGCTTATCTCCATCAACCTGCTGAGCATGAGTCATAAGCTTGGAGATATTCATATCCTCTAACAATATAGCATTCCTGCACTCTATCTTCATCAAATCGGATACCCCAATCAAAAACTTACTCATTTGTGCCCTTGGATCGGCAACTATGTATGGAGTATACCTGGAGAGTTGAGTGAACTTCGGTCCGTACTCTTAGACTGACATTGTACCTTGTCTCACGTTATAAACTCCTGAGCTTTAGCCTCTTTCAACCTTTTTGGGAAGAACCTGTCTTAAAAAGCTCCAGTAAAACACATAGGAGCTGGATTCGTACCCCTGTTTTCTTTCCACTGAGAAAATCAAATGTGAGCTACATCCTTAAGATGGTAGGATGCCAACTTTACCCTATCATTTTCAGTCACTTGCATCACTCCAAATATTTTTTTATCCTCATCAATGAAGTTTTGTGGGTCCTCACCAATCTACGACCCTAGAAACTCAGATGGATTCATTCGAACAAAATCTCAAACCCTAACTGACACTTATCCATCGTTGGTGTTAGTAGGTACTAGGGCCTGCTGATTGTTCTGGTTGGCTACAGTCTGAGCCAAAAACTGGATCACATTCTGAAACTTTGCATTCGTAACCTCATGATCCGGGACTGGAGGAACTGCGTTAGCATTGCGTGCATTAACATTCTGTGGGTAAGCTCTATGAGGAGGAATGGTCTGAAACCATAACGATAGATTAGAATGGATAAATTAGATCATACCTCATGCACGATAAGAGTAGCAAAGAAAGTGAAGTTTTTTTCTTAAAACAATTTGTAGCCTCCCTCTCATAGATGTGGTGCACTTCACACCCATGAAAGAGACTCTACTTAGTACGACTTTCAGACATCCTAGGACTCTTGAACCTAATGCTCTGATACCAAGTTTGTCACGCCCCGAGGCTACCCCCTTGACGTAACACGAGACATAGGATTAAGAGTGACCCCAAGCTACCCTGAAGCTGGCATATCATAAGCATACTATAACATGACTGAGTAAAACATATACTATGCGAAAGCTAAATAGTAGATAACTAAATGTGGGGAATACCCAAATCTGATATGAATGTATATAAAACTTACTAAGAGTTTAAAGATACTGAACATTCACTCAAAGCTAAAGCTGAATCTAATACTGTGTCGGGAAATGCCTTTCACTGACTAGAGTTGTTGGGACATGTCCCCAGCTAACTCTAGCAAAACTAAAACTCAAATGAAAGACTGAATATGAAAACACATGTCTATTGTCCTCTAAGTATGAGGACTCACCACTGAAGTAGTTGAATACGGATTGGGAATCCGATCTATGCTTGATTTGGATGCTAAGTACCTGAACCTACATCATGAAAGGATGTAGCGCAGAGTATGCGTTAGTGCTTGGAATGTACTGAGCATGCAGGATATGGATAATGGTTGAACAAACATATAAGCTGAACAAAATATAATTGAGCAATGACATAATCTGAACAGAATAATAATACTAAAATATACTGAAATGAGCTGAACTAAATGCAATGACCAAGTATTGATTATTAATATAACATGATGAGACTGAATACTGAAGTATAACTGAAAACCTGGTCAAATGCACTAGAGTGTGTTTGTGGGAGCTACTATTAACCAACATAAAATCACGTAAGCTAAACGTGGAGTCCGATGTATACTCCCCATCCAGAGGACTCAATATACCTTGCTAGGGGTATAAAGATATGACTGGCGTGATCACTAAATCTGATGCCCAACAGAGGGGACTTATAAACCTACAGTGGCACGTAGTTCTGGGACTTTGACAGTACGCTGAACCCTAGTCCACTCGGTGCTAAGTCTACTCCCAACTGGAATTGTGTCTGGCACAACATAATTGAAATACTAGATAGCTCAATATTCTGACATGCAAATATGAGAATGCAACATTTATGAAATGACAAAGTAATATTCGAAACTAGAGCACCTAGCAAGTGTAATTCATGAACTAAGAGAATTTACACCACTAGGGTTCTGCATTTCATGCAAGAACTAAGCAACGATTTCACGACAACATGATAATCTGATTAGGAACACTATAACAATTAAATCAAAACCAATATCTAAGGTTTTAGAAACCCTAGGTCTAAGAAAGATATAGCGAATCAAGAATCTGACTGAATTCTAGGGACCTAGTGGATGAAAGGAATCCACTAGTGAAATCCCACATACATGGTGACAAAATTCATGAAGAAATCCTTTGGATTTTGGGGCTGAACTGAAGAAAATCTCCTGCTTGTTCTTGAGGGGTTGGTCGACTCTTTCTCCTCTTTTTGCTCTAAGTTTCAGTGAATTTTGGAGAATAAAGGTTTTAGGTAAGTTCTGACTAGATAATTCGGATTAAAATGAGTATAACAACGTAGTTTAAATGTCCAAAGTATAAGGGGAAATACCAAAATGACCCTAACTTAAAAGTAGACGAGGCCATCGACGGACCTGGCCAATGGACCGTGGACTGACCGATGAGCCGTCCTGTTAGTTCGTCGTTTGGAGTCTAAGGCTGGGTAAAGGGATCACGATCCACGGACCCTGGACCACGAACTGTGGTCCCACCCTACCGTAGGTCCTGCCGTGGGTCATGGCTTTTTTTGAAATTCTGGGTGAAGTTAGGGTGACCAACCATAGACCACACCTATAGTCCGTGGTGCCATCTACGGGCTGTGGGTGGCCTCTTTCGATGGTACCTACAACATCTGGATCTCAAATCCGGGGTGTTACATCTAAACCCGCAAATTCTCCTTTCATGGCATAAAACCCAATTATATCAATTCCAACTTAGAAACATGGGTTAAGCATGGGTCTATGTAAATTCATCCTAAAACATGCATTCCTATCAATTCAATCATAACCCAATCAATTGGATCATCATTCACGAAGACCCACAACATTAGAAGAAAACCCTAACTCAAATTGGGGAATTTCTACTTTTTAATTGGGGAATCTTGGGGACTCCATGGAAGGAAAGATTCCATAGATGAAAAGCCATCATACCTTAATAACAAAGCCCACAAATGCTTGAGGATTGGAGACTTGAACTTGACCCTAGCTTCAACTCTTCCTTCTTCTTCAACTTTCTAGAAAGAGAATTATTTTGGATAGGAACCCAATTCTTTTGGTGAGTTTGAGAGAATGAGTGAATTTAGGGGTTAAAATAACTTATATAGGGGTCCCAGACTTGGGTAAAACGACATCACTTTGATTCAATTAAAACCAAAAAAGACTCAAAAGCCCCTATACTTTAAAACTGTTAACCCCACCCACGACTCCACTGATGGATCGTGGACTGACCTATGGTCCGTCCTGCTCAAGCATCAGTAGGTTCAGAGACTTTTTGGCCACATACGGTTCTCCTAGCCACGAGCCATGGACCCATCGACGGATCGTGGGTCTTGGCATGATCACTACCTATGCCAACTTCCTTGGATGCTCATCCACGGACCCACCTACGGTCCGTGGTCCCATCCACGGGGCGTGGTTGGCCCTTGTGAGATGACACCTTGAATTTCTTAGCATGCTATTGTCTCCTCTCGAAATCTGAGGTGTTACAATTCCTATTCATTTAATATTTAAAATGTATCATAAACCCAATAAATAACTGTGAAAAAAATTATAGCTATTTTATTATTTATTTTACTATATATGTTATTAATGGTATTATTGTAGTAACTCAACTTTATAGGGTTATTTTGGTATTTCAACTTTTAACTTTTTTTTGTTCCCACTTATAGTAATACTAGATTTGGGAACGTGCGTTGCACGTTTATTCCATAATACTTCATATAAATTTTGTATTGCAAATGGCATATTTTATCCCCTTCAAATCTTTGGTATTTACGAAAAAAATCCATCATTGTTTTGATAGGAACTACATATATCTTTCTAATAAAAATAATATACCTTTAACTATAAAATTCACTAAAAGTGCATAAAGTAAAAGTAACTAACTATTGCACAAATTCAATATTCAAATGAGGATACTAAAATACCACATGCTAGCCTAGGCTAATGTATACAAAGCAACAAACGATGGTAAATTCTAATAATAACAACAACATAACAACATAACAACATAAAGTTGTACAATAACAACAAAGAAGAAACATAAATGTTAAACTAAACAAATAAAAAGAGACAAGAGAACAGAGCATATAAATTTTCTCATGTTTTTTTTCCAATTGGTTAAGTGTGTACATTATTGTGTCAAATGTCACTATTTATAGGATAACGTTGAGGAACACAAAGAGTTGTCATAAATGTGATATTAATCCATTTGAGATTATCGATGAGAGATGAGAGTTAAAAACATAATGAATATAATTAATGAGAGTTAAATACATTTACACAATGAAGAGTTAGTGGCAATTTATGTACTAATATGATGATTTACTATTTACTGTTTAATATTTAATATATTAAACAATTTATAACATTTAAATGTAATGTAGAAATAAAACTATAATCTAAGGATAAAATGTGTAAAAGAATTCAAAAATATTAAATGTTTAATGGAAAATCATTTTGACTAATTATTAAAAAATTCATAGTAACTATGATTATGAAAAATCATCACTATTACTACGTGGAAGATGTAAAGATTCTTAATTTTTTCTTACTAATAATAACTTACAATTTAATAATGAGTATTGAATTGTAAGTTTAGCTGGAAATAGGAGTGTTAATTACCATAATACAAACAGTCAAAATTTATTGAATCCTAAAATAAATATTAAATGAAAAAAACAATATTTTAAATAATTTCAAGAAATAGGAGTGTTAATTACCATAATACGAATAGTCAAAATTCATTGAATCCCAAAATACATATTAAATTAAAAAATAATATTTTACATAATTTCAAGAAAATAAATTAATAGTTAAAGGGTATTTTCGTAATTCAACTTTGATTTAGATTCTTCCCACTTTTAATATAATATGATGATATGATATGATCTATGATATGATGATTACTCTTAACAATAGTTTTTTGTAACTTGAGGTGAATTCCCGGTGAGTTGCTTGAGCCAATTTTATCAATTGTTTTTCCTTTTCTAAAAGAGTGAATTTTTTTAAAGAAAATTTCTAGTTAATTTAAGTTCTCAAACCGATTGATTTTTTAAATGAAATTTGTGGATAAGTGAAATTTTTGTTTATGGATCGAAACCAATTACAAATTAAATTGAGGCAAAAAGGAACTTCCCTCACTCGCTCTTGACAAGTGCTCAAATAAAATATGAAGCGGTTTCTTCTTGATTTTTCTTATTCACTTGGATTATAGTAATCTCTTCTTTACAAATTCACCACTACCAATCCATTAAGGTTTCCAAACCTCTCAAACTACATTCATGGCATTGGGAATCACTGGATTTAATCAGAGAGCGACCCCGGCCAAGACGATCGGATTATGTATGGGTAGCATTTTTGTCACACTGATCTCCAAAATTCATTATAATGACTTTTTAATCGATATGAACCATCACCTTTCTGCCATTGCTCTTTTTAATGTGAAATCATTTAAGATGGAAAGACATTTTAAGTATGGTCCTCAAGTTTCTGCACGTGATAGAAAATACGAGCATATATACTTATATGGTAGAAACATTTGAAACTATATCAGTAGTACCCAATGATCCTGCAATAATACAACCTAATTCTCCTCACCCCATAACTACAACTATGGCCTTGACTTCTCATGGTAGTACTGGTTCCCCAAATATGCTTCCTTCATTGCTATCCACACCATCTGTCCAATCCAATCCTAGGTAGTTTGCAAAATTGGTATCTAATTTATAATCTATTCCAAGGCCAAATAACATATCTAGTGCTCTTTCAAATGTACCGATAAATCTTGGCCCAAAAATGGCGTCTTTTTGCTAGAAGAATTTAATGTGAATGTAACTCACATTAAGGAAACAAATTCAAGTGAACTAATATGTGTATCATTCAGCAAGGAATCAAAACTATCTCCCATGAGAAATGTGGATCAGTCACAATCGAGGCAATCCTCTTCATCTCCATCACTGCAGATCACAAATATCGATGTAAAGATTGCTCTAGCACTAGTAATGGAACATCTACCTTCAGAGAGCACTGAAGAAACCCAGAAGTCATTGATGAAATCCACAACTAAGAACTTGCATTATCTATATCGCCATATCATTGTAAAGGTCAGTCTGTTTGAGGAAGAGATCACGTGCATCAAGGCCCTCATCGACACATAGACCATTTACTAGGAAGGGCAAATGTGAAAAATAAATTTGTTTTATATACACATCAAAGTATATAAATCATGCAGTGGAAGAGGAGATTGAAATTTTCGTGTCATAAGACGATTTAAGGAAGATTTTGGTTTCGAGGAAATAAATTAAAAGTTCAATAAGAAAGAGGTTGAGACTTTTTTTAGCAAAAATAACAAGTCCAAAGAGGATTATGGAAATGATGACGGAAAATAGATGGATGATGACAATGTTAACGTGAATCCAGAGAAGTACATCATTCACTTTAACATCATCACCATTCATCTCTTTTTCATACTAATTTCCATCATCCACTTTGGCTTTATTATTTTTTCGGTAAAGTCTCAAGTATCTTTCTTATTGAACTTTTCATTCATTTTCTTGAAATCAAAATCCTCCTAAATCTTCTTATGATACGGGGATTTCCATCTCCTCTTCCCACCGAATAATTTCTTGAGATTTGATGTGTAGATAAAGCAACTCCATTTTTGATATTTTCCCTTCCTAGTGAATGTCCTATGTGCCTATGAGAGCCTCGATACACCTAATATCTTCCCCAAGCATACTGAATTCTAGAATGATTAGAGGATATATATATACCTGCAAAGTGTTAGTTATGAGTATCAATAATGACTACAGGGTTTCTTCAGTGCTATGTAATGATAGAGGTTCCATTATTGCTGCTAGAGAAGACTTTGAATTGATATTTTTAGTCTGCAGCCACGAAGATAGAGAGGATCGCCTCAATCCTGACTGTTTCTCAATTATCATGGGAGATAGTTTTTACTTCTTGGTGAATGATACACCTATCGGCTCAACTGAATTTGTTTCATTAATAACTAGAGTCGGAGTAGCATTCACACTAATTACTTCTAGCAAAAAAGATATCATTTCTAGGCCTGGATCCATTGGTTTACATGAAAGCGAACTAGATCCATTGATTGGCATTGAAAGAGATGATAAATTAGATAGTAATTTAGAAAGCTACCTAGGGCGTGATTGAACATGCAATATGGATAAAAAGGAAGGAAATACATTTGGGAAACCAATACCACCATGAAATGTCGAGGACATAGTTTTAGGTGTGGGTGAGGAAAATGAGGCTATATAATTGCAAGATCGACGGGTATAAATGAATGTACTTTGAGGTGATAGAGCATAATTAACCTACATATCATATATGTCACTACCGTGGAAGACTATATACTCATAGATTCTCTCACGTGTAAAAATCCGAGGACCATACTTCCATCGTCTTTCCATCCCAAAGGATTTAACATTCCAAAGATCGATAGTGGAAGGATGAAGGTTCATATTGATTAGAAAGCCTTTGTAATAAATTTCAGAGATCGATATGACAGAAAGGAGTCTATTAATATGTAATTAGGTTGTTGTGGTTGGGGTTACTCTTTGATTAGTGCAGTAATTGTCGCTTCCATGAATAAGGTTTGAGATGTGTGAAAATTATAAAGATTAAATGTGAAAGTCAACACACCAATTATCGGGACTCTATTCGACATCTCATTTGTATTAGGAGACCGATAACCCAGGCTCTGATACCAAATTGTCATGACCCAAACCATCGGGCCGTGTGATCACCTACTCTAAAACCTAGATAGGAGAACCCTTACCACCTAATTTAAGACTGAAAATGCGGAGGTAAATAAAATTTCAATTTATAACCTTATTTAAAAATAGAATTACTCTCAATCTTGATTAAATAACATATATCTTCCGAAAATACACAGAATCCTCCCTAGGAACTAGTCTACCCAGGCATAATATCTTCTAAGAGAACATAGTATCTGAAAAATAAGACATAACTACCACCATAAGGAAAAAAGTAGTAGTAGTTGCATGAGATCATACCTAAGAAACATCACTGATCCTGCAAGCAGACTATCTCAAGTTGCATAGAAATAGTAGTATTAGTACAAGCAACACGTATTGGTATGCATCATTGGTAGACCCAAATCTACCACATAATGTCATGTAAATAATCCAAAGAAAACATATAACTTGAACTATATAATCTAATCCTTTAACCCCAACCTGTACTACCAGATAACAACATCTCTAAACTCATGCACTCTATCCCAAATATGTCTACCTCCTTCCACAGCCAACACTACCATTAGAATCCATTCCACCCTCCTATCATGTCATAACCTAACTCGTCTATCACATGAAGGCCTCCTGAGCCTACCTATCTTACCAAACACTAGGATTATCTTTCTAATTTCAGATTCAATTTTACTAACTATCTATGTTAACCAGTCCGTCACCTCACTTAAGGTCCCATGCCAACAACCCTGCCCTTGACATTTGGTTAGTTTAGAGAACCATCTGCAATACCCTTACTTAAGCACCTTGACTCAATCCCCTTATCGGATATATCCCAGACCACCTAAGGATCCCTAGGACATAGTCTACGATGTTAAACATGCAATCCTGGTCTACATAGAACCATCCTAGTATTTAAACAAACCAATCCATCCACTCATGGTCCAACATATAATAAGTACGTCACAATAAATAAACCTAACTAGCTCATGGAACCAACACATAATAAGTACATTACAATGAATAAACCTGATTCGCTCATGAAGCGAACACATAATAAGTACATAAAGTTGAATAAACTCGGTTTGCTCATGGAACCCAACACATAGAAGAACAATCAAACATGTACTAGGCGCGGTACCTAAGCTAACCATTATAGAATTTGTACCATACATGGTATCTGAGCCCACCAACAAATATCTTGTACCAGGCGTGGTACCCGAGCCAACCGATAATATGTATCAGGAGTGGTACCCAAGATAACTAGGAGATATATTGCACCATGTGTGATACCCGAGTCAACCGATAATCTGTACCAGGTGTGGTACCCAAGACAATCGACAAACGCACATCACGCAATCACATTCACACTTGTAACACCATTGGCAAATAGGACAATCCATTGTATGAGATTGTCAACAAAATATCATTTCAGTTTCATCTCTTTTACCTCCCTAACCACGTATTGTGCAAGTAACACAAATGAAACAATTATCATGCACACATAATGCAAACGGGAAAAATTTCAACCATCACCTATCTCAATGACCCTTCCTAGACAATTTTCCTGCTAAAAAATAAGTTTACCCACAGGTTACAACCCGTAGGATAACACCCAACAACTATCATCAGACCAACATTTATAATCAAGTATCTTATCATCCTAAACAACAATAACCAATGTATTTAACCATCTCCCAATAATATGAAATGTATTATGCAATTAAAGATAGGTCTAACTACTAAATTAAAGCCTAGCCTACTAGGACGCTAAGCAATTGTTGACGAAATCAGAATATGAACTTCTAGCTCTGTCGAGGTGAATCCTGATGGAAGTAGACTTGGAATCCATAGTTCTTCACCCCATTTTCAAAGCTTTAGCTTGCTCCTGGTCCTGACACAATAATACAACACTAGATCAGTCTTAACTGGCCTAAATTTTACCAAAATATATCCTACTCCCAAACCCCAAGACAATTTCATGATTAGTCAACCCAAGCCAGGGTTTATCCACCTTTAAGTCAAGCCAAACCCTCTCCTAAAGTTACCATCACAAATTCTAAAGCCTAAGAATCGAATTACCAAGTTAGGGGAGTAATTTACTTACCTCTACGGATAATTTTGATAGAGACCAGATGAAAATTATCCTAAGTTGCTCCTACGCTTATCCAAAACGTTCTTGAATGGTATCGAGTAGTTTTGGAGAATTTTGCTGCATTATTAGCGACTTACCCCACCATAGTGGCCCAATCTCGCTATAGCAGAAGCATTGTAGTAGGACCTCCCTCTATTGTGGGAATTAATTCCACCGATGTAGTGGTGTGTCACCTGTGTGATGGCTTGCAGGGGACAGAACCTTGGAAATCCTCTCAAATTATCTTATTTCGTAACACACCTTCAAACCTTGACATCTTAAACCAACTCCTTCACGCCAAGTTCTAAATGAGAGTTCTATTCACCCGAATTCACTTCCAAAAAGTCCTACAAACTCCTAAAATAAGGAACACAAACTCCACTTAGACGTTTCACCCGATCCTTTCTCCAGATTTCCCTATACGTCATCTTTTCCATATTTCATCCGAGTCTAGCCTAGCCTAAAATTTTCAACTCTCCAACCCAGAAGCTTTCTCACTCAGTTTCTTTTATGATTAGTTCACCCATTATGATAGGGAGGGTCGTTATCGTAAAAGAAACTAAAAATAATTAGCCTATATGATCAGCATAAGAGCATACGCAATACATATATGTCAACGTATACCACTTGGTTCTTGAATTCAAGAGAGAAAAATAAAGGAACAAGAATTTAAGCAGAGAAATACAAAAAAAAAAAGATAATATTCGAGTTCATACTTTTGTCGATGTAAATAATGAACTATGTTAGTCATACGCTAATCACTACTATTCATTGGCTCCAATTATCAAGCATAAAATACAAATAAACTTATCTCATTTATAATATCATTTACTAAATCAAAGAAAATACTTTATTATTTAAATAAGCTAAAACTCATTGACAGTAGATAGTAAAGGTTTAAACAATTTTGACTTGTTTTTATGAAAATAGAAAAATAGGATACAATAATTAGGGTTAAAAGAAAAGCATTTGTTTTGAGTTTGGGAAGTAAACCAATCTGTGAACTTATAAATTTTAAAAATTGACATTCAAAACTCCAAGTGACTCATACAAAAAGGGTCTTCACAAACTTGTATGTTGAATACAATAAATAGGTAAATGATGAACTTAATATTTTAAGATATTCTATTCTCTCTCACACTAATTAAAGAAAAGTCTTTAGAGAAAAGTTGAATTTAACTCTATTATTAGGAAACCAAGCAAGAATTATATCTGAAAAATAAAAAACAAAGCTAAGAAAAGATTTAAAAGGGAAGGGCTTATTACCTTTTTCCCAGCAGAGCAAATGTGGGCGATGAGATTGATGAATAAGCTTCCACTCTCGCTTAATTAACTAAAAAATAGATAGAAAAAATTTAGAACTTGAGCTTGAAAGTTATAGGTTGGGGACAATGAGTCCAACATCCTATCCGAGTAAATAAATTTTAGCCTTTTTGGCTTCAAAAGTCGTTGTTGAAATACTGAGAAGGAGAGAGCTATTTATAGGATTGAAATCTTTTAATTCATGATCTGAACTTTGTTGTGGGACTTGGGAAAAACTAAAATTTCTTAGAGGATAAGGATTGATGTGCTACAAACGTACAAATTCATACGATCTTTGAATGAAAGTTCAAGTAAAAAATTAAAAAAATAAAAGGGATAATAATGTGAACATTATGGAATGCTTTTTTAGATGACTAGTGTAAATCTATCAAAAAAGTATAAAGAAGGATAAATAAAACCATATTCTATTATAAAATCATTATATGACACTACTTTCACTTAATACTTCAATATTAACATTATAAGTTTATTAATTGTTATTAATTTATATTTCAAAAAAATATTAATATTTGATAATTATTATGTTTTATATAGAGTTGAAGTTTAAGTACATTACAACACTTTAAAATTAAGTCATGTCAAGAATTATACATGAAAAAAATATGTAATCGAAGAAAAACATGACATAATCATTACTAAAAGAGCAAATTTATTCCTGTACTTAAAAAATAATCAAATCTATTGATATATTTTATTTGTATTCCTGTCTGCGTTAGGACAAAAGATATATTAAAACATTAACAACAAGGAAATTTATACGAAAATTATAACAAGGATTAAATGCAAATTATTTATGAAATTAGAAGGATAAATTTATTATGTTTCCTTAAAAGTTATAGGAAGAATATGACATAAAAAATTTAAAGGTGTTGTTAAAAGATATTCAAAAGTATAATAATGATTTGTATGAGAAACACTATAAAGCATATAATAATGATGATCTTCGAATGGCTAAAAAGCCCAAAGATGTTTCAGAATATGATTTTGTAACGACCGGGTTTTGTCGTTATGGAAAAGCCAACGGGGAAAATTTTTGGGTAGGAAAACTTTTTCGTAGTAACTTGGAATTTCTCAACCTAGTCCAGATTTGGATGAATTCGGAGTCAGTAAGGTGTAGGGAAATATGGTAACAATCGGGTGAATTATTTATAATTTTGATTACATGAGTAGTTAGATAAGTCGTTAAGGAATCCGTACGACTTTACGGAATAGAATTCGGGTGAGTAAAACTCCCGAAATCGATCTTAGTGTGAACGGTATTTTCTGAGCGTCGTTGGTTAAAGGTGCGTTCTGAAATAGGGGTCTTGGAATTATTAAAACAACTCACTGGTTCTGTGCATGCCACTGGGGCGGGATTTTAGCCGCCAGGGCGGGGCCGCTACAGCGGGGTGAGGGCCGCTGTGGTGGGCTTGACGCGATTTAAGGTCGTAAATAAATCCCTAAACAACCTTATTCTGCACTTTTCAATTTTAGAGCTAAGGAACAAACCCCAGGTGACTCTTGATAGTTTTCCACCATTCTTGAGGCTAAAAGGGTAAGCTTTTTCACTCTTTGAATCCATTTTTCGATCCGTAGAACGTAATAGAATGGGTAATTATCGATGAGGGAGGGGTTTTGATCTAGATTCCATGGTGGAAACAACCCTAAATTGGGTACTTGGGATCATGGGTATGATCTAGGGTTGTTAGAATTATTAGTAATCCAGGTAGTTAGTGATTGTTTATTAATTCACGTGTTATTGTTTGTAGACCAAGAACAAGCGGAACGAATTCGGAAAGAAAAGAATCAAGTTTCTTAGGGTTTCAAGCTTGTTTCGAGGTAGGTGATGGTTGTGAGGTAGTTAGTGATTGTTTATTAATTCACGTGTTATTGTTTGTAGACCAAGAACAAGCGGAACGAATTCGGAAAGAAAAGAATCAAGTTTCTTAGGGTTTCAAGCTTGTTTCGAGGTAGGTGATGGTTGTGATTTCATGTTGGTATGATATATGTGGAATCCATAAGTCTGACTCCCAGGCGTGCAAGTCTGTGCACATCCTTTGCTAACACTCTCTTTTCTTCCCCAACATGGGCGGTACTACCCATAGATAACCTACTTAACGCATCAACAACCACATTAGCCTTACCTGGGTGGTAAAGAATACTCATGTCATAATCCTTGAGTAATTCTAACCACCTCATTTGTCTGAGATTAAGCTCTTTCTGGGTGAACACATACTGAAGGCTCTTATGATCAGTGAATATATCAACATGAACACCATACAAATAATGACGCCATATCTTCAAAGCGAATACTACAACAGCCAATTCTAAGTCATAGGTTGGGTAGCTCTTCTCATGAACTTTCAACTGTCTGGAAGCATTGGCTATAACTTTGCTATTCTGCATTAAGACACAACCCAAACCAACTCTAGATGCATCACAATACACCACAAAACCTTGAGTACCTTCTGGTAAGGTTAAAACTGGGGCAGCAGTCAACCTCTTCTTTAATTCCTGAAAGCTTTTTTGACAAGCTTCAGACCATTGAAACTTCACTGTTTTCTGAGTCAACTTCGTCAAAGGAGACGAAATAGACGAGAACCCCTCTACAAACCTTCTATAATAGCCAGCTAAACCCAAGAAACTCCTAATATCAGTTGGAGATGTGGGTCTAGGCCAATTCTGCACTGCCTCAATTTTCTGAGTATCCACTCTAATTTCATCACCGTAAACTATGTGGCCCAAGAACGCCATAGACTCAAGCCAAAACTCACACGAGAACTTGGCATACAACTCTCTATCTTTCAAAGTCTGAAGAACTATTCTGAGATGGCTAACATGATCTTCTTTATTCCTTGAATAGATTAGTATGTCATCAATGAAGACGATAACAAACATATCTAAATATGGTTTGAAGACTCTATTCATAAGATCCATGAACGCTGCTGGTGCATTAGTCAAACCAAATGACGTAACCAAAAACTCATAATGACCATATCTGGTTCTGAAAGCTGTCTTTGGAATGTCATATTCCCTTACTTTTAATTGATGATAGCCTGATCTGAGGTCAATTTTCGAAAAATAGAAAGCACCCTGAAGCTGATCAAAAAGATCATCAATCCTTGGAAGAGGATACTTATTCTTGGTGGCAACCTTATTCAACTGACGGTAATCTATACACATCCTAAGGAAACCATCTTTCTTTCTCACAAACAAGACCGGAGCACCCCAAGGTGAGACACTTGGTCGTATGAAGCCCTTATCTAATAGATCCTTTAACTGCTCTTTCAACTCTTTCAACTCTGCTGGTGCCATTCTGTATGGTGGAATAGAGATAAGACGAGTATCTGGAAGAAGATCTATACCGAAGTCTATCTCTCTCAGGAGGGAATCCGGGAAGATCATCTGGAAAGACTTCTGGAAACTCTTTTACTACTAGAACTAACTAAATATGAGGTATCTCAACACTAGAGTCATTAACTCGGACTAAGTGATAGACACACCCCTTAGAAACTAACTTCCTTGCCTTAAGGTACGAAATGAAACGACCCTTAGGCACTACTGAACTGTTTTTCCACTCTAAGACTGGCTCATTTGGAAACTGAAACTTGACTACTCGAGTTCTACAATCAACTGAGGCATAACAGGCATGAAGCTAGTCCATGTCAAGAATGACATCAAAGTCTACCATGTCTAACTCAATTAAATCAGCCATGGTACTTTTTTGATTGACGGAAACAGGACAATCACGATAGACTCTCTCTGCTAGAATAAACTCACCAACAGGTGTGGAAACACCGGATGGTTCACTAAGTTGCTCAGGAATAACATCAAAATTCATAGCAACATATGAAGTTACAAAAGATAAACTCGCTCTTGGATCTAGAAAGGCATAAACAGTAAAGTCAAAGACTTGAATTAAGCCAGTGACAACATCTGGCGAATCCTCTTGCTCTTGGCGACTAGCGATAGCATATAAGTGGTTTGTTCCTCTGCCAGTACCGGAAGTAGCTCCTCTAGGTGCAACCTTGTCTGGTGGAGCAACTGAAGAAAACGGAGCTCTATTGCCCCCACTACTATTTCCCTGCTTGTTCTTTGGACACTTTCGCATGAAATGCCCAGTTTGACCACACATGAAACAACCAGTGGAGCCCTCACGACAAATACCTGAGTGGTTCCTACAACTCTTGGTGCAGGAAGGAGGCTTACTACCCCTTTGCGCCACACTACCCTGGGAATAAGCAGGCTTAGCTCTGGAATTCTGACCATTGTACTCACATTTGTTCTTAGGTGCAGGTGCACTAGCAAATGATGGAGCAGGTCCCTTCTGTTTCTGTTGGAAGGATGACCGGTTGGCATTACTCTTCTGCTGCTCGGACTCGTTCCCCGTCTTAGCCCTCTTGTTCTTGAACTCCTCTCTATCTCTCAGCTTCTCTTCCTCTACCTGTTGCACATAGACCATCAACCTCGAAATGTCCATGTCCCCAATAAGCATTGTTGCTCGGCCTTCTTTGCTTGATAGATGGCCCAACCCAGAAACAAACAAGCTCATTCTACTCCTCATGTCCTTAACCATCTCTGAAGCATATCAGGATAGTTGGGTGAACTTCAACCCATATTCATGAACGCTAAGAGAATCCTGCTTAAGTGTTAGAAATTCTCGTACCTTAGCCTCTTTCAATTCTCGAGGAAAGAAACGCCCCAAGAAAGCCTTTTCAAAACATGCCCAACACGCAGGTGGTGCATCCTCAGCTCTACCCCCTTTCCACTGATCAAACCAAGTCCTAGCAACATTCTTCATCTGATATGCAGCTAGCTCAACTCTCACAGTATCAGTAGCATGCATCACATCGAACACATTTTTTAGTTCCTCAATGAAGTTCTTTGGATCCTCGGCAGTGCTTGAACCAGTGAAACTTGGAGGATTCATCCTCAAGAACTCACGAATCCTTGAAGTGTCAGCCTCTTCCTGTCGAACTCCTCTCTGCTGCTCAGCTTAGTTGGTCACAACTTGACTAAGCATCCTTATAGCCTCTCTGAACTAAGCATTGGTGACTTCTCATTGAGGTTGCACTTCAAGTGCATTGGGTAACTCTTGTTTCTCAACATTCCTCCTAGCTGGACGACCTATGACTGCTCTTCGTGGAGGCATGATTATCTGAAACACGTGCAGGCACGAATTAGAGGGAAACTTTTTAGAGATAAACTCTAACGCACGCAATGAGTATATGAAAGAAGTGAAGGAATTCCTTAATGTTGTAGCCTCCTAATTATAGATGTGGCGCGCTTCACACCGATAACTAGGACTCTACAGAAATGGCTTCATAGACTCCCTAGGACTCTTGAACTCTGTGTTCTGATACCAAGTTTGTCATGCCCCGAGCCTACACCCTGGACGTGGCCGACACTCGAAGACCATTGTTGGCCCCAAGCGAACCCTTGGCCTGCCTTACTTAACTCAGCGGAAGACTTAAACTCAACAAAGATAAGTTCATATAATAAACTGGAATGTTATAAAGGAACATTCAACTGGCCATTAAGGCAAACTCAAGTATCAATATGGAATAATGACAATGAAAAGACTAAAGCACTAACATCTGACTATCTATGAATCCTCTAAAACAACTGAGATGGATGTTGGGACAAACCCCACAACATCCTAATGAACTAACTAGAAAGCAATGAAAATAGATCCTCCGAAATGCAAAGAGGCTCACCGACTGACTCTGAACTGCTCACTGGATCAACGGTGCGCTGGGATGTCGATCCTAGTTACCTGTGTCTGTATCATAAGATGATGTAGGCCAACTGGCATCAGTACATTGAATGTATGAGTATGCGAGTTGGAATGCTAAAACAACATAGGCTAGAAAGAGAATCTGAAAGAAACACATACCTTGGCTCTTCTCAACTCATAAATACTTAACTGAACTCATTTCTATATAAAGCAGTTTAAAATAAGTGCAATATAAAGAAAAGTTGTTTAAAAACATGATGTCAACTCTGTGTATATACAAGGATACAATATAACTCTGAAATGTATGTAAAAAATACAATAAACTGATGTATATAAAAATACAATAACTTCTGTAGGAGTTTCTCTAACCGACAACCATCACATAAGAGCTATAGTGATGATACAACGGTCTACATCACGCTACCAGTGCATCCTATACCCGGCCAGAGGTGTAGGACCTGAACTACTAAGTGGATCCACTAGTCGATTGTGAAAAAAGGTTCATCTAAAAAGTATGACCATTTTCTACCCATGGTGGCTACATGGTTTTATGGAGACGTGAGTTATCTAAACTCATGCTTGCCCTAATTCGGTGCTCAATACTACTCCCAAAATATACTAGCTCTTATGTTTAAAAATATACTTCTTATGTGATTTGAGATTAATGCTCAAAAACTTAGCTCAAAGGCTATCTTGGAAATCTCAGTTTCCCTGCTTGTTCCATTTAGAAAGCTATTACTCTTTTCTGAAAAATAGCCCGAAGGCCCTTTGGAAATCTCAGTTTCCGTTCTTATTTAAATGTGTAAAACATTTTAAATCTCTTTGGGAAATACTTAGTCCCCATATGTTTCTTTGAAGAAAAGAACTTCAACATTACTCTTTACTGAACTCAAAACTTAAGTCTTAAAACAAAGTTAAAACGTTTGTAAAAGACTTATGAAAGCTTGAAATGAACTTCTCTTAATTGACTCTTGACTTCTCTTGACTTTGATCTTAACTGATCCTTGAATTGAATTATGGATTCAAGGATTAAGATTTGTGATTTGGAAAGATCTCATGTTGTTTAGGAATGATTTTAGATAGCTAAACATGAGAAAAGATCGAAACTCAAGATTTGAAGGTGGGTCAGCAACGCGGAGGCATAATTAAATTTTGGTTCCGAAAACATCTTTTGAGGCAGAACACCTCCTGTCAGCTCCGCGATGCGAAGCTGAAATGTTCAAATCTAGCCACTAGGCGTGCAACGCGCGGCCACCCCTTAATTTCGTCCGACGAAATTTCTTCTTCGTTTTCCAACCCCAAATCACCCAAACTTGGTTCTTTTTTTCCAGATTACTTTTAGATATAGATACCCAACAAAAGTACCTAAGAACGTAACTCAAAACGACCCTATAATGCGACATTATGAACTCAGAAACTTCCTAACTCAGTCAAATTCTAGAACAATATATGAATTCAAGAATAGGTATCAAGATCATCAATATTCATATGTTTTTAGGACGAGTCCAAACTGAAATAAATATGCTTGACACGTGGGAGAACGATCCCAACGTTATGAGACCCTCACATACCTGATAGAAGCAAATCTTTGGCGAAACACCAACTTCCTTGATCGATCTTGATGAATTTGCCCTTTTCTCCTTCCTCTTTTGTCTTCTCCTTTCTCCTTAGCCCTAGCGTGAAATCCCAAATTCTAAAACTGACTAAAATATAATTTGACCCATATTAAACTCCTAAAAATGGATTAAAATAATAAGGCAATGAAAAGACTAAAATACCCCTTAAAATTCTGGATTGGACATTTCCTTAATCCAACAGCCCAACTTCCAAAGGGCTTAACTCACACATACAAACTCGGAATCACGCAAACTTGGCGGCATTGGAAAGATCGTTCCAAGATATTTCTAACCATATCTAGAACTACACCTAACTCATCCTGAGTTAGGAGTTATGGCCGATTTAAGTTAACCAAAAACATAATTTTAACTTACTTGCAATTTTCCAGATTTCCTTATACTTTCCAAAAATAACTATTTCCAGATTTTAAACTTCCTTCTAGTTCTTTCTAGTTGCGAGATGTTACAGGTTGTGTCTATTATTCATAAAGGTTATTCTCAATAGACACAATCTTAGTTTTTGCATTCCTGAAATTCTCAAAAACACAAGTAAAAACCACTTCTATCAAGAAGTATTATCCTCAAGAGCAACAGGACCTGATAGAGCTGCAAGATGCTTAGTTGTCTTAGGATTATATCTTTCGTGCTTATATTGTAAATCTATTCCTAATCTATAAAGGAATTAGATCGTTGTTTCGTTCATCAAAAAGTCCAAGTTAGTTGAGTGTAACTGATTTAGTGGGCAGTGTTGTATCTGCTTAGTCAAATTCAAAATCATCTAGAGTTAGGTGGTTTAGTGGGCAGTAGGGTATCTGCTTAGTTAAAGTCTAAGTTATCTAGAGTTAGGTAGCTTAGTGGGTAGTGTTGTATCTGCTTAGTCAAATTCAAAATCATCTAGAGTTAGGTGGTTTAGTGGGCAGTAGGGTATCTGCTTAGTTAAAGTCTAAGTTATCTAGAGTTAGGTAGCTTAGTGGGTAGTGTTGTATCTGCTTAGTTGCTTTCTTTGTAGTAGAGTTACTACATAGAGGGGGAAGAGATTTAGAGGTAAATTCCTAGGTTGAAGCTACTGTAATCTAAATTGTTGCTCCGTTTGTGTGAAATGGAGTTGGATTGAAAGCCTGTGAAGACGGGTCGTGGTTTTCACCGCCCTTGAGCAAGGGAGTTTCCATGTAAACTGCTTGTGTTGTTTTCTTTGTTATTTACGCCTTCATTACTATTATTACTAAGTCGAGGAACCTGGTCCGTTGACTAATAATGAAAGCATATATCTTATCAATTGGTATCAGAGTAGGTGCTCTCGCTGGTTAACACCAAGAGAGATTCCTGCAGAATGATCGCTGCTCCATTGAATCTAGAAGAAGGACGATCATCAGCAATACCACCTCGTTTCAATGGTCATTTCTATAGCTGGTGGAAAATGAGGATGCATGACTTCTTAATGGCTGAAGACAGCGAGCTATGGGATATTGTGCTTGATGAACCCTTCATCCCTACTAATAAAGTGAAGGATGGAGAAATCACAAGAGTTGTTCCCAAGACTCGTCAGCAGTATGATGAGGCAGACATATAGAAGATCGAGAAAAATTACAAAGCGAAGAAGTTGTTGGTGTGTGGTATAGGTGCTGAAGAGTGCAATTGCATTTCGGTGTATGAATCTGCAAAATAAATCTGGGATTGTCTCAAGACGGTTCATGAGGGCATGGAGCAGGTGAAGGAGTCAAAGGTAGACATGTTGACTACCCAATATGAGAAGTACTTCACAATGAAAGAAGGAGAAACTATTCATGAAATGCATACTAGATTCTCCTCTATAACCAACGAGCTACGCTGCTTGGGAGAGCCTATTCATCCTAGTAAACAGGTCAGGAAGATTCTTCGAATTCTTCCTAAGTATTGGGCTAGAAAAGTGGATGCCATTACTAAAGCGAAGGACCTGAGGGTGCTGACTATGGATGCCCTGATTGGGAACCTTCAAACACATGAAATGAATAGAAACCAAGAAACTTCAAAGAATGAGGTAAAGAAAGATAAGTCTCTAGTTCTTAGGGTTTCTTCGGGTGAAACCTCCGGTGAAGAGGAGGATATGTCTTACCTCACTAGGAGATTCCAAAAAATTATGAGGAAGCATGGAGGTTTTCGAAAAGAAGGGAACTCTACCAGGGCTGCAAATGCAAGTGACCTGTGTCACAAGTATGGAAAGCTCGGACACTTCATGAGGGACTGCCCAATGCTTAAGATTGAAACCAAAGAGTATCAAAAGCCTGGAGGTGAGAAATACAGGAGAAGGGACCCGATCCTTGATAACAGAGCAAGAAAAGTTGTATCTGACTATGTGGTGAAGAAAGCTCTTGCTGTTTGGGGAGACTCCTCAAGTGAATCAGAAGAGTCAGAACATCTCAAAGACGCATCCACGCTTGCTGTTAAAGATGATGAAAACTTTTTTGATGGCATGTTCGCCTTCATGGCGATATCTGACGATGAAGAAGATGAAGAAAAGGTAACTCTCTCTGACCTTAAACAAAACTTGAATGCTTACTTTGTTAGAAAGTTGAGAAATCTAGATGTTGTTTTGATTGACTCCATTATGGAGTTAACAACTGAAAAGGACTCTATGAACAATAGTCTAGATAGTGTACATGAAGAAAAGTTAGCATTGGTTGGTCATGTGTCTGTTATCGAGGAACAATTGACTGTTCTGGAGACTGAAAATCTAGAACTCAAGGAGAAATTGAAGACGTTGAGTGAGAACTCTAGCAAAGGAAAGGGTGATGCTAGCGGTTTGCAAATAGACCTAGAAGCCAGTCTATACACTGTTGAAACCACATTTGCACTATCCTTGGAGAGAAATGATCAGATGGAAAGGGACCTGGTCGGTCTCAAAGAAGAACTGAAAAAATCTCTGAGATGGACCAACTCCACCAAGCTGCTTTCTAACATTACTAGTCAAGGTAACTACAACAGAGGGGGTTTAGGAAGCTTAAACATCAGTCCTCCCTATAATCCCCACAGTAAGTATGTGTCTGTGTCAGACAATCTGTCATGTCTTCACTATGGTCGCAATGGCCATCTGAAAAAGGACTGTCCAGCCTAGAAAGCCTCTCAAGAAAAAATTTCAGTTTACTCTAGACTGAAAGGTGCACATAACAAGGGACCTGCTCCTATTCTTAAGTATTCTAACCTGAGAAAAACTAACTTGCCTCATTGGATAAGAAGCACTCTCATTATGCCTCTATCTGCTTACTGGGAACTCAGACTAAAATGGGTTCCGAAGTCTAACAAATGATCTTTGTTGCAGGAGAGTGAAGGGAGTAGCAGTCAGTGCTGGTTCATGGATAGTGGATGTTTAAAGCATATGACCGAAAAGACTGAAAACTTCATTTTGCTCAAGGCACTTCAAGATGGAGGTGTCTCTTTTGGTAATGGAAAGAAGGGGTATATTCTTAGAGTTGGTAGAATTGGAAAATCACTGAAACACTCTATTGAGAATGTCTACTATGTGAGTGGACTAAAATATAGTCTTCTCAGTGTATCTCAAATATCTCAAATATGTGACAAAGGAAATGAAGTCAGATTTCTATCAGAAAAATGCATTGTTACCAACTTGTCAACCAATGAGGTGATCCTAACAGACAGAAGGTGCAAGAATCCTTGACAAATAGCATGGCCTTGAAGGTTGTTTCTATTATTCATAAAGGTTATCCTCAATAGACACAACCTTAGTTTTTGCATTCCTGAAATTCTCGAGAACACAAGCAAAAACCACTCCTATCAAGAAGTATTATCCTCAAGAGCAACAGGGACCTGATAGAGCTGCAAGCTTCTTAGTTGTCTTAGGATTATTCCGTTCTTATATTGTAAATCTATTCCTAATATATAAAGGAATTAGATCGTTGTTTCGTTCGTCAAAAAGTCTAAGTCAGTTGAGTGTAACTGATTAGTAGGCAATGTTGTATCTGCTTAGTCAAATTCAAAATCATCTAGAGTTAGGTGGTTTAGTGGGCAGTGTGGTATCTGCTTAGTTAAAGTCTAAGTTATCTAGAGTTAGGTAGCTTAGTTGTAAGTGTTGTATCTGCTTAGTTGCTTTCTTTGTAGTAGAGTTACTACATAGAGGGGGAAGGGATTTAGAGGTAAATTCCTAGGTTGCAGCTGTTGTAATCTAAATTGTTGCTCCGTTTGAGTGAAACGGAGTTGGATTGAAAGCATGTGAGGGCAGGTCGTGGTTTTCACCACCCTTGAGCAAGGGGTTTCCACGTAAACTGCTTGTGTTGTTTTCTTTGTTGTTTACGCCTTCATTACTGTTATTACTGAGTCGAGGGACCTGATCCATTGACTAATAGTGGACGCATATATCTTACCAGGAAATATACAAAAGCATGGATATGCTAGATGTTATCATACAAATATCCTAATCATTATAGAGAAATATTGGTTGACACCACTAATGATATTTTCACGTAGATAGCAACTAACTGTAGTAGTACTTTAGGGCTTGAGTTTCTTTTGGTTAATGTATTACCTTTGTAACCTATAAATAGTATCTTTTCACACAATTGTAATTCACTTGATTACAAGGAAGACACCATCAACACACTTTTATTCTTGAGCTCCAAGCTTTTCATATTTCACTAATTAGTCTTTGTTTTGTAGCATTCATTTACTATATCAATCTTGGATCTGAGTCTTAGAGTCATCGAACAACATTGGATTCAGTATACAAACGTTCATCATCTGAGCTCTAACATTTTATACCACTTCTTTTACATACTTTATTATCTCTATTTCGTTTTTATTTACATTTATCAACATATTCAATTGCTCACAAACCGATACAAAGGAGTTAAACTAAGACTCATATATCCTTAATCTCGTACAGATTCAATCGTACCGTTTTCTTAGTAAACATATATATATATATATATATATTATCCTAAAATTATCAAATGATTCTTAATAGCTTATTACTTGACTTAATGACATTGCAAACAATCCTTCTTTTATAATTAATAATACATATATAGATGTAAGTTATGTTGGGAGAAACGAACTAGTCAAATTTAGTAGTATATACAAAAAGAAATGAAACAAACGAAAGTGCTAGTTGGCATCTAGAAGGCATTGTAGATGTATATAATTTACTTATGCACGTTGTGTAACAACTAATTCTTATACACCAAAAAATCATTAAAATATATACATATTCTATAAAATAAAATCATTTAAAGATCAGAAAAAAGGAGCATATATACTAATTGTTTCATTAGTGGGAAGGCTTAGCTTGTAGCAACATTGAATTATGGAAGGTATTGAAATTAGTGATTCAAATAGATGGAAAAAGGATGAAGAAGAATCATTGAAATGGGAAGATAATGATCATGATGTTCAAACTTATAATAATAATGTTATAAGAAGAGGAAGTGATGATGAAAGAATAATTAGTCTTAGCATGGAAGAGAAAAGGAGTTTGTTGGATAGGCTTATGAACATTCCTCAAGAAGAAGAAGACAATCACAACTTCTTGTTAAAGCTCAAACAACGCTTTCATAGGTATATAATCTTAATACATTTGATTGTTTAAATATATTTTTTACCACTTCTGATTTACGTTAAATATTAACTAAGTACTTTTTTATCTATTCTTTGTGTATCGTGCAATTTTTTGTGTTTGGTTTATTGAGATTTGATGAGACTTTCCTGATATTTCTGATTAAATCTTCTTCTTGTTTTCATAGCTCACATAAAATCAAGCAGCCATAGTTTGTAAATATTTGATGGAAATAAAAAATGTTTATATTTGACAATGTTATATAACTACATTGCTTAGGAATATATTTAATAGATTATTTTGAATCCACCTCAAATATAAGGGACAATTTTTGGCATTTTAATTTCTCAAGGCTGATGCATCCACTCTAAATCCCCCACATGATATTTAATTTTATCTTCTAGCTCTTATTATTTAGAAGATTATAACATTCTCAAGATTATGTGTGATAAACTTTTGATGAATTTAACCAAGAATATTTTTATTTTTTTGTGAATGAATATTTGATCTTGTAAGTTTTAGTATATAGCTAGATTATGAAGTTAATTAACAAGGTTTTTTTTTAATGGTTTGTATCGTAAATTGAGTTAGGGTTGGGATTGAATTTCCAAAAATCGAAGTTCGTTTCGAACATTTAAATGTAGAAGCAGAAGCGTATGCGGGGACAAGAGCATTGCCTACAATGTTCAACTTCACAATCAATATGATTGAGGTAATTCACCTTAATTAATTAATCAACATCTTAATTATGCAAACAGATTAAAAAGGGAAAAAACAATTTCTAGGTGGTTATAATCTTTAAATCGTCTCTCTAATTTTAATTTTGGATCTAACTATTATATTCTCTACTTGTTGACTTTGCTTAAACTAAAACTACTCTAACCTCTATCTTTAAATTTGTAGGGTGCCTTGAATTATTTCCATGTTCTTCCAAAAAGAAAAAAGTCATTTTCAATTCTGAATGATGTTAGTGGAATCATCAAGCCTGGAAGGTGAGAGTTGAAAATTTATCTTTTTTTTTCTTTCCCAAATGATAATTAATTAGTAAAATGTCAACAATTTGATACCGGACACCGGGTAGGAATCTACCAGAAAAGTGTGAATTACATGAGGATTTTCTTGGGAATTAGTATGAAAATCGGTAGGAAACTTATTTTCCTGCAAATTTGTATACTAATCCCCAAGAAAATCTCCATATAATTCACACTTTTCTTGTAAGTCGCCTTTCGAGTCCCTCTGGACTCTGAGCAGAGGCGAACACAGAATTTGAAAAATCTGTGTGTACCAATATTAAGCTAAAAAAAGCTTTAAAAAAAAGGTTCTACTTGGGATTTAACCCTAGTCATTTGGGTGGATCTATTTTCATATTTTTTATGGGATACTATTAATTATATTTAGTTTCTGTCAGTTTGTCAAGATAGATATATATATATATATATATATATACATATTTTTTTCCGAAATTAACGGATGCACGTGCATCCCACAATACCATGTGTGTCTGCCTCTGTCTCTGAGTAAGAAGTCGCCTTTGTTAGGAAATGGTTTACTCCAATGTGAGACTTTTTACCGCGAATTCGAATTTTGTCAGGCTTCAATGTTAGTACCGAAAATCGGATGGTCAATAATATTGTTTGATTTTGCAGAATGACACTACTTTTAGGTCCGCCAGGTTGCGGCAAGACAACGTTGCTACTAGCTTTAGCTGGAAAGCTAAATTCAGATGTAAAGGTGAGCCATGGAACTTATAATACTTTCGTATACATATTAATTAAATAAACTCTATACTAAACATTTAATATTTAAGGGGAAATTAAAATACTCCTTTTTGAAAAAAAAATTAAACATGGCAACACTAATTTTTCTTGTGATTTATTATATTAAATTTAACTCCCTTATTAATTAACATTCATTTAAAAAAAATATATTATTTCTCCCAAACATCCACCTTTCCTTCACTATGTGCACGATGATTTCTGCCAGCTTAGAGCAGGTTATGAGATATGGTAGAATAAGATCTCAAGTCAAAGCCAAAACAATCATTAAAATTTTAAATAAAGTGACATATCATTTTTCAATCTTCTTCTAATTACATAGATTATGATAATGATAGGGAAAATCATACTTCCACAACATTTTCCATCAACGTTGATTTATTATTTCCACATGGTTCACATCAGAGTACAAAAAAAATGTTACTTATGATTAAATCAGAAGATTGTGAGTTCGAGTCATCAAGAGAGTAAAAAGGGTAGGAGTTCCTAAGAGGGGAAAAAAACTAACTGAATGTCTACTATCCTTTTTTTCTCAATTTTTTTTTGTTATACCTGAGGAGGGGACGGGGAGAAATAGGGAGAGGATTACAAAGTGAGAAATCAAATTCTTACCGATAAGATGAGAGTTTAGATAGCCAATCAAATAAACTACTAACATTCCGACTCATTTGTCTAAGGTATATAGCCACCACACGTTATTAAGAGCAATAACTTAAAGTCAAATTATATTTCACTTTTAGTATTTCACTATATATTGGTGTATGTTTTATTATGATTAAACTACAACGTTACTTTTGCATAAAAATAAAGATTTATAAATCCCTAGTTTGAATCCCAACTATTGGTATAAGCCCATTTCCTCCCTCCAATCTTGGTGTACATTAGTGATAGTGTTGCATATTCTTATTCAAGAGTTGTATCATTTGATAATGCCACGTGAATTTCTAGAAATATATGAATTGTATATGTGATGACTGAAGTAGTCTATCATGAGAAAAAGATCTTCTTTTTAGAAAGATTCGATTCAGAACTCTTACAACAAGGTTTAATGTTGAAATAATTTTGAAAATTTTTCCCTAATTTTATCCCATGTCAACAAACAATTCGAAATCCCTTAATTTATTTTAGAACAGATCCGAGTCAAATAGTGAATTATTACTAAATATGTAAACAAAAATGAGCTAGCCTAAATACGACAAATTTGAAAAAGGAAAGAAACTTTTCTAACATTATTAGCATCAATTAAGACAACATTTTCTTCATCTACACTTTATTATCTTTACTAACCTATGCTTTATGTTCTTCTTTTTTCTTGAAAAAAATAATATTATTAGGTTTCTGGGAAAGTAAGTTATAATGGGCATGGAATGGATGAATTTGTACCAGAAAGAACATGTGCATATATAAGTCAAGATGATGTTCATCTAGCAAATCTAACTGTGAGGGAGACTCTTGAATTTTCAGCTAGATGTCAAGGAGTTGGACCTCGTTATGGTTAGTATTTAAGCGAGTACAATGTTTTTTTTATATGCATAAATATTGGTTTTATTACGTGATAGTTGAAGATGTTCATATCGATCTATTTGTGATTACACTTCCTCTATTTTTTTCATAGAAACAAGATATAAATAGTCAAAATAAATCAAACTGATCTTTTTTCTTAAGAGGATTATCTATAATCACAAACTAAATATTAAAAATAAATTTTACATTAAATAAAATTTTCATTTAGTATTTTCCAACTATTTAGGATTTTTGAGTTAGATGATACTAGAATATTTTGAATACTAATCTTACTTAAATAATTACACTTCAAAACAAAATGAGTTTGTATATACTTTTAATTCTATTTTTGTTGAGAATATTATTAACTAATAAGAGTTTCTCTCACACTTCAACATGATATCAGAGCAGCTAGAGGTCTAGGATTGAATCTCATCGCCATCCAAATTAAAAAAGAATTTTCACGTGCTTGATATAGTGTCTTTTTCTAATGTTTTGTTATGGTATTGATTGAACTCATTGTTGTGTTCATCTGATTAAATGTCTTGTCATGATTTTTATTAAACAGTAGGCTAAGTAAAGAGGTCATAAATCATAATGTTTCTGTCTATTCAGTAGTTTAATTATATGATGCAGAGATGTTGGAAGAGTTGTTAAAGAGAGAAAAGGAAGCAAATATAAAGCCAGATCCTGATATTGACATGTTTATGAAGGTATGAAGATTAACATTCAGTTTCTGGTATGAAAGGGAATTTTAATAGCTTACCTGTTTTTGTCAAAATGATTTGTTTTCCAGGCAGCAACAGTTCAAGGGAAAGAGCCAAATATAATAACAGATTATACACTCAAGGTAATCCTAACTTCATTACACTCACTAGTGCCTAAACAAGTCTATTTCTTGCAAGCATTTATCGCCTATTAACTCTTAATTAACAGATATTGGGTCTTGAGATATGTGCTGAGACACTAGTTGGTGATGAAATGGTACGAGGAATTTCTGGTGGACAGCTAAAGAGACTCACCACAGGTACTCATGTCATTTCGATACAATTCAACACCTTTGACTATCATACTGTTCATATATGGTTAAAACTATTTTGTTATGTATATATAGTTGATGTTGAACATCTTTTGGTCTCTTCGTGTGTCTACTTTCCGTATTTCGAACTCCCTTAGTGAAAATCCTGGCTATATATTGTGAAAGTAGTTCATCTTGCTTTAACAACAATATCATTTTAAGCTATTAAATTTCCATTCAGAGGAAATGTTTGATTTTCTTCATTTTATCGTCAATTGTTGTTGTTGAAGTCTCTCTTCTTCTTGTCACCCTGATTCAGGAGAGATGATGGTTGGACCAGCAAGAGCTCTATTTATGGATGAAATATCAACTGGATTAGACAGTTCAACAACCTTCCAAATCGTCAAATCCATTAGACAATCCATCCACATTCTTAAGGGAACTGCTCTTATCTCCCTTCTGCAGCCTGCACCAGAAACTTATGGCCTTTTTGATGACGTGATTCTTTTGGCGGATGGGCGAATTGTGTATCAAGGTCCACGTGAACATGTTCTTGAATTCTTTGAGTTTGTGGGGTTTAAATGTCCTCGGAGAAAGGGAGTAGCTGATTTCTTGCAAGAAGTAAATCTCATTCTTCATTACTATTTTCTACTTACGTTAAAACCATAGTATCGACTGAACCATTAAACTTCCCTACGTAGGTGACCTCTAGGAAAGATCAGGAGCAATACTGGGCAAGGACAGATGAGCCATACAAATTTGTTTCATCCAGGGAGTTCTTTGAAGCATTTCAGTCCTTCCATGTCGGACGCGAACTTGCAAATGACCTTTCTGTTCCTTTTGACAAGGCCAACAAGAATCCTGATGCTCTAACCACCAACAAGTATGGCGTTAAAAAGAGGGATCTTTTGAAAGCTTGCATGTCAAGAGAAATCCTTCTCATGAAGAGGAATATATTTGTCTACTTGTTCAAGATAATACAAGTGAGTCGGCCAGCAAGTTTTATCTTGTCTTTTTGTTCCGTATTTATACAAAATATCCTGATGGAGTTGTAGCACCATGCTAGTTTATGTTCTATGTATTGCAATAGTCCAGAGCAAACATATAGGTTTCGCGGACGCATTTGAAACAACTATTTATATACAATTATTTGTATCATAACACTTGTAAGTATTCTTAGTTTCTTGGTGAAAACTAAGAGTAAGACTTTGGTGATTTCAGCATCTGTTATTGGCTTCTATAACAATGACACTGTTCCTGCGAATCAAGATGCCGAAGGAGACACAGACAGATGGATTCATCTTCATGGGTGCATTGTTCTTTACAGTAATTGCAGCTATGTTCAATGGGTGCTCAGAGGTTCCTTTCACTATCTTGAAGCTTCCGGTCTTCTTCAAGCAGCACAACCTTCTCTTCTTTCCTGTATGGGCTTATACTTTGCCTGCATGGATAGTCAAGATCCCAATCTCAATTATCGAGTCTTCCATTTGGGTTTCTATCACATACTATGCAATAGGATTTGATCCAAACATTGTAAGGTAATTAAATCAACACTAGTATCAGTTTAGCTTCTGTAACATTGGATCTCGAGGATTTGGATCTTGATTTTTAATGCTTATTCTGTAACTTTGAAAGCGTACTTGCAGAGACTTTTCGAAGTTGAACAAAATTTGTGTTTTCACTTACATATTCTCGCAATGAGAATATTTATATCTTTAGTTAGGATTTTGATATTCACAATCTGAATCTATTGCATATACATTTTCCTTATTTTTCTTTGTTAAACTGATTGTGGAACGAAAGGATTACCGTGGCAGGTTTTCCAAGCAGTTATTTCTAGTGATATGTGTTGACCAGATGGCTTCTGGATTATTTCGCTTCATGGCAGCTGTTGGAAGGAAAATGATAATCGCAAACACATTGGGATCGCTTGCATTACTTCTTGCTCTTGTAATGGGTGGATTCATAATGGATCGAGGTGAGAATATCTTTCTCAGCTATCATGTCAAAAAAGATCACAGTAGCTTAATAGTAACTGAAGGTAGAATTTTGTGACACCTACGCGAACTATGATAATATCTAACAGAACAATGTAACGTAACGACTAATACATTTTCCATATCTTTTATTAGAGCTTTATTAGTCTCTGAAGTAGAGGGTAGTTTGATCCATATTTTCTGATCCAGGTTGCTAAGCATGGAGACAGGGAGTACATTTTTTCATTCGGTAAAAGTGCTGATAACTGTGCTATTTGTTTGCAGATGATGTGAAAAAATGGTGGTTATGGGGTTACTGGTGCTCTCCGATGATGTACGCACAGAACGCCATCACTGTAAATGAGTTTCTCGGCAATAGTTGGAGTAATGTAAGCAATCCTTCTCTTGCTTTGAAATTCCATACACAAAGTTCATTTCATCTGAACTAGTACTCCTATTGCAGAATGTTCCTGGCTCAACAGATACACTAGGAGTTGTAGTGTTAAAGTCTCGGGCAATGTTTCCTGATGCACACTGGTACTGGATTGGAGTAGGCGCAGTGCTAGGATACGTTGTATTTTTCAATTTTATGGCTACGTTGGCCTTAACTTACCTCAAGCGTATGTGTTATTTGTCTGACTTGAGTTGCAATCACTTCCATCCATCAACTTCTAACATGCGTCTGAAAAACTGAAATTAATATACTGTATGCAGCATTTGGAAAATCTGGTGCAGTTTTGCCTGATGAAAAAGTTGTCAAAAGGAATACAAAGATACGGAATATAGACATAAAGTCATCAACAGGAGGTACTTCTTGTCTACATGATTCAAAATTACTTCTTAACATTTGAGTTCATCAGCAAGATGGATTACAACGTTTGCTATAACGATGATAAGTTTATAGTTTGTCAATCTTATACAAACTAAAGCCACATAGTAAGCATGAAACGGGAAAATATCGTCTAAGGTTGTTAGAAAATGTTTAGACACCTAAAATCCATAAAATGGTTTATGGTTTAGTTTACTCTTAAACAAAAAAATAACATAGAAATACCCAGGATGCTTCATATAAAACAGCTACTTGAATCATGCAGAAATGAAAAATGAGGGCAAAAGAAATGCACCTATTCGAGAAACCAAGTCAATCAAGAAGGGAGGGATGATTTTACCATTTCAACCTCTTTCGCTAGTTTTTGATGATATCAGATATGCAGTCGATGTGCCTCAGGTACATAAAAAAGTGTTCCCTTTGTATTTTTGCATATTACATTTGGAATTATCCTTATTTAGTTTTCATGGAGAGATCACCAAACTGCTCCAAGTATAATTTTGCTTTTAAAGAGATGAAATGTTAACTCTTCCAAAACGTTGAAACTCTCCATGCTATTCAAATGCTTTCTGTTTTTGAATATATTTGTTGCTTGCAAGAAAATGAGCATTCTCTTAAAAGAGCTAATTTGATAATTTATGCTAAAAAGTGATGTCCTATGAGTAATGAGACTAGCTGCTAATTAATTATCGGATGGACAATTTTATTAAAATAAACATATCTATATCTAGGATGTGGTGGAAATAGTCACATTACATTTTTGCTTATAGCATAAATTTAAGTAAAAAGGAAAGCTTCTGTGAAGTACTTGAAACCATTGCAGTCCTTTTGGATCTATACATACTCAAGATACGTTACTCTCGTAGGATATAAAACCTCAAGGTGTTTTGGAGGCCCGGTTAGAGCTTTTGAAGGGAATTAGTGGTGCTTTCCGTCCAGGAGTCCTTACAGCTCTAATGGGTATTAGTGGAGCTGGAAAAACCACTTTGATGGATGTTTTGGCTGGTAGAAAGACACATGGATATATAGAAGGAAGCATAACTATATCAGGATATCCGAAGAAACAAGAAACATTTGCACGAATTGCAGGATATTGTGAACAAACAGATATTCATTCTCCTAATCTAACAGTACATGAATCGTTGCAATTTTCAGCATGGCTTCGATTGCCTCAAGAAGTTGACAGCGCAACTAGAAAGGTACTCTTTTGTTATGTCAGACTTCATTTCTGATAAATGTGTTCTTACATGTTCTAGTTTTTCCAAGCTTCTGCTAGATGCTTTCGAAAATAGCATATTGTTGTGACTTTGCAGCACTTAGCCTCATTTATAAAACTTTAATCATTTATAAGGAAAGGGAAAATGAAAAAATGCAGAACTCTCACTACCATTCATTAAAAAATGCAACTTTGATACTTTGCATATAGTTAGCTTACATGTCAAAAATCTTCTTAAGTTCATAAACTCCGTGTCTAGTCATACATCTTCACATAAAATGAGATGGAGGAAGTATTGCTTATTATATTCTCTAGAAAAATTATTGATTCTCCTTACGAGATCATACACAGAAAATCAGCTTAGAGAAACACCTATTATTATTTATTTTTGAAGGACAACAGAAGTGTTTGCAATAATTAGGCTAGGTGATAACATATTAAAATGAAATGTATCCAGATGTTCATTGAAGAGGTGATGGATCTTGTGGAACTAACCCCACTGAAGGAAGCACTTGTTGGATTACCCAGTGGGAGTGGTCTTTCGGTTGAGCAGCGCAAGCGACTTACTATAGCTGTTGAGCTTGTTGCCAATCCATCTATAATATTCATGGATGAACCAACCTCAGGCCTCGATGCTAGAGCCGCTGCAATTGTCATGAGAACAGTTAGAAACACAGTTGATACTGGTCGAACAGTCGTATGTACCATCCACCAACCCAGCATTGACATCTTTGATGCATTTGACGAGGTAACCATTCCGTCTTAGCTTGTTTCTTTTTTTCTGTCAAGCTCTGTAGCTAATACAAAACTGCTGTTAAATAAGAATATAATTCCAATAACAAGTAAAATTACCTTGTGGATCAAAGTAGATTTGCTTAATATAACTAAGCAGTTTATCTTACAGACACTTGACATATCTGTTTCCATCGTACTTGACTTGTAAAATTGTTTCTGCACAGTTGGTGCTTCTAAAACAAGGAGGTGAAGAAATCTATGTTGGTCCATTAGGCCACCATTCGTCCGAGTTAATCAAATACTTTGAGGTATAGTACTGATAACAAGTTGTTGACGTCCTTGCTCGGTTAGATTTTATCCCATCTCGCAATGTTTATGTATGATTTGGCCACTTTTTCCTTTTCCAAGGGAATAAACGGAGTACCTAAAATCAAGGATGGTTATAATCCTGCCACTTGGGTGTTAGAGATCACATCAAAAGCACAAGAAGCTGCCCTTGGCGTTAATTTTGCAGTACTATATAAAAGCTCAGAACTATACAGGTATTCTTTGATAACCAAACGGAAATCCCTCAACTATGCCTAAATCTCAAACTAGTTGGAGTTAGTAGCTATGTGAATCTGTTCCTCTCTATTTGGACCCATTTCATTTTATACTGGTACCGCATAAATGAATCCCTGGCTGTTTTTATGACTAATTTTGCATTGCTTATATTCCTTCTTGTCATGCCACTAGAACTCTCAACACCATGTATTGATATATCAGCTCTGCACACTTTATATGTAAATCCGAATACAATATAAGCATGTTTGTTCTTTCAACGCTACAAGGATTAAAATTACCGGATCCTATGTTAACATATAAGTTTTGCACAAAAGAGTCTAGCTTAGGCAAAAAAGATTCCACTTGTAGTCAAAGTGCTACATTTCCCTTTACTTATGAGCAGAGTTATTTTCAACAAGTTTTGAAATGGGATGGTACTAAACTGACGAATCATTACTGTGTTGACGAATATTCAGAAACAATAAATCTTTGATCAGAGAAGCAAGTATATCAATCCCAGGTTCAAAAGAATTGAATTTTTCGACTAAGTACTCGCGATCTTTCTTCAACCAATGCATAGCTTGCCTTTGGAAACAGCATTGGTCCTATTGGAGAAATCCATCATACACTGCTGTGAGAATTCTTTTTACGTCGTTTACTGCCCTCATGTTTGGAACAGTTTTCTGGGATCTTGGCTCTAGAAGGTAACCAATTTTGTTGCTTTATCCACAAAAAGAAGAAGTCAAAATTTGATTCCTGAAATAATGTTAGTGTGGAATATCAGGAGAAGGAAGCAAGATCTTTTTAATGCTGCAGGTTCCATGTATGCATCTGTTCTATTTCTCGGTATACAAAATGCTTCCGTAGCACAGCCAGTTGTTTCCATTGAGAGAACAGTCTTCTATAGAGAAAGAGCTGCTGGCATGTATTCAGCTTTTCCATATGCTTTTGGTCAGGTAACTAAGCATTGGATATAGGTATACGCGACCAATGCCTTGCGTGATTGGATCTCCTTCTTATAAGTTTATTGTTATTTTGCAGATTGTGATTGAGCTTCCTTACATTTTAGTTCAAACAGTTGTGTTTGGCGTGATAGCGTATGGCATGATAGGATTTGAATGGACAATAGCCAAGTTCTTTTGGTATCAATTCTTCATGTTTTTCACTTTGTTATACTTCACACTTTATGGGATGATGACAGTAGCTGTTACTCCAAACCTGAGTGTTGCTGGAATAATATCAAATTTCTTTTACGCAATGTGGAACCTCTTCTCCGGTTTTGTTGTTCCCAAAACAGTAAGTTCTTCCTTCAACACATGACCGATGATCAACAATTATACCTAATTTCACTTATTCTCATTTCTAGCTCCTTTCTCTTGCAGAGGATTCCACTGTGGTGGAGATGGTACTATTATATATGTCCTGTCTCATGGACATTGTATGGATTAGTTGCTTCTCAGTTCGGGGACTTAACGGATGAACTTGAGGAAAATTTAACACTCGAACAATTCGTGAAGAGTTATTTTGGATTCGAGAGTGATTTTGTGCCATATGTTGCCATCATTGTCATCGCATTTTGTATCCTCTTCGCCTTCATTTTTGCCTTCTCGATCAAGGCTTTTAACTTCCAGAGAAAATAAACATGTCATTTTCAGCTTAATTTACAGGAAAGAGGCTTCAACTAATGGCCTAATGCTTCTCTGCTTCAATGTCATATGGACAATACATTTCTCAACTATACTCAACTCTTGTACCTTATACAAAACTAGATGAAGGATTGTCCATGCTGATTAATTACAATAATCATTGTTTTAGTGTATTGTTTCAACTAATTTGTAAGGAGCATTCTTGTTTCTTTAATTACTTCTCCATATTTTAAGATAGAATTTTTATATGAGCTCCTCTCCTTACAGTCAAGTGACTTTTACTCCACATTGAGAGTTAGAAAGCGTCAGTTCTCGTAACGAGGCTTAGGCTCACGGGGTAGGGCACGGCCCCCCAATTCTCAACCCCGACCTACTCGAGGTTTTTTACCCACATTTGAAAAAAATAGGGATACTATCAGAGATCTCCCCTCAAATTTTGCTCAGTAACACTAACCTCCCTCATGATTTACAATATTATGCTTAGCTCTCTTATTTCGATTTATTTTGTAACAATTCTTTGTTTTATTTATTATTAAATGTAGAAAATTCGTGATTTGACTAATTTTCCCTTACCAATTTACTTTTCCATTCAGTCATTTGTATAAATATCGTGTATTACTTTTTTTATTTTCTTATTTATTAAATTGATAAATAAGAAATCAAACCAACATAATCGGTTTTTAAATTCTCAAAACCAAACTAAACCAAATATAATATACATTTATCGGTTTGGTTGTTATCGGTTTCAATTCGGTTCGGTTCGTTTATTTGGTTATTTACCATACACAAAAATAAAAGAAACAGTTCATTCAAAATAGGAAAAAAGTGACGAACAATTCATTCAAAATAAAAAATAATTAGAACGGTTGATATTACAGAACTTTCGATCACAAAGTTTACTGTGAATAAAGCTTCAAAATTCACCATTTTGTCTTAGAAGGAAGAGACACTGACATTACTAATCCTACCAAGAATTGTTTTAAACACTCATATACATGAAATCAATAAGATAAATGTTTTCATTTCGAATATTTTTGCTTTCATAAATAGATAAATAATTTTGATAAAAACATATATAAGATCTTTAAAATTGGTTATATAAATAATATATTGTGTATGTATAATATTAAATATATGTATATAATTTGTCGGTTCAATTCAGTTATTTCTTCGGTTATCTCAAACAAAATCAAAACCAAACCAAACACTATCGATCTTTAAAAATCAAAAACCAAATCAAACCCAAATAAAATCGATTTATTTAATCAGTTTTGTTTAGTTTTTGGTATGGATCGATTTTTATCCAAACCGTGAACACCTCTATGTGTCATGTGTTTTCATAATATTTATGAGAATATTTTACTTTAAGCTAATTATTGGTGAAGGATATTAGTGAGGGTAAAGTTGTCATATTTTAATTTTTTTAATATTAATAATAAATAAAAGAAAGAATTGTTAAAAAAAAAAAGTCAAAACAAGGGTAGTAAGAGCAAAACCTGAGGGGAGGTCTCTTAAATTATCCCATGATTGTAAGGATAACTTTTGAAAATTAAAACTAATATTCAACTATTCTACTATATATGAGAGGCTAGAGCAAACAATTTTCAGACAACTGTCACGACCCAAAAACCAGGATCATGATGGCACCTATTAAATTCCATCAGTAGGTAAGCTAACTCATAGCCTAGAATCAACAATAATGGGTGTTGACACCCAATTTTTACCCTCTCCGATAATTAATTTTTGAACTTCTTAAATTTTCAAAAGATTTAGAATAATTACCTTTACGAAATCCAAATATTTTTCTAGGTTAGTTTAAGTAATTTTAGCCGATTTTATAGTATTTTATAATTATATGTGAAATTAGTGTTTCTTAAATATTTTCGAAAGTCGTCTCAAAAAGATTTTGTTTTAATTAAATCTTCAATTGAGTTAATTGGGTTTAAAGTATATTTATAACTTTAAGTCATTTAGCTTATTAGTTTAATCATCTTCTCTCTTTTGTTATTTAACTTTGCATGTTAGTGTGTTTATCTAATTTTAAGGTTTTCCTAATCAATGCCCCAAAAGATAGCCATTTTGAATTAACCATTAAAAAATTAAGTGATTTTTTTTTACTCTCTCTATTTGTTCAAGTAGACGTATTTTCTTAAAAACTGTTAAGCCAAATAGTTAATTACCGGATAACCTCATGTTAGCGGGTATTTCGGGTGCTTTCAAACTCTTCCCGAAATGCTAATATGAACCTCGAACCTCCTTTTAATATTTTTCATTAGATTTCTATTTTAGTCTTTTGGAAAATTAGTTTTCTTGATTTTTCTTTAAAAATTAAGTGACGACTCTTAAAAACCCATCGTTTTCTCTCTTTTTAAATAAAACAGAATGACGACTCTGCTGGGGAATTGAATGGGTTCTAACCTTAAAATTAACTTATTTGGCTATTTGTTTAAATTGCTTGATTGTTCCAATTCTTGTATAGTATAAACTGTTGCATTTCATGGCATCAGATTCCGCCAAACGGCAAATAGATTGCATTAGGAAAAAAGGCGATTACGTGGCTTTCCACGGCTATCCTTCAGAAAAACACCTTTGAATTCTTTTTGAAGTGATAAACGAATAGTTGGCTTGTGGTCATCTAACACCAAGTCTTGTCTAAACCAACTCTTAGTCAACTAGCGTAGAGCGAAACCAAATCCCTTTTAGCGCATTGAACTAAGATGACCCAACACCCAAGTCGTGTTGGGCCCATTAGAGAGACCATCTTGAGTCCAAAATGGCCCACGGCCTAAACAGACGATCATACTTATGTGTTTAAATTTGAAGGATGTAAACGTCGTTGGGCAAATCATTATCCCTCGAGGTTCAAAGTTTATTTAAATTAGCTTACTTTAGTTAAAAATGAAGGTCTTCATGAGTTATCATTTGCATCCAAAAACGTGGACATCCGGAGATGACGAGAAGTTCAAGAAAGATGGATTTTCCATGGAGGCATATCTTAGGATTGTACCCCTGCGCGGGACTGATTATTTTGTATCCCTTTTCCCCTATTATGTATCCCCATTCAGTTTATTCATAAAGCTTGTATAAAATTGGGTTTTGGGAAAATGAAATGTTTCAAATGACGTATACATCTTTCAAATCGTTAGGTCTACCCTTGTCACAAAAGGGTCACATATCTGTTTAGAACGCGCAATATTTGTTTATGTGTTATAACTACTTTTGTGATTATGTTGCTTTATTTGGAGATGTTCTAGCCTACTCTTTTTGGAATTTTTCTAGAAACCCCTAAGCACAAATATCAAGTCACTATCAAAAGTGCGTCCAAATATTTTTCGATTCTTAATTGTTTCTCAACAAAATTTGAACTTCATTTTTCACATCTTACTTCAGAAAAAAAAGGTTAACCCTTTATCCCAAATCGAAAAACTATTCAAGGGTCGAACTACGTAGGACCTGAATTCTCCTTCGTGAGATACGTAGGCAGCCGTTCAAGATTCGGTCCCAATTTTTGAGAATTTTTTATTTTTTTCAACTCTTACAAAGAAATTAGAGGTAAATCTCAATCAAAAAATTAGAAGTACAACAATGAAAAATACAATCGACTTTGTCTCAACTCAAGTCAACCTTTTCTTATTCACCAAACTCAAAATTGAATAGACAAATTCCGAAATTTTTTATAATGAATGAGCGATAGATATGATGTAGCAGACACAAGTTGTATGAGGCTCTTCTTAGAATTTGCCAAGTGGATTATTGGGTCCCATTTTCAGAAAAATAGGCCAAATCCAGTTCTCTCTCTTCCTTTTTAACTTTTTCTCTTTGATTGAAATCTTCAATTTTTCAACATCTCTTCTTCTTCTTCCTTTTTTTAAAAATAATTTTATTTATAAAAAATGTGAAATTTAGTCTAATTCATCGTACTTTTAACATTTGATATTATTTTTCTTTCATTTATTGATTATTTAATTACTAAATATTATTTGTCAACTAACAAATTAAATAATATTTTTATTTTTATTTTCATTACACTAATAATTAATTATTCTTAAAAATATAAACAAAATTTGTAAAATTGCAAAAACAATTCTGAAGGAGTAAATTAATAAAGTATCATTTTTATTTATAATTTCATTAAGAATCCGTAAAAGACAAAATAAATAACTAATACGAAAAATGAAAGGGGCATAAATTATTATTTCTTTCTCTTTCAATAATTTCATATATACTTAAATTCATCAAATATTCAACAAGAAAATATAATGGAAAGAGCATCAATAATTTTGACAAATAATTACATAAGCTTTTGTACTATCTTAAGGTAACCCAAAATCGAATTTTTTCATAAACACTTAAATATATACCTACTCTTCCATCAATTTATATGATATCTTTTTATTCTTGAAATCAAGCAATATAAAATTTAATTAATATTTTAAAATATATTTTTATTTTTTATATTAACATAAGAACTACAACTTATAATGTTTGTTCATAAATAATCCTTCCCACTAAGTTGCAATTCAACCAAAAATACTACAAGTTGCAATTCTTATCATGTTAACATATGAAAAAAATACATTTTATAGCCTGAATTTCGAGAAAAAAATAATGGAATAAAATGATGGAGAGAGTAAAATGGAAAAAAAAGAATTGATTAATGTAATTTAAATAACTATTTATGTTTATCCTAAAACTAAAACAATTAATTTTTTATGAGATTAAGTGCACGCATCTTAGTTTAACTTTTTTAAGTACATAATTATTTGACTTCAAATTTAAATTAGTATCAATATATTTATCTCTATTTGATTTTTGACAAATGAGTATTATGAACTATAAAAAAAGGTAAGGAAAATAAATATTAATTTTAAGAAATAATGAAATGCTAATTTTAATATAGTATTATTTTTTTCTTTGATCTTGTTATTGTATTATTATTTTAAATTTATGTAATGAAATATATTAAAATTAAAAAATAATAATATCAAATACTTCATATTAAAGAGGGGTAAATAGAAGGTGGGGTGGAGGAGTGAGAAGAGAAAGGGGAGAGGTTGAAAAGACATGGGACCTACAAAATGTACTTTTTTCTATTAAAAAAATCTCTCATACAACTATTACATGGCATACCTCATCCACCATAATTTTTTTTGACAAATTCCTTTCTATTTAGTCATTTCTCTATATATGTGGGCTAGTTTATTTTCAAAGGAAGCAACTCTTATGTGTTTGTAGTCATGTGTGTGATATTTTGTATTATTTATCATCTACAAAGACTAACACGTTTATCTTTTGAGTTATTTTTCTTTGGCAGATAAACAAAACTGATATGTGTTGAGAAAATGGATGAACATCCATACTTCACAAGGTCCAAAAACCCCAAAGATTCCTTCTTCGACCAATGTTTGTCAAAAGGCAAAGAAAAAATGGTTGAAAATGCTGAAAACACTTATTTGATCGAAATTGTTGTGAATGACCCTATCATTGCTGAACAAAACAAGTTGATTGCACAATTGTTCCAACAGATTGCTGAAATGAGGGCTGAAATGGATAAGACTCGAGATTTGACGAATCTGGCTATTGTTGCCAACACTTCTACTCCAGACAATGGAAGACCTCCACTTCATTTTGCTACTTCGATCCAACATCCGAACATTTTCCAAACAATTCATCCACCACTACGAATCCAAAACCTCCTGTCACTGACTTAACTACCCCCAACCTATATCATGCTAGCTCCTCACACCAAAAGTTACATACTCCTCAAAATCCAAATACCAACATTTTCTAGAATTTTCCTCCGATCCATCAAATCCCTACTCAAATTTTCCAAAACCCACCTACCACTCAACCCATACCTCTAAAAACCACATTTCATCTTCCAATATCGCCTGAATTGTACCCTCCATTTACCACATATTTTGAACCCGATCATTATGACAAGAAGGAGAAGGAGTGGAAGGTCATAAGAGGAAAGGCTAAGCAAAGCATCAGAGAGGAAGTTATAAATGAAATGAAGGACGTTCAATACACCCCAGACATTGTGGGGTTAATTTATGAAGATTTGTGTCGTCATCAACATTTGGAGCTCCCAAGAGGTTTTAAAGTACCAAAATTTAACACTTTTAGTGGAGTTGAAAATCCTTTGACTCATTTGAGGGCTTATTGTGATCAACTTATTGGAGTTGGGAAAGATGAGACTTTGTTAATGCGACTCTTTAGTCGAAGTCTAAATGGAGAAGCTTTGGAATGATTTATTTCTAAAGAAATCAAGCAGTGGCCAAGTTGAAACGCTTTGGCTAAGGACTTCATTGAAAGCTTTGGTTACAATGTAGAATTCATCCCTGATCGATACTCTTTGGAGAGAATCAAACAGAATTCTTCTGAAAGCTACCGAGAATATGTCTATCGTTGGAGAAGAGAGGCTGCAAAGGTTAGGCCTCCCATGACCGAGAAAGAAATTATTGAAGTCTTCGTGTGTATTCAAGAGCCGGAGTACTACAATAGGATGTTGCTCATTTTAGGAGGAAAATTCAGTGAGATAGTCAAAATTGGTGAAGCTATTGAAGACGGTCTCAAGACCAAAAAAATCATCTGAATGACTCCTCAAGATGAATCCTCGGGACCATTGAGGAGGAAGAGGGAAGATATTTCCTCTATCTCATTTGAATCGAGCCAAAAATCAAAGAGGCATGCCGGCCTCAATGTTCGAAAGTCTTTACAATCCAAAACCTACCCTTTAGCTCCATAAAATCCTCACCCCATCCAACCAAATTACCAAGCTCCACCACCAAATTATACAAATTACCGAGCTCTATTGCCAAATTACCCAAATGTTCAATCAAGTTACCAAGCCACTTTGCTAAACTACCCAAATGCCCATCCTAGCTAGCAAACACCACAATAGCAAAATTTCCAAACACCAGGACCCACTCGCCAAAATCTTCCAAGTTACCGCCAAGTACTCCATCTTCACGAAATAATTACAATCTTTCTTGTTCAAGAGTTTTTGAAGAAAACCTTTTCGAGTCTTTACTCCTTTGGTTGAAAGTTGAACCCAACTCTTTGAGATATTGAAAGTGGTTGGTCTGATACGAACAATTGATCTAAAAAAATATCAATGTAAATTCCAGATTTTACAGGCCCGATCTTCATTGTGCTTACCATTCCGAAGGTCCTGGACATACCACTGAGGATTGCATCAATTTGAAGCATAAAATTCAAGACTTGATTGATCAAAGAATTGTCACTCTTCAAACTATCACTTCCAATGCCAATGGTGGGGGATTCACTATTAACATGATTAACCTAAAGTCTCAAGCACCTCCCCGTCAAGATGCCCCAAATTATCGTCAAATTTCTCCGCCTCAACAGGTCCATTATGATCCTCTTCATCCACGTCTTGAGAAGAAACAACTCAAAAGTTTACTCCTCTTATTGGCAGTCGGACGAAGTTGTTTGAGCGATTGAGAGAGGTAGATATTATTCATCCGGTCAAGCCCAAGCCAGTCGATACCAACTCAAGATTTTACTGAGTCGATCGAAATTATGCGTATCATTTCAACAATGTTGGGCATCATACTAAAGACTGTATTAATTTGAAGCACATGATCTAGGACTTGATTAACCAGAAAGTGGTCAGGACCACTACACCCAACGTCAACAGTAATCCTTTGTCGAACTATGGAGGTGTCACTATCAATATGATAGAAACGGAGGATGAGTGGTGCATGGTAAAGACGATAGTTTTGGATTGTCCTAACAACCTTGAGAAAGTTGTAGCTTCTCCGAGCATAAGTGAGAAACTTAATTTTACGATCATGACATCTCATCAAGCTCTTTCTTTAGTGTCAAGAGGGGGTCAGAACAAGAAGGGGATAATCATGTTCCACCAAAGTTTTTGCCTCATTTATGCCAGTCCTTTTTAGAAGAATATGCCAATGATGACGGTTTTGGAGAAAGAATTGGGGATCTGTTTTAAGAAGGTGATGTTGCGCCCAAGAAGATGATCGAGACACCAAGCATATGAGATGTCGATCCAATGGAGCAATTTCTTAATTGGACTTCCACTCCGCTCTTGATTCCTTGCTCATCTTGATAGATAAAGATGAATTTTAGGCTATTTCTAAAATCGGTGGTAGTCCGAATACGGCCCAAAACCCACTTTTTATGTCATTTTAATTAATTGGGTTTTAATTTCCCTCGTAATGTTTTTTAAAAGGCAAAATGACTCATGGTCATAGCCAAAGTTTGTATTTCCTTATTTTCAATGAAAGCCTCTTCTATTGCGCAAATTTATTTTTACTTGCTTTAATTCTGCTATCTAACAGTCTTTGTTTTTGTTTCAGTAAAAAATATTTTTTTAAACCTGTCAATATCATGTCATGTCACAAGTTGAATAAACAAAATGAGGTAGATGAAGATGAGTTTGAAGAGTATGACGAGGAGATCATGATATTCGAACACCTTGTCAAAGATTTGAAATAGTTCGAGACTCAGAATAAGTCAAATCTGGATGAGACAGAAACTATAAATCTAGGAAAGGATGACTGTGTCAAAGTAGTCAGAATCAGGGTCCATCTGAGAGAAGCTCGAAAAAAAGAACTCAACAGTTTACTTAGAAAATACATTGATGCATTTGTTTGATCACATGTCGTGGTTGAACATAGACATCCATCTCAAGTTTCCAATCAACGTAGTTGCTATCAAGTGCTATGATATTTGAAGATTCAGAGTTTCTTTTATTTCTTTCCTTGTAATCGCATCTTTTATTTGTAATCATCTTATGTTCTGTAGTTAGAAAATTATCTCTTGTAATGAACTACGTTTGACCTGAAATCTCAAAAGTGAGATACGTAGGTGGCCTATGTCGGCCTCGGTCACCCTTTATCCCTTTTAATGTTTTTCCTTTGCTTTGAACTACGTTCGACCTGAATTCTCAAGAATGAGATACGTAGGCAGCCTATGTCGGCCTCGGTCAGTTCCTTAGTTTTTTTTCCTATTTCTGTTTATCTTTGAGGGGGAACTACGTTTGACTTGATTCCTTCCTCAATGGGATACGTAGGCGCCACAATGGCTCGGTCGTATCTCTCGTAAGATTTTTATTTTTCTTTACAATAGAAACTGGGACAGAATTTTGAGAGGGACTCAAAAATTCTCAAGAAGAAAATCTCTCCAACAAGTCAAGACTGAAGTTACATTGAGAATTATAACTGGGACAAAACCAGGATTCATTCATCACAGTTCCAGATACCCCAAGACTTCTAACTAGGCTTCAAGCATCACTAGAAGTTTGTAGTAAATTTCAAACGTTTCAAGCATGATCAGAAGTTTAAGTCTAACTTCAAATGATCTCTAAAGTTTATAGTCAACTTCAACAATCTCCGGCACCATGGAAGTTTAGAATCAACTGCAAAAAAATTCAATTATAGTAGATTTTAGCAGGACCATGTCAGAGATTTTCAAAGCTTTAAGGATCTTTTGAATTCTCTAGAACAAGCTGTCGGAAACGCCAAAATTTCGAACCAAGGGCGTTTATTAAGCTTGACGTGACATGATACTTGGAATTGACCTTTTCAATTACAGCTTTTTGAAAACCATTTTTAAAAAAAAAAACAAAAAACAAAAACAAATTTTGTCTATATGTTTTAGTTATTTTTGCATAAAAATGTTTTGTCTTATCTATCAAGAGGCGGGAGATAGGAGAAATCAACCAGAGATAGCAAGACAAGGAGTAGACAACAAAAGAAATCGGCACAGATCAGTTCATTTTTAAACGAACAATTTTTCTGTGGATGCAGGTCTATAAGTTTGCCTCAAGATCAGCATATTCCTCCATTCAATGAATATGGAGAAGTCAAAAGGGAGAGGATCTCCCCAAAATTGATAATTTTTCTGTGAATGCAGGAAAAGTTTTATCCTTCTTATGACAAAGAATTGGGAATATAAGTAGCACCATTTCATTCAAATTCTCATCAAGGCAAGGTCCATAATGAACATACAACTGTGTTCAGAGATGGAACAAATGAAAACCCCGAGGAAAGGCATTTTACTATTTTCCATCAACTAAAGATACCTGGAGGACGTTATCTGCATCATATTATTAGACATGATAATATTAATACCCGGAGAGTCATTTATGTCGTATTGTCGAATGAGATGATATCACTACTCTGAGGGTCATTTTTATTTGTATTGTCGATTGAGACAATACCGCCACCAAAAAGATACCCAGAAGATCATCTATGTTACTAGGTGAAGAATTAGTTCGGTACCAGGGAGGCATCATCACAAGAGAAAGATGCATACATCGAAAGAGAAATGAGTCATGCATCACAATAGAAGGAGTCATGCATCACAAGAGAAAGGAGTCATGCATCGCAAGAGAAATGAGTCATATCGCAAGAGAAAGAAGTCATGCATAGCAAGAGAAATGAGTCATGCATCGCAAGAAAAAAGAGTCATGCATCGCAAGAGAAATGAGCCATGCATCGCAAGAGAAATGAATCATGCATCGCAAGAAAAAGGAGTCATGCATCGCAAGAGAAAGGAGTCATGCGTCACAAGAGAAGGAGTCATGCATCGCAAGAGAAAGGAGTCATGCATCTTAAGAGAAAAGAGTCATGCATCGCAAGAGAAAGAAGTCATGCATCACAAGAGAAAGGAGTACTCATGCATCGCAAGAGAAAGATTCACCCATCAAAAGATGATCAACATCGACTGCATTATTATCTTTGCAAAAATGACATCAAGAGAACCATTGACAACGACATCAAGAGAACTATCAACATATTACATCAGCCTATTTTATTACTTCGACATCAGAGAAAGAGTACATTGGAGATTATATTGCAAATATGAGACACAAGTTTTATTTGCTTTACGTCAAATACGTCGAAGTTGACGTCAAATGTTCAAGGAGAAAAAATAAGTGTCAACACGGTAAAAGACGTTATCTCCCCATTTGAACTACATTTTTTATGCTAATGAGTTTTATCTCAGTCTTTGTCGAGAGCATCCGAAAGGGTGAATTCTCCAAAACAAAACACAGGTGCGGACGACATCAAAAAGGATGCAGCACAACATGGAACTTTTCTTAGCAGCGAACTGGGACATAGTCTAAAGAGGAGTATCAAACTCTTAGGATGCGAGTTGAGGAGCGACTTCCATCACAATCAAACCACACCCCCATCAGAAGGCATATGGGTTTTTCTTTAGGTTTCTCAGTTTCAATTTTGTATCCGAAAAATTTTGGTCTCCACCGAAAGCAACTTTCCAATCCAAGTGACAATGCACCAAGAACTTTGGAAATTATGTCCGTGTAAGTTCTTACTTATGGGTGTGAAGTGCGTCATATTCATGGCTAAGAGGGTGCAAGCCTTCTTTTGATACTCGACTTACTTTGTCACTTTTCCAGAACCAAAGGTTATTTTGCATAATAGATTTCCTTTTCAACCGATTGAGTCGAACTACAAACTGCCTGATTCCCTAAGTTGAGGGATATGTAGGCGGGATCAGTGTTGAAAACTCGGTTGTACTCCGACATTCTCTCTTAAATCTTATTCTCGAGCATTCCGGTCCCTTCATAATTCAGTATCAGGATGGCTTTTGAATTCTTTCAAAATCGATCGTGAAATCAAGTGTATCGATTTACAAGTAGCATGAATTCTCTTATAGCCTAAGATATGTAGGAAACCCACTTTTGAGGTTCAGCCATGACTCCTAAAGTCCGTACCAATCCCTTTTTCGAAAAGATGAAAATGTGGTCGGTCAAAATTGGATTAGTCAATTTCATTTTCCTCGAATTTGTTGCATCAATCCAAGTAAAATGAGGGACAATTGTTGATACCCAATTTTGACCCTCTCCGATAATAATTAATTTCTGAGCTTCTTAAATTTTCAAACGATTTAGAATAATTAGCTTTACGAAATTCAAATATTTTTTTAGGTTAGTTTAAGTAATTTTAGTTGATTTTATAGTATTTTATAATTATATGTGAAATTAGCGTTTCTTAAATATTCGAAAGTAGTCTCAAAAAGATTTTGTTTTAATTAAATCTTCAATTGAGTTAATTGGGTTTAAAGTATATTTATTCATTTAGCTTATTAGTTTAATTATTTTATTTCGTTGATTTTGAGAAAGCTTGTTAATTAATTAATTATAATTCACCGTGTTTAAAGTTTAGCCGGATTCACTAAATTAATTTCGATCCGGCTATATTTTGAATCCTATATGGCTAAGTTCTCAATTCATTTGGTCATTTCCTAATTCTAATATAGCCATCTTTGTCCCACTTCTTGGATCAATTTCAAAGAGAATATTTGGCCCAAACTATTCTCAATCAGCCCATTATTGCCTCAAGCTTTCAGCTATTTCCAATCCCAGTAGTCCCAGCCCACTCCTAAATGACCCGACCCAGCCCCATTTTCTTCTCAAAAGAGAATCCAGAAACGACAACAACGATTCCAGCAACATTCACGTTCGAAGCGGCGTCAAATAGACGGAAATGACAGCTCCAAACGTTGATGAAAATGGCGTGAACAACATCAGCAAGCGAAGCAGCAACAACAACGTTCACAATTTTTCTAGACGGCATCATTGATTTCACGGTGACCAAACGGTGTCCGATTTCAAGGCAAAGATAACAGCAATACGCGTCAAAATACACGGAAAACAATAGCTTCATGATTCGTCTTCTTTCATCACTCCCAATACAATTTTCGTACATTTACAGCAGAAATATCCGTCCTTCGCAGCCAAGTGGAGCGATCTCCTCGCTTCTCTCCGCCTAGTGTCGAAATCGGATGGTTCCTGTTGCTTAGCCGTTGCAATTTATTACAAATTAGTGAATTTTCGTACTATTCCAGCTGTTTTATTCCTTATCCTTTAAGAATTTTGAATTTGGAATTGGCCCAATTACCATTCCGTTTCCCCTCTCAAATTAGCCCTAGCTTCCCTTTATATAAACTCTCTTCTTTATGAGTATTAGAGGTTGGAAGAAAAATTGAAGTAGTTGGCGTTAAGATATACATAAAGAGAGTAGTCCAACAAGCTATAAAAATGAAAAATAGAGGTAGGAATCTATAAAAATACAGTGGGAAACAGAGAGGATATTGAGCTTTGAGTTCTAGTTTCACTCTTTTATCCCTTTCCTCATCCTATCGTGTTTATCGGAGTTCGTGGTTGCTGGTGGAATCGTATTCAGAAGCTCATTTAGTCTCCATTCGCTGCTCGGAAAAAGGTAAATCCATTCTTGGCTTCATTTAATTCCAGTTCTTCTATGTTGTTATGTTTATGATGTGTTCTTGGATGTGTTTGTGTTCTGTTTATGTGTTAACCTTGTTTTGGTCTCCATATGTTAGGATTTGGTTAATGAGTATTAGCTAGTAATATCTTTTTCTTTCTATATGAGATTATCTGTATATACATTCTGTTTTGGAATAGTTTACTGCTATTTGTTAGCATATCAGATCTCATTCTTGCTTGACCATAAACTCTTCATGGTTCAATTCCTTTCTGTCATGTTTTTTTATTCCAATCTTAGCAGAGTGTAGAAAGATTATCGAGTTATTTGTAGTCATTGGTTTTGGTTTCTCTCCATCGTTTTCTCTCAAGTCATGAAACTGTTTGAAAGTCTGCTTGTTTTGATGCAATAGTTTAGTCACCTGTCGTACCTCTTTTGAAATTCTACTTATTTTGATGTTTATTGTGAGCTATTTAATATAGAATGAGCTTGAAGTATTTCGAGTTATCAGGGGAAAATTTCTATTTGGAGTCTCTGAAATAGCTTCGCCTCTGTTTGATTTCATCTTAGTGTTCAGCATGTTCAATGCCTTATTTGGTTCATTCAAACTATTTGTTATGGTCTTTCTCGATGTTAATTTAATCGGCAAAGTTGTGATTAAATCATATTATTCTTTTCTGTTTTGGATTGCGTAATTTTATAGTGAAATTTATAGTTTAAGTTTGTAATTTTTGTTTAATTTAGTGTATATTTTATACTTTCTTGGGCAGTGATAAGTATGTCATATCCAAGTTTGCATATACTTATCAATTTGCTTGAATTTGGGTCTGACCAATTTTGTTATATCATGTCATATGCGTCGTAATTTTCCAAGCATGCTTAAGTGTATAATTGTGCCAAAGTCATTGCGATGTCTTGTTATATTTTGCTGCAACTCTTCATTAATTGTCATGGATACAAATGTTTGGTTCTTTAAAATAATTTGTTAGGAATTGTATCCCTTTAATCCTTTACTGTTAAGTTATAGTCTAGGAGTCATATTCCCTTTAATTCACTGTTAGTTTGTTTGGTAAAGCCAGAGCATTCTTGTTCCATAAAGAGAATATGAAATTGATCCTTTAGTGTCTTGCATTGTTTTGTTCCATTGATGTGTTTCATTATTTTTTTTAGAACATAGTTCCCTCAAGTGTAAGTGTATGAGTAGTTATCTATTTGTGCCTAAGTGTCTGTTTGTTTAATTTGATTCATAATTACATTTAAATCAATTTTCCTTTAGTCACTTACTAATTACTCTCTCTTTGTTTTCTGGCTTGAACCCTTGAATGAGTTCATTGTACTCTTTCATTTTTTCCCGTGCATTTCACCTTGAGCCAAAGAGGCTCAATCTTATTCTTTTCGAGTCAAAACTGAAGTACAGGGCTGGAAAATAGAGAATGCAAGTGTTCGGAGCGAAATTAAAGGTTGTATACACTCCGTATACAGCAGTATACACAAAATATACATAATATACAGTGATATACATCAGCGGTATACACTGTGTACAGTCACGAAAATGGGTCAAAAGCCCTCCCAAAATTCCAGTTTTGTGTTGCATTATAATTGGGCCAAAGGCCTATTTATTTTTGGTATTCCTTGTTAGATTCTAGGACAGGTGGAATTGGACCTAAGGCCCAATAAAAATCAGATTTCTAGGACATGTATCAAGTGTTGGGCCAAAGGCCCAAAAAACAGGATCAGGCCCAAGTACCGGCCCAAGTGGACAGAAACCGGACTTGGGCCCACATCTTCTCTCTTTTGTTATTTAATTGACTTTGCATGTTAGTGTTTTTATCTAATTTTAAGGTTTTTCTAATCAATGCCCCCAAAAGATAGCCATTTTGAATTAACCATTTAAAAATTAAGTGATTCTTTTTACTTTCTCTATTTGTTCAAGTAGGCGTATTTTGTTAAAAACAGTTAAGCCAAATAGTTAATTACCGGATGCCTCATGTTAGCGGGCATTACGGATGCTTTCAAACCCTTATCGAAATGCTAATATGAATCCCGAACCTCCTTTTAATATTTTTCATTAGATTTCTGTTTAAGTAATTTGGAAAATTAATTTTCTTGATTTTTCTTTAAAAATTAAGTGGCGACTCTTAAAAACCCATCGTTTTCTCTCTTTTTAAATAAAGCAATGGGCTTGCGGAGCAGAAGAGATAACAAAAGGCATGGTAATGGAAGAGATAACAAAAGGCACTAATGCCCCAAATGAGTCTTCCATGCTGCTTCTAGTGATCCCATTGCCGGGCATTGATGCCCCTCTTGAGGCTTCCTCACCTGAGACTCCGGATGAGTGTGCTCCACATGCCTAGCATGTCAGGGGGACCATTTTATCTCTACCTCCCGTACTTTCTTTATTATCGCATTGAAGACACTACATTTTATTTTTGGTGGGGTGAGGGCCTTCGTGTCAATATTCTCCCTTTTGATTGTATTTTGTTATTTTGAGTTTTAGACGATCATATTACTTTACTTTGTTTATATTATCGTGCTTCTTTTGTTTTAGTGTGTCTCTTATATCGATTTGTTCTCTCTTGAGTTTTTTTCTCTCTCTTGAATTTTGCAACCCCCCATGAGTTTTGAAAAATCGTGAAATGCTTGAAATTTTCATTGAGAATTGATTGTGTTTAATATTTATGTCTTGAATAATACTCATGATGAGCATGATATAAAGTGTTGGTGTTGCGAGAATGAAATCGATGAACGTTGCACTTTTGAATGATCTTTTTGAATCTTTTGTTGACTAGATGCGTTTTGATGTAAGCCTTGCAATGAACATTGGGCGTATGCTTTTGATCTCTTTGGGATGTGCTAAATGATTGTGTTTTGAATTGCCATGTGTGGTGAAGTATTACTTGAAAGAATGTGTGTGGTTTGCCTTGTAAGTCCAATTATTTGAATCTTGGTGAATGTGAGGTGTGATCTTAGGTAACAATTCAAAGAGGGAACCCCAAATGTCCATAATCTCTTGTGACTACCTTTTGAGGGTGTGCATCCATTTTGTTACCTTTTAAGCCTAACACATTTGTTGGCAAAACCAAAAGAAAGCCTCTTGAACCAAATTGTCCCTACCTTCTCATCTAAAATCCTTTTCGAAACATTGTTATGTTTGAATTTGTCCTAAGTTGGGATTGTGGAAAGGAAGGAGGAATGAGAGCCAAGTAAAGGGAAAAGAAAGATGAAATGAGACTCAACTTTGAAGTTTGTTGCAAAAACAAGGAACCCTTCCTTACAAAAAAAAAAGTCACTGTGATTAAAATGCTTTTGAAAAATGAAAATGAAAAAGAGAAGTGAATGAAATAAAGGTGATTCCAAATAAATTGACTGAAAAGTGAAAGTTTGAGTTCTCAAATGAAAAAGAATGAAAAGAACTTGAGAGGAGGTGAAGATGATTGCGACAATGCTTTGAAAAGGTAAAGTCACCAAGCCAAATTGACCATACCTAAACCCTCAGTCCCATTACAAGCCTAAAACCCCTTGAGATTTTGCATGAACTAGGTTATGTGATGCTTGGAAAATATGGACAAACCTATGGGACAAAGCTTGCATGTGTTTCCCTTTTGAGAGAGTAAGAGTTACATTAATTCTTTATATCTTTGTTCATTTGCTTTGTGAGAGCATGGAATCATTCTTGATGCGAGGGCACTTGAATGCATTTATTGAAACATGTTCCTGCATTAGACAAGAAGCTAAAGTGAGCTTGAGCTTGTGTTGAAACCAAGTAGTCATCATTTGAAGCTTTTTTATCATGATTTAGTGTAGCATGTTGTTGAGAGTAGTCTTGTAGTGGCACTTGCATGCTAGCTCTCATTGAGTATTGATTGTAGACACCCTTATTGAGTTAATTGTGTTCCTGATTTACTTTAGGACAAGCAAAATTTTAAGTTGGGGTTGTTGATGAGTGGTATATTTGCACTCATTTGATGTCTATTTAGCTTAATAATTAGTGTCCTCAATGCCTAATTTTGTCTTATTCTGATAAAATGTTGATGATTTACAGCAATGAAGGCAAATGGAAAAGGCAAGGGTTGATGTTTGAAAGAATGGCTAAAAATGTAAAAAAAAAGTGCAAACTATACATTGTTGATCGCGTAACAAGAAGGGCAGATCGCCAAGTGAGCACGACCTTGCTCAAAATGATAGTGCATATCACTTGTGTCTACCGAATCTCTTGCGTTGATGTATTAACTGATAGACATATACATGCCTTGGTGAAATAGTGTTTTGAAAGTGATGTGAGTGTTGATAATTCATGCTTTATATACAGTGTTAGGAGTTGCTTGAGGACAAGCAAATATTCTAAGTTGAGGGTTTTGATGTGCCAGGATAATACGGTACGTTTGATGCTTTTAACTATGAATTAATGTTAATTCTTAAGCAACGATAGAGTCTTTTAATAACTTTTCTACTATGATAGATAGGAAATCAGTCAAAGCAAGAAAGAAAGCTAAGAGCAGCAAAAGCCAGGCCTGACGACAAGACTAACGGAGTATCACATCTACAATGGATCATCAGGTGTGACGTCCATGGCTAACATAAGAGGTGAAAAAGAGAGGGTTAATGACGGTTCACCTGAAGGACCGTCACACTTGCGACGGTCCTTCAGACGCACCATCACAAAAAGTTGGCCAAATTACTTCCTGAAGATTAGACGACGGCGAAGGCGACAGATCGTCATACATGTGATAGGCCGTCAGGAGTAACGTTGCGTAGACTTTGGCGGATCAATTTTCTGTTTTTAAGTTTCAAATTTCCTAGGACTATATATAGTAATTTATATGATATATTTTATTAATTATCTTATTTTTAGTGAAGAACACAGTATGCTTGAACGAATTTTGAACGATAGTTTTCATTGGTTCTTGAAATCAAAGTTTGTGATTGACTCTACCTTTTGTAAGTGAATTTTTATTTAATGAATGCAATCTTATCTTTTACTTAAATTATCACGAGTGATTAAACTCCACAAGCAAGGGTTGTGGAATCCATGACGAGTTGACCTAAAGAGGGTTTTTTATGGAATAAATAGAGTATTGTGATTGTATACCTTATTAACTCTTTTATATTGATCAATTTCTAATGGTTGCAAACATTAGAACCTACACTAGGTTTGACTTGTTTGAGTAAAAATATTGTAAAACCTAGGAAAATAGTTAATTTCGAGGATTCGAGAGTCTAAACTCGTCTAATGGTTGATGTTGTAGTAAGATTAATCAACTCCTAGTAACTGTTATTTGATTTGAGTATAAACTTTTAGTTCGAACGAATAAAAGTGATATTCATTTAATTCAGTTGAGAAACGATTAAATGTAGCATACGTTTGATGAACTAGTATATTAGCAGTGCAAGGTAAAAAATTTATACCCAAATTCAATTGATCAGTCTTGCCACGACCCAGGGGTACCTCCTAGACGTAACACGGCGTACAAGACTCCGAAGAGCCTCATACAAGCCTATTAGCATATCATAACTAAGAAAATAGGAAATGGTGCGAAAATTTATAACTTTATCTATACAATCAAAGTTTTTTATAAAAACAAGCGGAAATCTACAACACTATGTCTCAAACCATCTATAACACTTTGGATAAATATTTGGGGACGTAGCCCATACAAAAGTCTAAAACATAAAAGAAAGACTTAAAGGACGTAATGGTCAATCCCCCGAATGATATGAGGACTCATCAAACTTTTTCTTTTTGATCTACTATGATCCTAGCCACGAGGATGGAATTCAATATAGCCAAACCCATCACTTTGTGAAAAATGTAGAAGAAAATATGGGTTAGTACAAAATGCACCATGTATTATAGCCATGCATAAAAACCTTTGAAAACATGCTAAAAGGGACATTTTAGTAGAATGTATGCACTTTGCTAATTTAAGCCATCATTTTGAAGATAGTGTGAAAATACATGTCATAAGCGTAAAAGACATCATGAAGAGATATAGACTATAGCATGGTAGACAACAATCACAACTAGTGAGTATAAGAAATACCATTAGGAACATATACATAGTCAATACAATCTAGTTTTGGCATGGCATGAGAGAAACACTTCATGAGTCACCTCAAGGCAAGCGTATGCAATGCATAGCTAAGATCCCATAATCACACACATACTAAGCAAGTCACTTTAGATCCTCATTCATGTTTACCATCTTTCAATCTCATCCTTAGCCTATTTCTCATAGACAAGGAAACATTCACTTTTAGTCAACCACACCAAGGAAAGCAACATATGGCAACAATGCAAGTTAGCATACAACATTACAAGTATCCTTAACATTAAATGCAATTACCATCAAGTCACAAGCATATTCACTACATGAATAATCATGACGAAAGAGGAACCTATCATAACTACTCTCAAAGCCTACTTGTGCAATGCATGGATGAAGTCTCATATCCCCACCCACACTAAGTAGAACTTCTTGAATAGCCATAGTTCATCCTAGTCTTGACCTTGTGGGAATTAGCCTTAACCGACATAGACCATGAGAGCTTAGTCATGGAATCCGGTGTCTACCCCACACCGAAAATGGGTTGTCCTACTTTTCTAAGGTAGAACTTAAACTATTAGCTTAGATGGATCCACTAGCTAAAAGACCTATGAGGGAACATAGTTTATGGGATAAGGGGAATGCTACTAGAAAACCCGGCCTCTACTAATGCGAGGGCTTCCATCCCAAGAGATTATTCCTAGAAACCCTACCTCTACTATCGTGAGGGCTTCCATCTCATATCACTATCCACTCGGTGCTAAGCATAATTCCCATTGAGTTTATATTAAGTCTTGACTTAAATTGATAATTATGGAAGAATGTCTTGAAACTCAATCCACAAACCATGCTAAAGCTCCAAGATTCAATAGGTGAGACTAGTCTTCAAACCTTAGAATCACTATATGTGACAAACCTTTCACATTGTATGATATTCATACCTAAGTGTGTACATGAGGATAATCATCCAATCAACACAACAATTAGATTATAGTATATTCACTTTACTCTCAAAGCAATCTAATTGTATACACACAAGTCTCATACACATAGCTAATTCTCATGTTTTGCTCTTCAAGGACTATAGATCACATTCAACCAATCTACGAAGAATTACTACATTAGATATAGATAGTAACATGATTCAAATAACTAAACTACTACAAGTACAATTCCATAGTATTCATCTTACTACAATTCACCCACATCACAAAGTCACAAGTTGGGGACATGGAGTTTCATGGATTCTTGGAGGAAATTCTACATCAAAACCATAGAAATTCCTCAATTAATACATCATTCAAGTAATCAATTCATTCTATTCAAGATTCTATAAAATTCTACTAATATCAATCAATACCCACACTTTAAGATCCAATTTGAGAAATTAGGGTAATTCATGGATTCATGAGAAACTTTATCATAAAACCACCATAAAACAACAATTCAAACAGAATATAAGATAATTAAATAGTAAAAATGTTTTTAGAAAGAATCCATGACTTGGAGTGAAAACCCTAGCTTTTAGGGAATTTTCTAGTTTGAATTGAGAGTTTGAGGACTTCATGGTTAAAAGCTAACCATGAATCAAAGACTATCATACCTTAAGTGAAGAAATTCAACAAATTCGTGTGAGAAATCCTCCTTTTCAAGCCCTAACTTGATCTTCATCTTCTTCTTCTTTGGAGTTCTAGAGAGAAGATTTTGGAGAGGGTGGTTTGATTTTGATTTGGGTAGTTGGGCTTTTAAGAAGTGTTTTAGTTAGTTAATGACTTAAAAAGTCTTATATGGTCTATTAAATCAATAACTTCACACTTCACTAAATTAATTAGGAATTACCCAAACTACCCTAGCCTTGGCCGAACCTTGGACAGGTTGCAGGCACGACCCACGACCTAGGACCTACGGTCCGTAAATGGGTCTACTGGTCGTCCTCCAGGTCCGTAGGTCATTGCCTGTAGCTCACCAATTTGTCTCTTGACCCACGACACTCATCCACGGGGCGTGGGTCCACCTACTGGTCGTAGGTGCCATCCGTAGGTGCCCCTTTTTGGGCAGTTTTGGGGCAGCTTTGGGGTTAGGCTTTAAGGTCCTCCTCAAGGACCCTTGGTTGGTCCTTGGGGAGTCGTACCTTGATGTTTAACCCCTAAAGTCCTCACCCTAAGTACGGGAAACCATTTTACGACATTAATCCACACATCAAACTCTAAAACTCTCACGTAAGGCTCTAGTTTCACCTACTAGTTTTCCGGGTGTTACATTATCTCCCCCTTAGGAACATTCGTCCTCGAATGACGATCTAGGCACCTCACGGAATTAAAGACTCAAGACTTGCATCCCATCATGCATGAAACATATAAATAATGCTTCATTTAAAGGAGGAAACATCAACTCCATCTCAAAACATAATCAATGCAATACAAGAGAGTAGGAACTACATCTAACAACACAATATGCACGAAACTCAAAATTTCTCATATTAATAGGAGGAACTACTTTCTCCAACTAAAATAATGCTCAACATAACATCATGGAGCCAATATGCAATTACTCTCAAAATCTTACTTAAGCATGTTCACCAACACATCTAATGAAGTAAAATAGGCAGCTTATACTAAATGCACAACAACATGAGGAACTTCAATCATAAAAACTTATTTTCTTACTAAACACGAACTTCATCAAGAACATGCATAATACAAGGAAATTATGGAACACATACAACATCCAAGACTCCACAATTATGTAACAAGTCAAGGGAAACATATCATGTCAAGCTAAAGGAGGAATAGAAGGAAAGATAATGATATCGGGACATCTCATTGGCCCTTGGCCTCCCAAGTAGCACCCTCACCTACAACCCTCACACAAAGACCACTCCTTCACACTTTCATGAAAGGAACTTCCTCATCTTTCTATTTCTTAACTTTCCGGTCTAAGACCTCTACTGGTACTTCTAAATTAGAAAGGTTCTCATTAAATCACTCTATCTCACAAGCAACCTTACCAACACCACTCAAGATCTCATATGAGCCTACCAACCCGGGACTAAATTTTTCAAACACTTTACACCTCTCAAGGTGAAAATTTCAAGCCAATCCAAATCATGAACATCAAGAACACCTAACCACTTTGCCATCTAAGCACATTATCTCCCGCTTGAGAGTACGCCTATACAAACTTTTCTAAGCACCATTTCTCTCAACTCTAAGGTCGGCCCAAGTTATCACTAATCCTTCACATCCATCACACAAGGTGATTCTAAACCATGGATAATTACACTTCTACCCTCTTTTAAAGAAGTCTACTAGCTCAACATTTCTAGGCATCTCTTAAACACCCTATTCATCGAATCCTCTAACACACCCTAAAACTCATCATGACTAAGTCGGGTTCTACCAACAAACACACCTAACCATAATGAAACCCATTTACACCCAAGACAACATCAAAGGCTATCAAGTCATAAAAGACAAGAAACAACAGAATCTAAATAAGCATAAAAACACATACCGGGAGCAACATTTGGAGGACACTCCTGTTCTTCTCTAGCTTGGAGAGCAAAGGACCTAGTTTGCTTTGGAGCACTAGCACTTGAACCACTAGGACCGGATGAAGGGTAGGGTTGATACCTACGACGACTACCCTGACCCCTCTCCCCCCAAAAAAATAATAATTAAAGTTTGTCTTTAAAAAATATTTTCAATTTTCAATTTTTATTTTTTCACCTCCACCTCACCCCTACCCCAACCCCCCTCCAAAAAAAAAATTCAATTTCAAATTTTTATTTTTTTCACCCCTACCCTATCCCTACTCCACTCCCACCCCCAAAAAAAATTAAGTTTGTTTCTAAAAAATATTTTTAATTTCAAATATATTTTTTTTTTTACCCCATCTCACCCCTACCCCCCCCCCTCAAAAAAAAATTAAGTTTCTTTTTTAAAAAAAAAAATTCTAAAAATTATTTTCTACTCTCTAGTAAAAAGAAGAGATATTTTCTCAAAAATATTTTTCATTCATAGATTAAACACTAAAAAAAAATTCCGAAAAATATTTTTTACTCACCAACCAAACATGAAAAAATAAGTCAAAAATCTACTTGTTTTCCAGGAAAACATTTTCTCATACCAAACACACCCTCAGTCTAACCCACATTTTCTTTTCCCAAAACGGGTTAGGTAATAAGTAATACAACATATTAAACCCCAATCCATTATCTATTAAGTTTTCATTATTTTGATTTGTTCTTTTAAACTATTTTAGTACTTATAGTTTTTTTGTTATTATAGTTATACATGTAATCTATCAAATTAAAAAAAAATTGACAATATTTCTCATGAATCAATTTGAGTTACATATCAACATGAATTTTAATGAGTTGAGCTAATAAATGAGCGCGTTATTGGCTTGTTGTCTACGTCTACCCCTTCCTCCTAATATACAAAGATAACACTTTTGTTCAATAAGCCAATGTTCGGTTTGATATTTCATCTAAAGACAAGGACAGAAGATTAAAGACAAATTTCCTTTGACATTAAAGAATCAAGAAATTATTCAGTATATAAATACCCTATTTTATGAAAATGGTCTACACCAGAAAAACAAGAAATTAAGCTAGTTTTTCATATATGGATTTTCTAGTTGTTTGGCTTTCATTTGTCATAATTAGTGTACTATTCTTAATGAGCAGTAGTAATGTTGAGAAAAGAAGAAAAAAATATCATCCAGTTGCTGATAGCACTTTGAAGCTATTAATGAACTTTGATAGGATATATACATGACCATATGACTACTCTTGCTGCAAAATAAAAGACTTTTAGATTAGAGAGTCTCTTTAGAAGGGAGATTTATACTTCTGATCCAGCTAACATTGAGTACATTTTGAAAACAAACTTTGATAACTATGGCAAGGTATGTCTCTCTGCAACATGGAGTGTAAATTACTCTTTCCGTTTCAGTTCGTTTGTCTAGTTTTAATTTGACAATAAGAAAAAATTTAAAACTCGTGGTCTTAAACTAAAGACATGTTTGAATCTATCAATATATCTTTAAATATTATAATTTTAAAAATAGACAAAGTTATTTGGGTGAGTATAATAAATAATTTGATTTATTATAATTTATAGCAATATGTAGTAATATTATGATAAATTTGCACTATGTATAAAAAAGTAAATTATGCATGCACTATAGAGGAAGAGGTATTAGTAATGCATGTATTAATTATACTTGTATTAGTTATGCATAGATTATTTTTTATGCATTGTTTTGTTTGGTGTATAAAAAATAGTATGCATTGTATAAAAATATTTATTTACAAAAGTATCCTTCACAATTATGATAGAAAAGATGTAAAAGTACTTTTGAGGGGTAATTGGTTTTTAACCATATTAATGCATGTATTAAATCTTTTGCATTACTAATACCTAAAAATCCATGGTATTAGTAATACACTCATCAATACACAGTAGAGTGTATAACTAATGCAAGCATGAAAAAATGCACCAAACAAGAAATTACTAATACATATAATTAAAGCATGCATTATTTTTGCTAATATACTCTACCAAACGACCCCTTA
>NW_006239022.1:480088-503322 GCF_000226075.1 Solanum tuberosum
TCTCACCCCTACCCCCCCCCCCCCCAAAAAAAATTAAGTTTCTTTTTTAAAAAAAAAAATTCTAAAAATTATTTTCTACTCTCTAGTAAAAAGAAGAGATATTTTCTCAAAAATATTTTTCATTCATAGATTAAACACTAAAAAAAAATTCCGAAAAATATTTTTTACTCACCAACCAAACATGAAAAAATAAGTCAAAAATCTACTTGTTTTCCAGGAAAACATTTTCTCATACCAAACACACCCTCAGTCTAACCCACATTTTCTTTTCCCAAAACGGGTTAGGTAATAAGTAATACAACATATTAAACCCCAATCCATTATCTATTAAGTTTTCATTATTTTGATTTGTTCTTTTAAACTATTTTAGTACTTATAGTTTTTTTGTTATTATAGTTATACATGTAATCTATCAAATTAAAAAAAAATTGACAATATTTCTCATGAATCAATTTGAGTTACATATCAACATGAATTTTAATGAGTTGAGCTAATAAATGAGCGCGTTATTGGCTTGTTGTCTACGTCTACCCCTTCCTCCTAATATACAAAGATAACACTTTTGTTCAATAAGCCAATGTTCGGTTTGATATTTCATCTAAAGACAAGGACAGAAGATTAAAGACAAATTTCCTTTGACATTAAAGAATCAAGAAATTATTCAGTATATAAATACCCTATTTTATGAAAATGGTCTACACCAGAAAAACAAGAAATTAAGCTAGTTTTTCATATATGGATTTTCTAGTTGTTTGGCTTTCATTTGTCATAATTAGTGTACTATTCTTAATGAGCAGTAGTAATGTTGAGAAAAGAAGAAAAAAATATCATCCAGTTGCTGATAGCACTTTGAAGCTATTAATGAACTTTGATAGGATATATACATGACCATATGACTACTCTTGCTGCAAAATAAAAGACTTTTAGATTAGAGAGTCTCTTTAGAAGGGAGATTTATACTTCTGATCCAGCTAACATTGAGTACATTTTGAAAACAAACTTTGATAACTATGGCAAGGTATGTCTCTCTGCAACATGGAGTGTAAATTACTCTTTCCGTTTCAGTTCGTTTGTCTAGTTTTAATTTGACAATAAGAAAAAATTTAAAACTCGTGGTCTTAAACTAAAGACATGTTTGAATCTATCAATATATCTTTAAATATTATAATTTTAAAAATAGACAAAGTTATTTGGGTGAGTATAATAAATAATTTGATTTATTATAATTTATAGCAATATGTAGTAATATTATGATAAATTTGCACTATGTATAAAAAAGTAAATTATGCATGCACTATAGAGGAAGAGGTATTAGTAATGCATGTATTAATTATACTTGTATTAGTTATGCATAGATTATTTTTTATGCATTGTTTTGTTTGGTGTATAAAAAATAGTATGCATTGTATAAAAATATTTATTTACAAAAGTATCCTTCACAATTATGATAGAAAAGATGTAAAAGTACTTTTGAGGGGTAATTGGTTTTTAACCATATTAATGCATGTATTAAATCTTTTGCATTACTAATACCTAAAAATCCATGGTATTAGTAATACACTCATCAATACACAGTAGAGTGTATAACTAATGCAAGCATTAGTTATACATAACATGAAAAAATGCACCAAACAACGGACTACTAATACATATAATTAATGCATGTATTATTTTTACTAATACACTTTACCAAACGACCCCTTAATGTTTTAAAATATATAATGCTTGTTTGTTAAGAAATTGACACAATACATTATAAATGTATTAAAATGTGTGATAAATGTATTATCCATTAATAAAACTTGTATTATACTATGTGTTTTATAAATTGTTCTCTACCTTGTGTATTAAAACTGTACTATAAATATTATAAGTGTTTAAGTGAAAAAAAAAGTTATTACAATAAATGGTAAATATTTTCTTAATATAACATATTTATATAAGTTTCCCTTTTAGAAAATATCACGTGGAACATTGAAATTAAGAAGTTGTCAAAAAATAAAACATAGATTTTTTTTCAAATGGATTAAAAAGGATAATAAAACAAATAAATTGAAATATAATGAAAATGCTTTTGAACTCAACTTGCTTTTAATGGGACATTATTTTTATGCAAAATTAAGATTAGAAATATTTTTAAAACAAACTATTAAGGATGAGGACATTTTTGAACTGATCAAATAAAAACATAAATTTATATGTCTTCATGAGGTTTTAGAAGACTATTATGGAGATGGTGTTTTCGCAGTTGATGGCGATAAATGGAAAGAACAGAGAAAGCTTTCGAGTCCAGACTTCTCCAAAAGAGTTCTGAGGGATGTTAACAGTATCGTCTTTCGTGGAAATGCAGCAAAACTTGCTAACATTCTGTATGAAGCTGCAAATTCTAACAACACAGTAGACATTCAAGTAATCTTCCACTTATTATTCGTACATTATCAAGTCATTTAAAAGATAACCATTTCATACGTAATCATAAAAAAAATTATGTAGAATCTGCTTCTGAAGTCATCTATGGATTCTCTGTTTCAAGTAGCATTTGGTATTGAGCTGGAGAGTGTGTGTGTGTCGTTCTAGTAAAGAAGGCTCGAACAGATTCATCCAAGCCCTTGATGAATTGAGTTTCTGGCGATATATCGATCTCTTTTGGAAGATCAAAAAGGTTCTTAATATTGGATCCGAAGCTAAGTTAAAGAGAAGTGTTTAGATCCTCGACGAGTGTATATATAATTTGATCAGCACAAAAACAGAGCAGCTTTCGCAAGACAAACATGATTCCTCAGTAAGCAATTTTATATTGTGTTATAATTCTACCGGAGATAACATAGTACTCCCTTTGTCTCCAACTCACTTTTCTTTTTCTCTATGAATACATATATCTGTGATTTATTCTAAATCACGGATTTCAAAAGTTTTTCTTATTTTCTTAAATTTTGTGTCAAGTCATATTAAATCATATAAAATTGAGACAGAGGGAGTAGCAATTATTGTATTCATCAATCTGAATTCTTTAATTGTACAACAGAGGAAAGAAGAAAACATTTTGTCAAGGTTCTGGCACTGTTCTACAACAAATCCAAAGTACTTGAGAGATATACTTGTAAACTTCATGGGTGTTGGTAAAGACAAAACGGGAACGACTCTCGCTTGGTTTATTTGGAGTTTATGCAAGCATCCTCAAGTACAGGAGAAGGTAGCACTAGAGATTAAAGACGCGACAAAATCAAATATTGGTACAACAATTTCAGATTTCGCTTCACATCTAAATGAAGAAGCTATGGATAAAATGCACTATCTACAAGCTGTGCTTTCGGAGACATTTAAGACTTTATCCTTCTATTCCATTGGTAAATATTCAAACTCTCTTCATTTACGAACATCTGTTTATTAGTTCTCAACTATGGACATACGTACTTTGGTAGAATGGGAAAGTTTGTTTCGAAGATGATTGTTTGCAACAAATTTCAAACATATGAAAAATAAATAAACCACACAAATAAAATCTAAAGAAACATGAATATATAGATAAATATGCGGGTACAATTCTGTTTCTCCCTTGATTCTACTCTCCTAAGATTTATCCATGATTCAAGGGTCGTTAGTGGCGTATTTCTCGAACTAGGATGATTTAGATTTGACCTCTATATGAACATTCCATCAACTTATGGAATATTCGAGATCTTGATCTTTAAAAATACCCAAGAGTTTATGGGATATTTTGAGATGTCTTTTCAGGAAATTTAGTACCCTTTATATAGGCATAAACTAAAGTTTAGGGTTGAGTAGACTCCAAGAATTCTAATTAAAAATGAACACACCATCTAGCGTTCCAATTCGAATTGAACACTTATTGTAGAGTCCGCAAAATTTCAATCTCTACAAATGCCTCCAGCTTCAAGGCTTGTCGGAGTGTAGACTTGATGAAACTCAAAAACGAGGCTTGAAGTACTCATTCTTCCACCTTTGCAGCTTCAGATTTTCAAATTTGATTTAAGAGAGAAGAGATGAAGGGCAGATTTGGTCCCGCTGGGCGTGCCAATTTGTTTGCAACAAATTTTAAACATATGGAAAATCAATAAACCACAAAATAAAATCTGAAGAAACATAATTTTATTCATCAAGATAGCGGATACAATTCTGTTCCTCCCTTATTCTCCTCTCCTAAGATTTATTCATGATTCGAGGGCCGTTAGTGATATATTTCTCGAACTAGGATGATTTAAATTTAACCTCTATATGAATATTCCATGTCTTTTGTAGAATATATCGAGGTCTTGATCTCTTTATGGAATTTTTGAGATGCATTTTAAGAAAATTTAGTACCCTTTATATAGGCATAAACTAGGGTTTAGGGTTGAGTAACCTCCAAGAATCCTAATTTGAGTTGAACACAATTAGTAGAGTCCCAACTCGAATTGAACACATCTTGTAGAGTCCCACAAAATTTCAATGTCTACAATAATGTACTTCCAGATGGATACAATGTGAATAAAGGGGATATGGTGGCATATCAACCATACGCAATGGGAAGGATGAGCTACATATGGGGTGATGACGCACAAGAGTTTACGCCAGAGAGATGGATTGATGAAAACGGTTCCTTCAAGCAAGAAAGCCCCTTCAAATTTACCGTTTTCCAGGTCTGTACGTATATATATTGACAAATTGACAAGACTAATGACTTTCATTATTGAAGATAATGAATTAAAAAACATGTTTTGATGCACTACGCGCAGGCTGGGCCAAGGATATGTATAGGAAAAGAATTTGCTTATAGCTTTTAAAGAGTGCACTCGTCCCAAAAAATTAACATGTGATATCCAGAAAAATCATAAAAATTCAGTTGATTGATTACATCAATATATATTCAGTGTGGGACCTATGATATCTAAAGGCACAACCAAGTGCTTAAATCACTCCCGATCACCTTGGGATCTATGCAAAGTATTCAACAAAAATCATAAATTACCTTTTAGACTTATTGGAACTGCCAAAACTCAATTCCAAATTCATTTTCCCATTTTGTTGACTTTCACCAAATTAAACTTCAAATTTCTAGATTTTTATTTTCTTCTCTAGTATGCATTTGATTGCCTCGGGAACCTGTCGTTGTGCCCAAAAGTCATTAGTCACATTTTAAACTATGGAAAGTATATTTAAAAAAAAGGTTCGATTACAATTTGTCCACCAACGTAGTTCATCTCCAAACTCAAACACCTATCGACCCATATAGTGCAATTTTAGGGTGTTACTTCTTGTGTTTGTGAGAAAAAGTATGATCTTTTGGGTTATTAAAGTAAATAATACTAATACAGAAATGTAAATAAGCATACAAGTCCAACAAAAAAATGTAACCAGTTTTGCCAGTTCAGTATATATTTTTAGTTTGAATTATAAAGTCATTATGCAATTTAAGTTCTTAAAAAAGGGAGTTTTTAACCTGTCTTATATGACTTCATATGATTACTTTGTGACTTAATTGTGTTTACATTAGAATTGTCACTTGTATGTGAGAAAAAAAAAACTTAATTGTCCATTTAAGAAAGAAAAACCTTTTTTGACAACTCTTTAATTCTATTTTTTCACATGACATGTTTAAGGCCATAAGATTAAAATACATTTTAATATATTTCACATATCTTCAATATAAAACCACAAAATTCAAAAGTGTTCCTTATTTTTCTAAATTCGTTAAAATCAGAAAAACAAATTGAAATGGAGAAAGCATTATTTTTAATACAGCTGCAGTGTGGTAGTCCATTTATTCTCCTTGACATAGCTTCTAGTAGCTATTGATTCTACGAAAGGCACGAACATGTAATCCTCCATCTATATGAAGCTGAAGCATAGTTTTGTAGTTCACAGGCTTTGTGTCATCACTCAATTTGAATACAAAGAATTGCATTAAAACTGCAGCAGTAATCTTCATGTTCTTGTATGCAAATTCCTTTCCAATACATATCCTTGGCCCAGCCTGTGTGCGTATGCATCCAAACAATAATATTTCACGTCAGATGTAATTTAAACGCGTGGTGATAATAAGATTATGTCGTTGGATGAATGCGTGCAACAATAGTAAAGTAGAATGAGTGTGATTTTAATTATTAATACATGCATGTATGTATATTTGTATACCCTTTTTTGTTTTGCATATGTGCGCGAAAAATTGGAAGTTAATTTGAACGTTATGCAACATATTGGAACATGATGTTTATAATTTATATGTTTAGTGAACAGACCTGGAAGGCAGTAAATTTGAAGGGGCTTTCTTGCTTAAAGGAGCCATTCTCATCGAGCCATCGTTCTGGCTTGAATTCTTCAGCATCATCACCCCATAAGTATTTCATCCTACCCATCGCGTATGGTGGGTACGCTACCATATCTCCTTTCTTCACATTATATCCATCTGGAAATACATCATCTTGAAGGCATACTTTGGCATTCTGGATTCATGAAATGTAAACCCCGTGTTAGAAATAGCAGGGGAATTTGAGATAAAGAAAATAAGTTGGAAGTATTTTTATGTTTACCACAGGAATGGCTGGATATAGTCTTATAGTCTCCGAAAGAACAGCATGAAGATAATGCATCTTATCTACTGCTTCTTCTTTCAGATTGGTCCCAAAATCTGAAATTGTTCCACTGCCTCCTTTTGTATTCGTTGTTTCTTTGATTTCCTCAGCCAGTTTTTCCTGCACATGTGGATACCTGCAGAGCATTAAAATAAACCACGAGAGTGTCGTTCCTGTTGTGTCTTTACCACCACCCATGAAGTTTATCAGTATATCTCTCAAGTACTTTGGATTCGTCGAAGAGTAATGCCAGAACCTTGACATAATGTTCTCTGCTTTCTCCTGTAAAATGTCCACAATCAACAAATTAACTTAATTGTTTAGAAAGAGGGCGAAAAGTTCAATTGATCACGACTTACGGTGGGATCGCGTTGTTGTGAAAGCTGTTCAGCTTTGCTACGGATAAGCTTATACATGTACACGTCTATGATTTCCATACTTTTCCTCAATTTTGCTTCAGAACCAAAATTTAGTGTCTTTTTTATTTTCCAGAACATATCAATGTATCGTAGAAGGCTCATTTCACTCGCATCATCAAGTGCTTTGATGAATCTGTTAGCCAGTGGCGGAGGGAGGATTTTCATCAAGGGGGTTCAAAAAAAAAAATTTATCACGTAAATAATATCCACAAATAAATTAAACGGGTCGAATCGGATATAAACGGGTCGGATTAAACTGTTCGAATCAAGAAGAAAAGGGTTTTTTAATATTTGACTTTATAATTAGGGACTAAACTAATAAATCCTAAATTCCCAATCAACATTTTAATTTTTTGGAACTAAACATCATTTTCTGACTGCATTATTATATTTTTAAGTAAATTAAAACGCCTAAAATATAAGCTGATAAAAGAAATGCCTCTGCCCGGATTCGAACACGCGACCTCGCGTGCAGTAGAGCAAATTCCTGAACCCCCAACGCCACTGAGCTACGCCTTTGGTGTATGTTCAGGGGGTTCACTACTATATATATACACATATATTAAAAATTTAATCTTATATATATAGTGTAATTTTTCGACGAAGGGGGTTCGGATGAACCCCCTTCATACTACGTAAATCCGCCCCTGCTGTTAGCCCCTTCTTCACATGAACCACATACACTGTCAAGTTCAATCCCGAAAGCAACTTGAAATACTGAATCCAAACTTGACTTCAAAAGCAAATCCTACAAAATAGACATATATGATGGTTAAGTACGTAGCTAATAGCATGACATGATTTGTTTAATAAAGCTGAAGTAGCTCACTTGAATATCTACTGTTTCTTTTGAATTTGCGGATTCATCTAAGATGTTAGCAAGCTTTACTGCATTTTTGCTGAAGATAACACTGTTAACTTCCCTTATAACCCTTTTCGAGAACTCAGGGCTCGAAACTTTTCTCTGTTCTTTCCATTTCTCACCATCTACAGTAAACATACCGTCTCCATAAAAGTCTTTTAGAATCTCATGATGGTAATCTCCCTGCACGAACATTTTTTAAAGTCAATCCATATGCTCATACCTCTTTCTGTCCCAGTTTATATGGTACAGTTCAAATTTCGAGAGTCAAACAGTTTAACTATATTTCACTATTTATGTGGATACTACCTTTCCATAGTTGTCGAAATTGGTTTTTAGAATGTACTCAATGTTAGCTGGATCAGAAGTGTAAATCTCTCTCCGAAATGGGCTCTCAAGTCGATAAGTTTTGTATTTTGCAGCAAGATCTGCCATGTGATCGTGGATACGATGAAAGTTTATGAGCTGCTTCGTCGTAGAATCAACAATTGGATGGTATTTCTTTTTCCCTTTTTGCTTTGCTCCTAGTTTGCTCATGAAGAAAACTATCAGTACAAGAAAAGACACAGAAATAGAAGGAAATGTTGCAAATATAGAGATTGGATTCATTGTTAGAATATCCATCTTATTTTTTGTGCCAATACTTAAAACATACATTCATTCTATTTATAGAGAGTATGATGGATTGGATTCTCTTTAGCTTTGGTATTTTAAAAGACTTGTCTTTCTTGTTTTCTTGTTCTATGTGTATTTTTGTTGTCTTAACCAATATTTAATTGAAGGTGGGAAATGAGATCCTCACAAATTTGTCTATTTCATGATGATTTATGTGTAATAGAACAGCAATCTTGAGCTACTAAAGTTAAAAGGTAAAAAAAATCCTTCATCTGACGTCATTTCCTTATTGATACATCCCAAAAAAAATTATGTGACATCTTTTCCTTATTGGTCTATCCCAGAAAGAATTATGTGTCATGATAAGAAACAATTTAGTTATAAAATTCTTCTTGTACTCTTAATGAAATAATTAACAACCATAGAAATATCTAAGAATTATTTTAGATCACAAATTTCAATAGTTTTCTTCTTTTTCTTTAACATCGTGTCAAATCAAATAATGCCACATAAAATGAGATGGACGAAACCCTAATAATGTCTTAGTGGTGGTGTATCAGCAAAAACCAAAAAGGCCTCAATACAATACAACTTAGCAGCTACTTGGTCATATCATCACCAAAAATCAAGAAGTACTAATAAAGAAATTAACTTTGTCAAAATGTTGGGCATTCAACACTTATCATGTTGAAGCAGAGACTTAGCCTTCCCAGGATGATGTTGGAAGGAATGAAATGATCATTATTTGAAGCATGTTTAGCAAGAAAGTTTGGTGTTATGTGTCCTATTAACTATTAAATTAAAGGTTTCTGAGTCTTCTTTCCAACACCAATAACCATTCTGTAAATGACAATAAAAAAATCGTAACATTACCCATTTCTCAACAATAGCTGAATGATAGTATTAAAAATGGTCACTGAAAAGGGAAAATACTATCTTTTATAATTTCATAAAATGATATAGTACATGAACACTGAATGTGGTAAGATCATTTTATGGTGGACAAGCTACAACAACAGTATAGGAGCTGGAGAATGAATCGAAGCAGAATAATTTTATTCAGTTCCGTTTTTGCTTCTGCTCTACTGGAGGTGGAAATAGAGCACGAAAAATCCATGCAGCCAAAATTGCTCCTATGAAGGGACTGATCCAATAAACATAAAAGTGTTCCCATGTGTTGTGTGTATTGCTTAGGTAAGCCCAGCCAAATGCCTGCAAATCAACAAATAGTTGCGTGTTATGGGGGCGATTTAACAAATTGAGCAGGAAACACCAAAAAGAAACAAATGGCTACAGGTTTAGGTGAATTTCATAAACGGTCATATAATTCATTATGACTTGTTTCTTTCACTAAAGTCACGTAACTATGTTTTCTAATATAACACATTCATAGAAAATGAGGGTAAAATGAAAGACGTGGTTCTTGATTGAACTCATTCCCGGTCTTATGTTCCCCACATTGTAAACGAAGATACCTAAAAAAACAAAGTACTATTTAATTAACACCGACCAAGAAGTTTGTAACTAGACTACAGGCCACAAAAAATACAAATAAGTAATGAGAACATGTTTACAACTTACGAAGGGAAACAATAGAAATGTGATCAATCTATAGATTAGACATATTTAGCTAATATTTGCCATCTAAATCCATTTTCAATAATTACCTTATTCCATGATAGTATGAGGCAAATACAAGCATAACCAAGGTTCAATTGGTTAATGTTCATACATGGATAGGCACATTTTATTTGCACCATTCTTCACATCTCTGTTTTCCTAATAGAGAAATATTAGAGAAAGGGCATCCGTTTTGCGTTGGTCATCTCCTTTGGAAAAACAGAACAGCGATTTCTTATGGAAAGATTGAGATGCAGAGCAAAGTCTAAAGCAAGTTTCTCAAGACTACCTCAATTCATTCATGGTGTGATGTGGGGAAGCTACGGGGATGTAATATGGAGGCAAGACAGCATTTCGGAAAATATTAAAGTTGGACAGTCAAAAAGAAATGCTTAACTAGGTGTTATAAATTCCTAAAGAAACTAGAAATCGAAGATTGTAGAGAGAGTAACAACTGTTCATTTTAGGGTGTATTTGGCACGAAGGAAAATGTTTTTTCTAAAACCTTAGAGTGTTTTTAATTATTTTCTAGTATTTGGTAAGTAAGCAAACAACATTATTCTAAAAAAACAAAGAGTTAATGTGGAATGCCACTTATGAAACTTGTTTTCACTACTTCCATTAGGGAAGTCTCTCTGAGTGTAACCACTGCATTAGCAATACCACTTGTTCTCTGATATCATTAACTTTAATGTGGACTTCTGAAATCGCCAGTCACAAGTCCAACCAATTAGAAGCGAAAATTAGGGGAAAGTATAGCATTGTTTTCGTGAACACTTGCAATTTATCACTAGGTTTGTGATCACATAAACTTCATGCATAGTTTCAAGATTGCTAGAGCCCGAAAGAACACAGAATAGCTTCAAAAGAATATAAATGCATGTAGGTAAACTTGGAAGGATGAATGAGGATAGAGTTGGTTTTCAAAAGATCCAGATTTAAAGTTCCCTTCCAGTAATGATTCTCCTTTAATTCACGGGGTTTCCTTATTTTCATGTTCAATAACTTTTTACTTAAATAGCTAGAAGAGGAGCTGCTAAAGAAGGTGCTAAAATGAAATAAAAGAAAAGAGAAAGTGGAAAAGAAGAAATCATAGAGCAGAAAATACGATTATTATTACACCCTCAATACAATCCTGAGATAACTAGTCCTGGAATATGTTATCCTGCAATTCTATCCCAACCAAACATGGGATAAACTCATCCTAAAATTAATACCGTGATTAGTAATCTCTTATCCCTCATAACAAACGAGCCCTAAGGGAATTAAATTCTGACTATTCTTACAATGGGGAAGTCGATAAATCTTCTAAGAGGGCCTTTTCAGATGATTTATGAAACTGAAGTTAGATTGGATGTTCCTTGAGAATTATTTTTGAGAACTGGCACTGTTAGAAGTTCCTTGGGAAATTGCGATTGCATTCCTATCCTACTCTTCTAGTTTATTGTTTCTACTAAAAGTTCAAAATCAACCCTATCTATAAATTATAATTGTTTTTTTTTGCCATATGCTATATTTATGCATAGACAAAGGCTGAGATCCCAGATATGTAAGTGAAAATCTTTCATAAAATATACAAATACTTAGATAGTTGAAAAGAATTTGTTATCAAAAACTTTAATTTTCTATTTCCCTCTCTACGCTTTGAACAGTCACTGGAAAACTAATTCTGTTCATCACTAGTGTCAACAGCTCCAGTCTAGAAACCGAGCGGCAGAAACTAAACAGTCGACTCATGGAGACAGTCAGATCAAAATCTATGAAAGAAATTACCAAAAACATATGTTTAAATGTATTAAATCATAAAAACAGTTCCATAAAAGAACAACATGGAAAAGTCAAATAATATATTATGTTCCAAGATGCAAGAAAAGGTACGCTACTTACATTGGCTGGATTCATAGAAGGTCCAGTGTAGTTTGAACCTGCAAGTACCAATGGTAGAGTTACCATAGTGAGCAACAAATTCTTGAGAAGTGTACTTTCCGGACCCCTTAGTACAATGACAAAGATCATAAATGTGATTACGAAGGTCAAGACACCCTCTGCAATAGCTCCGGTTTGTACATCCACCTTCAAAGCAGGCCCGTCAAGCATGTGGTGATAGTGTTTAGGCATAAGCTCCATGAGTGCTAGTGAACCAGCAACTGCACCTACTACCTGTAATGATCAAAAATGGATTGGGCTTATTCTATTCACCTCCTTTTGTGTTATTTAAATTTCATTGTCAAATCAAACAGTTCTAGTTCTAGCACCAATTCGGTAGAACATGAATTTAAAAGTTTAGGGGTCGTTTTGATAGATGGATAAGAAACAAGTTATTCATGTATTAATTTCCATATAACTTATATGACGTTTAGTAGGTAGACAGAAAAATAAGTTATTCAAATATAAAATTATTACACATTTGGTTGACAATGTAAAAACTCGCATAACTAATACATAAATAAATTATGAGGAATTCTATGTATTATTTTATAGATAGAAGGTGAAATAACTAAATTCTACATAACTAATATCTACATAAAATAACACACATTCACTCATGACAGGGGGTGACGAATAAGCTGATTGAGTTAAAATTGAAGAAATTAAAAAAAGATTGAAATAGAAATCAGGTTGGGTCATGATCCGCTCAAATTTATTTTGGGCTCAAATAGGCTAAAAATTAGGTTCGGTCATGATCCGTCCAATTTGACCGGCTTAATCTTAATATATTTAATATCAAGTATCAACCGCAACTGAATTTTAACTTTAAGAAAATAAAAAAAAAAATTACAAATAGATAGATAAATGCTAGAAGATATAAAATGGGAACCTACGTACGTTGCACCAATGCAAATAAAGAGTCTTAAATGAGTTTGAAATAAGAGATTAAATTGAGTTCAATTGAAAATTCTTTTAAGATAGGTTAAGGATAGAATTGGTTGACATGGACCCAATTCATATTATTTTGAACCCAACCCACGAAAATTTGATGGATTACCTAAATTTGGGTTTTTTTTGACACACCTACACATAACTAATTCATATATTACTAATACCTACTTAACTCTAACCAGCTACACATTGCACCTAGCAACACTCTACCAATAAAATTCCAATGAAAAGGAAAGTAAAAAAACCTGAGCAGGACAACGAACAGCGGCAGAGACAAGAGAATCATCACCAAGACCAGCAGCATAAAATGCAGCATTTCCAGTTGGATTGAAACCAGCACCACCCAATACATCACCAAGAAAACCAAACACCAAGAAAATAAGAAAAACAATAAGGGTAGTTATGAAGAGGGATGCAATTTCATTGGCAACACCAAAATAAGAAGCTATGAAATAAGTAGAAACCCCAATATTAGAGGAGCAGAAAACCCATAAAAACGTCAATAACCCATCAGCAATCGCTGATTTAATAACACCCATCTCTCTGTGTAAGCTAGTGCCGTTCGAAGAGAGGAAAGGGAGATCGGTAGACAAGAGTCAACTCCCAACTTCTACGAATTGGTAGTACAAATACATACAAGAGTCAAGACGACACAGATGGAAACGAAGGAAGATTCATGCTTGCTTCAATTTTGTTTCTATTCCTTTAAAAAAATATTACTCCATGTCCTTTTCTTCTTCTTCTTTTTTTAAAAATAATTTTTTAAGACTACACAATTAAATAATATTTTAGTATATTTATTATATCTTTAGGTTGAGATTAAAGAATTTATAAGTCTGTTTAACTTTTTTAAAATCTTGTGTCAAATCAAAATCCCATATGTAAATTAAAATAGACGAACAACTAAATGAAGAGAGCCTAACAACTTTATTAAACTTTTTCCAAAATGACTTAATAATTTTCTAAATCGTTTTTCGAGAACTAAACTCGATTTGAGAGATTTTGGAAGGGATTTCGAGATTTCATTTATAATTTCTCCGTTATTTCATTGTTTAATTAATGATTTAATTTGTGTTGGGGATTGAAATTGAGGGTGGGTGGGGGGACCCCAAATTGAGATTTATATAATTATTTTGATTTAGAGGCCAATTAACGACTCATTTTCACCGTAAGAGTTCTCCAACTTATGGGTGAACCAATTTAAAAGAAATTTCCAAATTTGACATAGTGGTTTAGGGTTTGACCTTTTGATATGATTTTCTGGCCGAACGGGTGTCTACGAAGTTGTACACTCACCTAGATTATGTATTTGATCAAATTGGAAATATTTAAAGGTGTTGCGAAAGATAAAAGCCATAAATTGACTTTTTGTTACGATCCAAAAATTGGTGTTATAGAACCTATCTTATCCCACCAAAACAAAGAAATAAAAGAGAAAACAAAGAACTTAGAACAACATATTGCAGAATCCATAATATAAATAAAACATTCCCCAAAACTTAATGTCAGGTCTACAAGTCACTAAATAATAATACATATTCAACAAGTTTGAATGTCTTGAATTCTAGAATAAAATAAAGTCATAATGTATAAGAGTATGTCAAGTGTGTTGGAGCAACTAACAACTACCTCACGTACTCCCAAGTGTAAGCCTAGACAGTGATGCGGGAGGATGATCAGAACGAATCAGATGAATCAGGTTTATAGCCTACACAAGTGTAGAAAAGCTAGGGAGTGAGTACCAAACCAACAACATTTACTATGACCCTAAACAAAGTGGTGTGGAACACCCTCAACCCCGACACACCATCTGAACCTCCAAAATACTAGAACCTGTACAAAAATCAGAATTCACTCCATCCAAGGAATGTTCTTATGCTTAGTGTTGGTGCTAAGTTTTGACTTGATTTTCTTCTGTAAGAACAAGTGAATACTCCATTATCATTTAGTTCCCAAATTGCCTCATTCAGAACCTCTTCCTAATACTGAAAAGTAGTATATATTCAGAATCTTTGGTACCAAAAGAGGGTGAACATGTTTTCTTACCATTGTCTCATTCCAGTGACCATTCACAAAAACTTTTATGATGTTAGGCCTAGAATTGTCAGTTCTGTAGTTTACTAAAGCCCCATTGCCCAACCAGTCATCAAACCAAAAGTAGTGACAACTCCTAAATGAATTTTCCACTTGATATGAGCCTCCATAAGATGTTTGTTTCTCATCATATACTTCCATACACTGACCTGTTTTCCCCTTTTTACCAACAAGATTAGACATTTGACAATATTTTGCTCTTAAGAATTACCCCCACAATGACCTTTTAGTCCTGAAATTCCACCATTGCTTATATTGGAGGGATATGCAAACATCTGAAAGCTCCCTTACCCCTATGCCACCTTCCTTATAAGGATAACTAAGTGTTTCCCATGGAGCCCAATGATATTTCTTTCCTTTCTTTGTCCCAACCCCAAAAGAAATCTACAGTCAAGCTTTTAATATACTCAATAGTAGTTTTGGGAGGGGAGATTCTAAAATAATATGAATGGGAATATATTGGAGAACATGTTTCACTAATGTGACCTTACACCCATAGCTCGATTTGAGAGATTTTGAAAGGGATTTTGAGATTTCATTGTGAGGGTAAAGATCTAAACTTTTATTTATGATTTCTCCGCTCTTTCATTGTTTTAAAAGTGATTTAATTGTGTTTGGGATTGGAAGGGGGGGTGTACCCGAAATTGAGATTTATATAATTGTTTTGATTTGGAGGCCAATTAATGACTCATTTTCCCCGTGAGAGTTCCCCAACTTATGGGTGAACCAATTTAAAAGAAATTTCCAAATTTGTCATCGGGTTTTGGGGTTGAGTTTCTAATGTGATTCTCTGGCCAAATGGGTGTCTACGAAGTTGTATGTTCACCTAGATTATATATTTGATCAAATTTGAAATATTTAAAGGCGTTGCGAAAGATAAAAGGCGTAAATTGACTTTTTATCAAGATCCAAAAATTTGGTGTAGTGGAAGTTGTCTTATCCCACCAAAACAGGTCAACCTAACAACCTTCTACAAGGATAAAAAATAAAAATAAGAGAGAAAACAAAGAACTAAGAAGATCGCAAAATCTATTGTATAAACAAAACATTCCCCAAAACCTGGTATCACGTCTACAAGGTACTAGATAGTAATACATATTCAATGAAAGAATGAGTTTGAATGTCTCTAGTACTAGAATAAAATAAAGACATAATATAAGAGTATGTCGAGTGTGTTGGCACAACTAACAACTACCTCACGTATTCCCAAGTGTAAGCCTCAGGCACTGATGCAAGAGGATGATTAGGATGAATGGGGTTTGTAGCCTACACAAGTGTAGAAAAACAAGGGAGTGAGTACCAAAACAACAACATGTACTATGACCATAACCAAAGTGGTGTCGAACACCCTCTACCTCGACACACCATCTGAACCTATAAAATACTAGAACCTGTACAAATATCAGAATCCATTCCATCTTAGTAATTTTAATAGCAACATAGTGTTGGATTTTGGGCCTTTTTCCCTTCCTATGTGGATAAATAAAAGTCCAAGGTTTTGGGTCTTCCTTCCTTTCCTTTGTGGATAAATTTAGCTCAAATTTGTCTAGCCCACTTTTTCCCATAAGCCCAATATTATGGTGCATATGCAAGACTTTCTTTTAGGTCTTATTTGAATAGAATCACAAGATTATGAGAGCAGCCATATAGAGAGAAAAGTGAGATGGTGCAGATTTTCGCACAAACCCTTGCAACAAATTTCAGATCGTGATTCCCGCTCCCTTTCTTATCCGATTGAGCTGATTTTTGGACAGCTTGTTCCTTTCAACTTAATCTTTGATTGGGAACTAAGATAGGGTGATTTGGAGTCCTGTAGCTCTATATTTTAGCTCGTGAACAGTAGCTGTGATTTGGGTATTTTAGCTCCTTTTGTTTCTCTAGCTTTTGGTGCTATCTTGTAGTTGTGTTGCTTATTGGTTGGCACTTTGTTGGTGACCATTTTGGAGAACACTTTTATAACTCTTGTTGATTATAGTGGAGCTTTGACCTTGTGATTTTTACTCTTCACACCGAAGAGGTTTTCCACATTAAACTTTGGTGTCTCGTGTGTTGATTTATTTTCTTGCTTGGTTGCTTTGTTTGCTACCCAAATAGTTTTATTCTTGCATTATTTTGTCTTCTCTTGGTTCAAATAGAAGGGAAAGTTTTGACTTGGATTTTCTTCCGCTATCGCCCTGTCGTGCACATTTATTTTGTGCTTGCCTTTCCCAACACATAGGGCATACACAATACGAATAACAAGACAAATAAGTTACACCATCAGACTCCCAACAGTACCATTACAACTTTTCCGATTCAATAACCACAATAATAGCAATTCTTACATAGATACAATGATAATGAAGTGCAATGTAATGCAAATGTCATAGAGAATAGAGAATAATGCATGTATGCCCTATCGATACACACCGCTGCTCAATGGTCACTCAGGACCTGCGAGGGAAATACCAATCCATGCATCCGTCCTCGGCACAAGGAACGTCCCTCGAAATCATATCATATCCACCCATGGCGTGGGGCACATCCCTTGAAATCACATCATATCCGCTCACATCGTGGGGCACATTCCTCGAAATCATATCCTCTTTGTATTTCTTTTTCATAATTTTTAACACAGTGTCATCTCATAACAGAGTTTCAGTACTAATGCAAATAAACATGATGAGAGAATGAGAAGTTTTGCATCAATTAATCAACCGCAACAATCATGGGCATATCATCAATAAGGAATCATTATAGTCATCAAAGGCCACTCATGGGCATACTACACAATAATAGATCACAAAGTGCAATTAACCCCACACACTTGAATTCAAAATTCGGGTGTTTACTCGTTAATGAGTCTACATGTATACCTTCATCATTCCCTATTACTATCAATCACTAAGACACATCAAACAAGATTTAACACACTTTGTAAAAGAATAAAAAAGGTTAACTTACCTTAGAGTGGAAAAATCAAATTGGGACTTGAACCTTTGTTTTACGCCGAGCCTCTGAATCCACACGAGACAAACAAATATAGGATCCCCATAAGAAAACATGAACAATGACACCCATAATGCTAATTTTATAAATTGGGTCCAAATCGACCCAAAAAGTCAAACTCGAGGGCAAAGGTAATCCTGAAAATTCTATAGAAAAATATGATACCCAAAGATTTAGGAACTCACACACGAAATTTTATCAGAAAACGAGTTAGAAATCATTCTTAAAAGTTCAAAACACAAGATCAAAGTTCATTGAAAACACTGTTACTCCCAAATGCACACACAAGTGTACGTGGTCGCGCAAGTAATATAGTGGTCCTAAAAAAGCAGGATCATCGAACCCAAAGAACTTGTCAATTAACTATTTTACTAAATTATACTAGTCTAATTATTTATTTAAGAGTTCCAAAAGTGTTTAACTAATAAGAATGTAAGAATGGAATAATAAAATTACTTACAATGGTTGGAAAATTCCAGGGCTGCAACATACTTAAAGTTTCATGTTTCACATCTCATGCAAGAATTAACTACGGTAATCAAATTACTTATTTACAAAGTTGATTTTATGATCACGGTCTTCCGACCTCTAATCGTTTACTCCAATTTATTGTCTAACTATATCGTTGAGCGGGGATAGGCAGACTCAATTGGCGAGCATTTATATTTCATCTTGTTTTGTAACCAAGTTTGGTGTTCGTCAGGGTGTCAATCCTAAACACGAATCTAATCAAGTGATATGCAGGATAGATCAAACTCTTTGTATTCTTTGGTCTATCTACCTCTTCGTCTCCCGAGTCTAAGAATAGACAATATATTTATCTCTATGGTGATCAATCATGAAATACTAAAACAAGAATACAAAAAAAAATTAAGCGATAACCAACATTAATTCAAAACAATCGATGTTCAATAATTACCCATAGTCACAGCCCAGAACAAGGGTCTTTAACTACTAATGTCTAAGAAAAGAAGGAAAAGAAAAGAACCCTATAAAATATTGATAACTTTTCCTTTCACAGTATCTTGCCCCATAGTATATTCCTCTTTCAAAATATATTTTGCTCCCTACTAATTATTTCTATGGCATATTTATATAGATAAAAGTCTTCAATAAAATAACTGAGTCCAAAAGAAATTAAGAATCCAAAATAAAAAAAGATTGGAATTGCAGGCGCGAAAACTGTCCGACCGCCTCACATCAACAGTGCTTCCACTTGCTGCCACATGTCACAGCTTCATCTCACAGGTATTCTTTGTTATCTGCTATGTTTGATTATATATATAAATATAATATAATATTTAATTTAATCCATTAAGCTGTTTTTTTGATTTCCTTCTATAATTCTCTATCGTTAATTCCTTTAGCTCCAAATTTCTTCTTCTATACACCAATTTACTTCTACAAATAAAATATATTATTTAGCACAATTCATAAAATTCATGTTCAAAAAGAACAAATCATCATATATTTCTATTATATAGAAAGGTGAAGACCAAGGATGACCAAGGGTAAAATAGTAAATTTAACCTGACAAATACATTCTCTCCATAATTCTAGAACACTCCATCTTCCTCTTTAGCACAAAATAGATGCAATATTTTCAACACAAGAATCAGTTCTTCCATTTCTCTTGCTCCAACTCCAACTCCAACAACAACGAATTCCAGGTATGTTCTTCTTTCAATTTTGCAACAAATTTCTTCCAGTTCTTTTCGAACTTTTAAATTTTACCACTAAAATATAGGTTTGACATCGTTATTATTCTGTCTAATTCTTTCCCTCAATTTTTTTTTATAATTGATGATGTAAAGATTTATGTTGTCCTCACACATATATGCAAAAATAAATTATATAGTTGCAGATTTATATCTAAGAAATAATAAATTATTGTCTGGTCCAGTAAATAGTTTATCAACAATAGGCTATCCATGACTTAACAAACATGGTAATGTGTATTCAATTACTTTGTAATCTAGCTCTGTATTCTCTCTGTTTAACTCTTTCAAGATTCCTTCTATAGAAGATAGACAATTGTTAGGTCTATAGTGATTATGCCCTTTCGACCGAGATTGAAATTGAATTGTTCGGATTGATGACTAATGGAACGAGGGCTCATCTTCTTCGGTTCACTCTGCAAAAATCTCATGCATTCAAACCTACACTCACAAAATTCTGTGAGCTCATTTATTTATTTTTTGATATATTCCTTTGCACTAAGAAAATTACCATGGTTAGTTCTCTCTAAGAATTATGTTGCTATTAATTGCACAAAATAAGAATGTTAAGATGAAGTTTGATTATATCCTAAATTTTTATGAAGTTTGTAATTGCTTTTTGATGCTCATAAACCATTTTATATATAATAATTTCTATTTCTATTAGATAGAAATATGAAGAGGAGGACGACCAAGGTTATTCTGATAATTTCATACTGATATATCATGTTCTAGAATCATCGATCTTCTTCTTTAACATTCCAAACAAACAATAGACGTAATATTTCCTTAATTTCATACTGTTAGGACCGAAATAAGCAGGTGTAACACGGAAGCTAGCAAAGCAAACCTCTAAAAACCATGAGTAAGAAGACAAATGAAAAATATACAAAAAGAGACAGATTTAATGTGGTTCGGTCAATCGACCGACGTCCACAAAGAAGATGAGCAATCCACTATAAATATGAGAGTACAAAATATAGAGAGAAATAACCTCAACCAATTCACTCGGAATACATGGGAGGTTCACACAAGTGATAACGTATCAAGCTTGTGACCCACAAATTCTCCCTCTAACCAAAACTCTCAAAACCCTTAAGACTACATTGTGAATGCTGATTAAGTTAGAAGGAACAAACCTCTATTTATAGAGTCCTAAACCTTTTCCTACAAGAAAAGGACTAGCCAATCCAAAACCTTTTCCTAAAAGGAAAACCTATTTATGGTAAGAAATTCAGGGTAAATAAAACCCAACACATACCACGCTCTTAAATATCTTCATCTTCTCAGGTATCACCGTATTAAGCATATGATTCGTTTACACTTTTTACCCAAATCTTTTTCAAGCTCAAGTTGGGTATCCATCTTCCTTAAACCTATTCATCTCTTTTGTGCTCAAACTAGGTATTCGTGTTTACTATCAATTTGTTTGCTAGAGTGGGTTGCTTAACTATGATGATAATACCCTACAACTCTTGTTACATATGTGTGTGCATATATATATATACACACACTTGATGCATAGGCCTTTTTATGATTTCTTGTTCCATTTTTGTTTGTGGGCCTTAACCCTGTGTAAATGTGAGCATGCTTGGTCTTAAAGATTCAATTTATCTTTTTGGGAACGTTTTATTAGTTGATTTTTTCATTCCTGTCAAGGATAATAAACAAGAATTGCACTGGAACAAAGATTCAATTGATCAAGATGTCACCTACAACTTCACGAGTAATGTCACAGTCGTGGAAAGGAAGGTAAATTTGCACTTCTATGAATAAATCATAAATGCGATTGCTAAATTGCAATAAATGTGCTTAATCGATATTGAAATGACTACATTCATCTATTTTTATGACTAGACACTTTTGTTGTTCGGATTTCACACCAACATTCATGTCGGTATTCAAATTCGGGTGTAGATTTAGAGGACGGTTTGTTCATATGTAAGTGTCTTTTACCAAAGAAAATCCAAATGGATATAAAATAGTCTTTTGTGAAATCTGATAGATTGGCCAAGGGGGCTAAGTGCCAAATTTGGCTCAAATATCCTCCAAACATCCCATGTACATATGGAACATATCATCTTCTCAATGTTACTGATCCCCATTCTCTATTCTTGTTTTCTTGCAAACACAGTGAAATATCAAAAGATGACATTGTATATAGCCTTAGGATTCAAATGAGTTATTTGAACTCAAAAACTTCGGACTCGCTGTATTTTCAAAACTTCCCATCCCCAACTCTCAATTACTTATAAATTGATGTGTCATGTACACCTTTCTATTTGTTCTGTTCTTCTGTTTTGTTGTTGAAGTCTCTTTAATCTGCAGATTAATTTTTGTATAGGAGTGTTATTGAGAATCTTGATTGATAGCCACGCTGAAAAGATCATAATGGAATACATGGGATGTGTGAAATATCATTGCTTAGAGAATATGTCCTATACCATTAAAATTTGACTGTTTATCTCATGTATGTTTGTACAACTAATGAATTGCATCTGTGGAGTATTTCTTGTTTCTGAAGTTGGTAGACTTCTATGGAATGTTCAAACTTGTCTGATTTAACCTTGAATTTGATGTTGTTTTATACTTAAATTGTTGCTGAAATGTAGCAACAATTACACTACATTATTTCAATGACACTCAAAAAAATCTTGGAGGGAGAAAATAATGACGTTCACTATGTTTTTTGTGTGTTTCGGTGATTTATATTGCATTTTCATTTTAATGTGTGAGGTATTTAGACATCAAAGTGATTACAATCTATCATTTTCCCCTCCAATTCTTTTGGTTCCACATTATTCAAGATTTAGATTTCCCTCTTTCTACATTATGATTTCATTTTTGTTTAATATATTATATACTATAACTGATGAGTCAGTTTTTTCGACTCATTCAAGTGTGGAACTACCAAGGGAAAATTATCATTTTGCTCATCCCAAAGTTATGCATCATCTTTTTAGTCTAAGAGCATTCAACAAGTGATGATGCAATGCATTCCCTTTGTGATATGTTGAAAACTATTGAAGGCAAAGTGTAATGCAAATTTTGAAGTAATTAATATGTCAGCTATAAAGTGTTCCATACTATATATTTTTTGGTATAACTTTTGATAGGAAGTAGATAGATAATATCTGATGCATTATTGAAAAAGGTGAAACAAAATCTTCAGATTTAAACAATCAAGTGGGAAAAATCTGAACTCCATAAATTTAAGTGAAATGTTGATGTATGTTCTAAAGGAAAGCCTGGTGAAGTTGGAGTAGGAGCCATTTTCATTGGAAAATAGAACTGGTAGTAGCATGTTCTGACTGTGTTTCATTGGAAAATAGAATTGGTAGTAGCATGTTCTGACTGTTATGCAATTTTCTCTAACAATGATCTACAATATTATAGACTGAAGTCATATTATTAGGCTTATGTCGGTGCATTTCAGAATCACTACAGCTATGTTAAAATAAAATCT
>NW_006239022.1:503780-541104 GCF_000226075.1 Solanum tuberosum
ACTTTTGGGATATTAAGATGTTGTATAAAAAATTAACTTACAGTGCACAAGATGCATTTTATTTTTTCATTTTTGTAAGGAGCACTTTTTATGCTGCTTATAAAATATTCTGAAGAAAAAGAAACACCTTAAGATATTATCTGATATTTGCTCTCAAGTATAGAGGTCTGTTTTAAATCTCAGACAAAAAGAGTATGTAGGTTTGTTTACTTCTATATGCTTTCAAGTATAGATGTATTTTTTAATTTTCAGGCAAAAAGAGTATTAGAAGTCTGTTTTTCTTTCTTTCTGTTTTTGGTTTGACTTACAAACGTCTTTGTAGGTATTATAGCTAAACATGATTTATTTCTGCATGTATATATTGTGACATGTTTAACGCAATCATTTTATTGAAGTTACATTATTTGCCTGATTACAATATCTTTTGCAGAATGTAATCTACAATAAAAGGTTCCAACTTATACAATAGGAGTTGCATGTGGGGAGAAGATTAGGAAGGGAACAATCCACCGTCTTCACCTTTAGGTAGCTCATAGCTTTGGAACATGTTCTTTTACACTTATTTCAGTATACATGTGGACGATGCCACTCTCACTTAAGGAGTTATTAGTTGTGATGGAACAACTTGAGCATCACAAAGGAGAAGAGGTCCTTTGATCTCAATATTCTCCCTGAAAGTGTACTTTTCCAACTTTATCATGTCATACATTGAACATTTCACACATGAATAAGTCCCTTATGTCTCCACCAATAATCAGTATTGAACGACATATAATTTCTTAATTCACAGAGAAACTATTGTTCTGTTGAAATACCGATAATTACATGAAGATATAGCTTGAAAGTAACTGAAGTTTCTATGAAATATATATCATGCATGGATTGCTGAAACAAGTCTACTTGGGTAAGCAAATGTAATTATTAATATACAACTGCTCTGCTGATTTAAAGTTCTTTCATACTTCATTCATGAATTGTTTCTAAGTAACTGCAAGCTTCAGTTAGACATTTTTTATCGAGAATTTGAGTCTTATGGGAGGATTTAACACTGCACACGCTGCTGCTAGGAACAACATAGTAATTAGATTTTGAATTTCATTAGCGAAGTTATAATGGTACTATTTAATTAGCTGGAATAGGATTGTATGGTGTTAGATTTCTATATTAATTTCAGGGCATATATCGTGCTGCAATTAAATTTAGAGGACTTGATGCCGATATCAATTTCAATGACAGTGACGATCACCATGATCTAAAGCAGGTGTGTGGGATAAACAACCATTGATCCATTTAAGTATGAAAGCTTTTTTTGCACTTAGAAAACTGAATTTGGTTCACTATTATTCGTGAAGTGCAGCTTGACAGAAATAAGGAATAAGTCTCCCCTATCACCAACATGTACCTTCTTTCAATGCACATTATTGTCTTGTGACTGGTATGTATATATCGAGCATCTCAAAGGAAGAGTTTGTGCATATATTTGATATATTAATGTCAGAGCACTGAATTGTTTAGATAAAGTTTAAAATACCGTGGAGTCAAATTGTACAAATATGCATGATAGGAGGCCTGGAAGGGGCAGTAGCTCAGAAAGAAGTGAGATATTACTTATCACTCCCTATAGCTTATGCATGTCCTAATGATATTTTGTTTTCATTTTTATTGCAACTTTGAAACTTGCTCCGAATGTACTGCTAATGAAATGTGGCTTTTATTCCATGGAATAGTAACACAATAGTTAAGAATTTCCCATTCAATGTCATTTGTCAATGATGATGAAGCATGGAGGTAACTTCACGGTTGAACAGTTTGTCAGGCTTCGTTGTGAAGACATATTGCGAGTTCATTACTTTATCCTCTCCTCGGGGTCCAGTTTCAAAATGTACAGAGGTTGTTGATGTACTTAAGCTGAAACCGTGACAAATTTATTTATCATATCAAGCTTGAAACAACAAGATGCTTAAGTTCGTTTATGAAATGCAAGTGAATAACTTGTATTATATGAAGACCAAATAACTATCGGAAGAATCAATGAAGTTACTACTATGATACAATGTTATGTTAAGAAATTTCAGCAGAAGCTTGTGATATTTTTGCTTCAACTATAAGTTCTTATTTACCAATTTTTTGTTGCTTCAATAAGCAGTAAACTATATGCCAGTGGAATCAATTCTCCTATAGACAGAAGCTTATATACTTGCCCATATTTTTTTTTAGTTTTATTCTAAACGGAAGCTTATAAGTTGTCTGGAAAGCTGTATAATGGAGATAACAACAGAAAATTAGAGAAACTAAGCCAAAGTAATTATTGGAAACAATGCAAAAATATAAATGTTGGGCATGTGCTCATACCTATCTAGTATTACTATAAGTGGGAACAAAAAAAGTTGACAGGTTAAATACCAAAATACCCCTATAAAGTTGAGTTACTACAATAATACCATTAATCATATATCATCCTAATATACGGAAAAAAAGAAGTTGAAATACCAAAATACCCCTATAAAATTGAGCTACTACAATAATACCATTAATCATATATCATCCTAATATCTTATTATACTAAATACTAAAAGTGGAAAGATGTTAAGTCGAAAGTTCATAATGATGATAATAATAATAATAATAATAATAATAATAATAATAATAAAATAAAAAATAAAAAATAAAAAGGTGGAAAGACCAAAGGTCACCAATTCTAAAATGCATTGAATAAACATTTATTTGCACGTAATCTACCAATTATTTGGAAAGACCAAAGGTTCACCAATTCTAAAATGCATTGAATTGGCATTTATTTACACGTATTTCACATTGTCTTGATTCATTGTAATACAAATCTTATCATTTATTGAAATTTAAAAGGTAAGTTAATGAATTACTATTTTTCCCTACATTATTAATTAAATAATAAATTAAATTTAAATAACTATTGTTCTCTATAAATTTTAATCTTCCTTATAATTTCACCTACAAAAGTGACATTGAAGAGAATTACTGACTTTTCATTTTCTCTTCATTATTACCTCAATTCTTATTATTTATTAAAATTTAAAAGGTAAGTTAATGAATTACTATTTTCCCCTACATTATTAATTAAATAATAAATTAAATTTAAATAACTATTGTTCTCTATAAATTTTAATCTTCGTTATAATTTCACGTACAAAAGTTAGACATTGAAGAGAATTACTGACTTTTCATTTTCTCTTCATTATTACCTCATTTATTGTATTTATTTTGGGATGTTATGAATAGTAACAAATCAACAATTTCAACACACTATAAATAATGAATAAAATACTTGGTAAGGACATAGAAATACCAAGAGAAGGTCTCTATCCAGACTCTTTGATTTTTTTGATGAATTACTTATATTTTTATTCCTATTACCTCATTTTTTATTTTTGTTTGCAGGTTCTGTTCGATTTAATTTCTCCTCCAACATCTAAACCATAACAATATAATAAGGTAACGATTTCATCCAATTTATACTTTTCTAAATAGTGATTAAATTTATAGTTTTGATTTCTGTAGTTGGCCTCATATTTTGTTTTTGTGTATGTATCAAGTTCAATATTTTTCTAAAAAAATATGTATCTATCATAAATTAAAATTACTCATTACAAATAAATAGAAAATGTACTACATATGATATTTATGACTGAAACCTACATGTAAATGCAATTGGTAATAATATTATTTATGCTTATGTTTTTATATTTTCTCTCTATCAGTCTTTTTAAATTTAGTTTTCTATAAAAATATTATTGCTGTAACATTTATTTGAGATTGTTGCATTTTAGTACTGATCATTACACACGTCTTCATAGAATTTTAATCGTTCTAACAAATTAATTCAAAAAATGTATGGGATACACGTGCAAGGCACACGTTCAGAAACTAGTAAAAACAATAAATGTGAGGCAAATAATGATTAAAAATATATATTTTTGGCCTCACATCAACACCCCACACTTAAATTTTTGCTCGTCCTCAAGCAAACATTAAAGCTCATCTCAAATAAAGCAAACTAGGAATGCCATCACTTTGGTTGATACAAATAATTAGGCCATAAAGAAATTTCTAAACATCAAGTACGATTCCCGCTCATTATACAAGACATCCAAATAAAAAAACAAACATCTAACCTCCTAACCTCAAGGAAGGACTTTGAACACATCAAATTTAAGTTTACTTCCCTACTTATCAAAGAAAGCTAATAAAATCAACTATCTATCATGAAACAAGTGCCCTCACAAAAAGAGATAGTCCACACAATCAATTCAATAAATTGAATATAAATTAAGAACTTCACATCAAGAACAAATTTAACACTCACAAAGAAAATTACATGTATGCACAAAGAACCATATGGTTGCCCATTATGTACATCTCCACTAATTAAGCATGCTTGAATAGAATTAAATAGGACTTTAACGGGTTGTAATGTAGGCTAGGGGACGGGTAGAAAGACTATATAATAGTGACTTACACTTCCCTAAGCACTTTGCACTTTTAGACTTCATCACACATTATTTTCTTCTCTTTATTTTCAATCCTCTTTTCAACAATTATTTCACAAGTAATTCTCATCATCTCAAGAATGCTTCAATCATTTTTTTTCTCTTTTTTTTCAAAGGATTTTTTTTCATGTCACATTCTTTTGTTCATTTTTTTTCTTTTTTTTCATCACATTCTTTCAAAGAGAGCTTTTTAATCACTTTGTAGCTATAATTGATTACCTTTTTCACTCAACCATCCTTTTTTTCTTCAGAATTAACAATTAGAATAAATCTATGCTATAATCCTCAAGGAAGCAAGGTGCAAAAACTAGGGATTCAACAAAATAGTTAAGGGTAAAATATGGCTACCAACAAAAGACTACGTACAGGCTCAAAAAGGGCTAACTAGTGATATAATATCTGAAAAGACAAAAAATTACAAGACAAATCAAAGAAAACCTATTATCATCTCCTAAATAAAACAGCACTTTTTATTTCGCTTCATTAACATGCAGGGCAAGTTCTAGGCTAAGATGCAAAACATGGAATAAACAAATTCTCACCACATGCACAAGTATCAATCAAGATGAATCAATTTCACTTCTAAGAGAGACAATATCATAACAAACTACAAAATAAAATAAGCTATATACAAAGTCACAATCATGACCTAGGCATCAAAGGGTCTGCAATTTCATAAACAATCAAGCATTCAAGAGAAAGTACTATTGTAACACCTCGGATCTCAAAATGGAGAAAATCCTAGCTTTCAGAAATTTGGTGTTAGTACCAACAGAACCACCCACGGACCGTAGGTGGGGTTCCATCGTTAAGGTCCAAAATTTTATGGTGTCTGATCCCACCCACGGTCGACCAGTACAGTCCGTGGTTGGACCTACGGACCATAGGTGAGGGTTAGCAGCTATTCAGAGGAAAATGGATGTTGGGTCAACTTTAAACGGTCATATCTTTTAGCAGAAAATGAATTAAGTGGTCCATGGCCTATCAAATTAAAAATAGTTAAAATATCTTTCCAACGCCACTGAGTTTGCTAAAATCCAAGTTCGGAGTAAAAAAATATGCTCATTTTAGTGAAGTCCGGTCAGGCAGAGCATTAACGACGACCCCAAACGACGATTGGTATTCCAAATGACAGCCCGTCAATCCTGTAGTAGATGGAACTCATCAGTTTTAAGTCAGGGTCATTTTAGTCCTTTTACCTATGCATTAGGCACTTAAACTACGTCGTTTGATGCCTAAACTATGTCATTTTACTTAGTCTAAGCCTAATAACCTAGTCAGACATACCCAAAACCTCCTTCTTCAAAAATCTTCCAAACTTGGAGAAAAAAAAAAGAGGAAAAGTCTACCAAACCTCCCAAGAACAAGTAGCAGTGTTCTTCAAAGGTCAGCCCCAAAATCCGAAGAATTTCTCCGTAGATTTTGTCACTAGGTATGTGGGATTTCACTAGTGGGTTCCTTTCATCCACTAGGTTCCTAGAATTCAGTCAGTTCCTTGATTCTACATAACTTGTTTAGACCTAGTTTGTAAAATTTTGGGAATCTATTGTGATTTTAGCTGCTATAGATTCCATAGTCTAAATAACATGTTTTCTTGAAAACGTTGCATAATTACTTCTATAAAACTTAGAACCCTAGTTTGTGTAAATTCTCTTAGTTCATGAATTATACTTGCTAGGTCAGTTAAACAGAAAAATCATGCTCCAGATTTCGAATGTCACATTCTCAGTATATAAATATTGCATTCTCAATTAGCATGTCAGTATTTTGAGCTATTCAATATTTAGTGCATTTTAGCTTCTTATGTATTCAGTTGGGAGTAAACATAGCACCGAGTTAGACTAGGGTTCAACATACCCTCATAGTCCCAAAACTACGTGCCCGCGTAGGATAATAAGTCCCCTCTATTGGGCATCAGATTTAGTGATCACGTCAGTCATGCCTTTATACCACATGCAAGGTATATTGGGTCCTCTTAATGGGGCGTATACATCGGACTCCACGTTTAGCTAACGTGGTTTATGCCAGTTAATAGTAGCTCCCACAGTCAGACTCTTAGTGCATTTGACCAGGTTTTCAATAGTTATATCAGTTTACAGTTCAACATGTTATCTTCATGATTAGTACTTGGTCATTGTATTCAGTTTAGTTTTCCAGTTATATTTCAGTATTTATATCTCTACTCAGACTACATCATTTCTCAGTTAGGTATTGTTCAACTTATATATCTTTTATTCAACTTAGTATTTATATCATGCATGCTCAGTACATTCCAAGTACTGACGCATACTTTGCACTACATCCTTTCATGATGTAGGTTCAAGTACTCAGCATCCAGATCACGCTTAAATTGATTCTCGGTCCGCATTCAACTGCTTTGGTGGTGAGTCCTCATATTCTGAGGACAATAGACATGCTTTCTATTTCAGTCTTTATTTTCAGTTTTTAGTTTTGTTAGAGTTAGCTGGGGGTATGTCTCAACAATTCAACTCAGTTAGAGGCTTTTCAGACATAGTAATAGATACAACTTGAGTTGTTAAGTGGTGTTTCAGTCATCATTATACTTTCATTATATTATATATATTCAGACTAGTTGGTTTTTCCCCACTTTTAGTTATGCATTGTTTTAGTGGTTCTCCCACCGGAAGATTAGTGTGGGTGCCAATCACGATGGTCTGGGTCATGAAAAAGTTGGTATCAAAGCCTAGGTTCTTCGATCTCAATGTACCAAAACAAGTCTAGTAGACTCTTGCGGTACGGTATGGGGACGCCTTTACTTTTCTTCGAGAGGCTATAGGACTTTTGGAAATCTCTCTATTTTCTCTTGTCTCCTTTTGTACTATAACTTGATTCCAATTGGTATTTGGCGATTCAAATTGGTATCTAACCTCCTTCACTCTTCTGACTGCAGATGGTTAATACTAGATTCAACGACGTCAGGCCCGTAGCTCCCGTCAATGCTCCAGCTGAGGAATCTGCAGCGAAAGGTCGCGATCGAGGCAGGGGTAGTGGAAGGGCTAGGGGTAGAGGCTAAGGAAGAGTGGCGCCTACTAGAGATGGGGTACCGATTGAAAATGGTCCCCAAAATGAGGCCCCTCCCATGCATCATGAAGAGATAGAAGAGGATATTGAGGTTGAAAATGTTGAGGAGGTTGGAAAAGAGGAAGAGGTCCAGACTGACATTACCGGTGTTGTTAGTTTAACAGATCATGTCATTCCTGAAAGGATTGGTTGGTCCTGGAGTGATTCCTTCTGCTCAAGCAACTCAAGATCCTACTAATCCCCCTATTGCTAGCACTGCGCTCAAGGTGGGTGGGACTGGAGGTAATGATGCTCTCTTCCTTCCTTTGTTGGGTTTTATTATGATTGGTAATGAGCATGAGATGTTGACTAAGTTTTTGAATCTAAAGCCTCATGTATTTCATGGTTCTGAGAGTGAAGATGCTTATGAGTTTGTCTTAGATTGCTATGAGAGGCTACATAAGTTAGGAATTGTCCACCAGCATGGGGTTGATTTTGTGACTTTTCAGCTTCAAGGTGAAGCTAAGTAGTGGTGGAGAGCTTATATGGAATACAGATATTCAATTTTACCTCCACTCACTTGGACCCAATTTCATGCTCTGTTTTTAGAGAAATATGTGCCTAGGACTTTGAGAGACCACAAGAAGGATGAGTTCATGGCTTTGGACCAAGGTAGTATGTTTGTGGCTGCTTGTGAGACCAAGTTCCATGCTTTTCCTAGATATGCTACTCAATTGGTGACTACTGAGGAGGAGAGGATCCGTTTATTTATTAGGGGACTGAATTCTGAGTTGCAGGTATTATCTGTTCATATGACCTCTGCAAGGAGAAGCTTTTGAGGTAACAGACTTTGTGAAGAAAGTGGAGGGGGTAAAGCGATATGGTCAGGCTAAGACATTGGCTAAAAGGGCCAAGAACTTGGTAACTTTCAAGGTTCTTACTCCAGGGGGTCCGGAAGGCCAACGCTTGCAGCCAAGCCAATTCAGTTCGCTATGCCTTCCTCTACAGGTAACTACTCAGGAACTCCACCTCATAATTTGATTCAGGATAGCCAGGGAGACGCACCTTCGACGGGCGGCAAGCCATCTTTTGATCGTACTTAGTACAATTGTGGAAAACCTAGGCATATGAGGAGAGATTGTCCCCACCCACGAGTGTTAGATTCCGCACAACAGCAAACTAGAGCAGTGGTACCCACGGGAAATGGTAATAATGGTAGAGGACATTCACAAGGTAGGCGATGAGGTAATCAGCGAGGCTGTGGGGGTAGAGGAAATGGTAACGCAGGCAGAGGTAATGTGCAGCCAGGCAGGGAAGTCGCTCGTCACGATGATATGGCTCAGTGTTACAACTTTTCGGGCAAGAATGAGGCAGAGGCGTCTGACGCAGTGATCACAGGTACTATTCTTGTATGTGACATGATGGCTAATGTGTTATTTGATCCGGGTTCTACTTATTCATATGTATCCGTGCGATTTGCCTCAGAATTTGCTATGATTTGTGATATACTTGATGTCCTCATCCATGTTTCTACCCAGTTGGAAAGTATGTCATAGTTACCCATGTCTATCGTGCTTGTCCTATTTTGTTTAAGGGCTTTCAGACTTGGGCTGATCTGGTGATTTTGGATATGACTGACTTTTGATATAATCTTAGGCATGACTTGGTTGTCCCCCTATTATGTTGTGCTTAATTGTAATACTAAGTCTGTAACTCTAGAAATTTTGGGAAGGGAAAAGTTAGAGTGGGAAGGGGTGTACAAGCCTAAGCAAGCTAAGATCATATCCTTCATTCGGGCTAGTAAACTGGTAGAGCAGGGTTGTTTGGCATATTTGGCTCATATTCGGGATGTTGAGGTTGAGTCTCCATCTATTGAGTCTATTCATGTGGTATCAGAATTTACAGAAATGTTTCCTAATGATTTGCATGGTATGCCTCCGGATAGAGATATAGACTTCTGCATTGATTTAGAACCTGGTAATCGTCCAATTTCCATCCCTCCATATCGCATGACCCCAACAGAATTAAGAGATCTTAAGGCTCAAATCCAAGAACTTCTTGATAAGGGATTTATTCGCCCTAGTGCTTCCCCATGGGGTGCTCCAGTTTTGTTTGTTAAGAAAAAAGATGGTAGTATGAGAATGTGTATAGATTACCGGCAATTGAATAGGGTCACTATTCGAAACAAGTATCCTTTGCCTCAAATAGATGATCTTTTTAATCAATTGCAAGGTGTATCAGTGTTCTCTAAGATTGATTTAAGGTCGGGTTACCATCAGTTAAAAATTAGGCCTGCGGATGTGCCCAAGACGGCGTTTAGAACCCACTATGGGCACTATGAATTTCTGGTTATGTCTTTTGGTTTGACTAATACGTCTGCAACTTCCATGAGTTTGATGAATTGGGTGTTCAAGTCATTTCTTGACTCGTTTGTTATAATCTTTATTGATGACATTTTGGTCTATTTGAAAAGTGAGGAAGAGCATGCCGACCATCTTCGTATTGTTCTGGGTGTTCTTGGAAACAAAGGTTATATGCGAAATTTTTCTAAGTGTGAATTTTGGTTGACTTATGTTGCATTTTTGGGACATGTAGTGTTAAAATAAGGGGTAATGGTAGATCCTCAAAAGATTGAGGCGGTTAAGAATTGGGTTCGGCCTAGCTCTGTGACGGAAGTTAGGAGTTTTGTGGGGCTCGCTAACTACTATCGTCGGTTTGTGAAGAACTTTGCTTCTATTGCCACTCACTTGACCAATTTGACCAAAAAGGAGATACCATTTGAATGGACTGAAAATGTGAGGAGAGCTTTCAAAAGCTCAAGACTCTTTTGACCACCTCACCTATTCTAGCATTACCGGTTGAGGGTAAAGATTTCATTGTTTATTGTGATGTTTCACATTCTGGTTTGGGTGTTGTGTTGATGCAGGATAAGAACGTTATAGCTTATGCATCGCATCAATTGAAGGTACATGAGAGGAATTACCCAACACATGATTTGGAGTGGGCAGCGGTATTATTTTCTCTTAAGATCTGGCGGCATTACCTGTATGGTGTTAAGTGTGAGGTATTTACTGATCATCGTAGTTTATTGCATGTGTTTAATCAAAAGGATCTGAATTTGAGACATAGAAGGTGGATGGAGTTACTCAAAGATTATGATGTAACCATTCAATACCATTCATGCAAGGCTAATGTGGTGGCAGACGCTTTGAGTCGAAAAGCGGTGAGTATGGGTAGTTTATCTTTCTTGAGTGTAACCAAGCGACCTTTTGTCTAAGGAAATTCAGACCTTGGAGTCTAAATTCATGCAGCTGGGCATCTCAGAGAGAGGTGGGGTGTTAGCTAGCATTGAAGTGAGGGCCACATTCATTAAAAAGATTAAGTCCGTGAAAGTTCAATGGAAGCATCATCCAGTTGAGAAAGCTACTTGGGAAATCGAGAGGGACATGCGAGACAAGTATCCCCAATTGTTAGTCGATTCAGATACTACTTCATACCTTCTTTAGCTTGTTTTTCTTAAGTTTTGTCACTCGGGGACAAGTGATGGGTAAATTGGTATCTATTGTAACGACCAGGTTCTGTCGTTATAGAAAAGCCAATGGGGAAATATTTTGGGCCGAAAAACATTTTCGTAGTAACTTGGAATTTCTCAACCTAATCCAGATTTGGACAAAATCGGAGACATTGACGTCCAGGGAAATCTGATAGCAATTGGGTGATCTAATTATGTTTTTGATTACATGAGTAGTTAGATAAGTCGTTAAGGAATCCGTATGACTTTACGGAATTGAATTCGGGTGAGTAGAACTCCCGAAATTGATCTTAGCGTGAACGGGTAGTTTCTGAGTGTCGTTGGTTAAAGGCGTATTGTGAAATGGGGGTATTGAAATTATTAAAATAGCTCATTGTTTTGTGCAAGCCTCTTTGGTGGTGATTTAGATCGCCAGGGCGGGACTGCTGTAGCGGGGAAATGACGGAAAAGGCGGGCTAGACGCGACTTAAAGTCGTAAATAAATCCCAAAAACATTTTATTCTGCAATTTTTGAATTTCAGAGCTAAGGAACGAACCCGGGAATTTTCTTGAAGCTTTCCACCATTCTTGAGGCTAAAGGTAAGATTTTAACTCCCCGAATCCATTTTTTGATCCGTAGAACGTAATTGAATGGGTAATTATCGATGGGGGAGGGTTTTGATCTAAAAACTATGGTGGAAAAAAGCCCTAATTTGGATACTTGGGATCATGGGTATTATCTAGGGTTGTTAGGATTGTTAGTAATCCGAGTAATTAGTGATTGTTTATTGATTTCCATATTATATTGATTGTTTGTAGACCAACAACAAGCAGAACGAATTTGGAAAGGGAAGGATCAAGTTTCTTAGGGTTTCAAGCTTGTTTCGAGATTGGTGATGATTGTGATTCTATAATTGTGTGATGTATGTTTGTCTTTGCTTCATTATGATACATGTATGTATGTGAATGTTGCATTATTGATCACACTTGTTGTAAATGAGGATATATGAATGAACAATGCCATGAATCATGACTTGATTGTATGATTATGAGAATGTACTTTGTGATTGTGGATTGTTGAATGGATCGGGTGTTGCGTTTTGACATACTAACTTGGATCGATTGCCACGTTCCGACATAAATATGGGATCTGTTGCCACGTTTCGACATAATCATTGAATCGGGTACCACGTTCCGGTATGCTAATTGTTTGGGTTTGGGTTCCATGAGAGGACCAATGACTTGTCATAATTGTGTATCTTGAGAAATGTGAAATTGTTCGTAGTTCGTAAATGATGATGATATTGTATATGTTCGATATATGCTTGTGATTATATTATTGTATTGAGTTATATATGTTACACTTAGTGGTATAGCCGCGTGATCCTACCAGTACACTGTGGTTGTGTACTGATACTGCACTTGCTCTTTCTTTGTTGAGTACAGGGAATCTTCAGGCGGCTATTGACAGACCTCGCTTAGAAGATCAGTGATCGTTCGAATTCAAGGGTGAGCCAGTTCTTAGGGGCATCCATGAGTTCTCTTTCTGTCTATGTCCACATTTTGGACTCAGACTTTCTAGTTAGTTGTTAGTTCATTAGTTTGGGATTGTATCCCTTCTTGTTTAGATTGTTGAACTTTAGATGTTTTGGTACATTGACTTTCAGGTTCTAGGTGTATTTTCCGCATTGTTTAGTTGTTAGATCTTTTGGAAGTTTATGGCAACTTCAGACTTTAGCTATTTAGTAACTTAAATGTTTTAGTATTTTTGGCTTAGTTGTTTGGTTTGGGTTGTAGTAGTGGTTCTCCCACCGGAGGGTTAGTGTGGGTGTCAATCACGATGGTCTGAGTCGTGGCAATAAATAAATAAATAAAATATTAATATAATGTTAACATGATAAGTTAAATATAATTAAAAATATCAAGTAAAATAAATTTAAAAACTATTCCACAAATAAAATCAGTACATACGGAAAAACTTACCACAAAAATAAATAAAGTTCTTCATACATCACAAATTTTTTCAATGATTTCATTCCTAATTTTATCATGCAATTTTTCTATAGTAGTAGACGATCTGCCTTGTATTTTTGAAGGTATCTCTGAAGGCTCCCCATCTTCTTCTTCGATTTCTGTAGTAATGTCTTCATTTGCAAAATAGTTGAAGTCTTTTATCAGTGGTAGAATGTCGTCGTATGAAATTATGTATAGTCATAGTACTTGTAACAAGATGAACCTGAGTGTCAAATTTATAAAATATAAATAATAATAATAATAATATATAAACATAAATAAAATAAAAATTTTATCATATAAAAATAAAAAATAAAATTCTTGAATGAAACTTAACAAAACTTATGAAATATGTTAATTAATTAATAAGAGATATATTGGTAAATATGTAAATATGTAAGGGATATTTTAGTCTCCATAAAAATAATTTTTTGCTTCTGCTTTTTTTAAGAAGCAGAAATTTTTAGCTTCTTTCCAACAACAGAAAAATTGTTTCTGCTTCTATTTAAAAGCACTTTTGAGGGTTTGCCAAACACTTGATTTTTCATTTTAAAAAGTGTATTTTTCTAATTAAAAAAACACTTTTGGCCTCTCAACAGCAATGCCAAACAGGCTCTTAGTCTTGTTTATTTGATTTATACAATGATATTTTGAACTACAAGACATGTGTTTTTCCCTACAGAGCACCCAAAATCTGCTATAGGAAATGGGCTACAATTAGGGTTTATTATCCCCATATCTCAATCAACTCGATCATTACTTTCTTTGAATATTTGTAACATCCCGCCTTAGAAAGAGCTAAATTTAGAAAGAACTAACTTGGAAAGAGCTAATTTGAGATTTGTTCAAATTAAGCTAATGTTGTGAGTTTTTGGTCAACTTCAAACGACCATAACTTTCGGTACATGATGATTTGGTGGCCCATAAGATATCAAATGAAAGGTCTTTGAATCCTCTTTCCAACGCCACCAAGTTTACTGAGTTTTGAGTTCGGATGAGGGAGATATGCCTGTTTGAGGTCAACCTACCCAATTAAGGAAATTTACCTGAATTAATGAGGGAAATTTTGGTCTTTTCCTTACCCTATCAGCTTTAAACGTTTTTAGTAATATTTTAGGGGTCAAGACTGATTTGGGTCAGTTTTCACAATCCAAAATAAGCTTAGGGTTTTGAGAAGAGTTCAAGTGGAAAAAAAAGGAAAGTTCAAGGTGTTCGTCAAGGTTCTTAAGATTTGTCGAGGAATTTCTCCAAGGGTTAATCCCTAAGAGGTATGTAAGCTCTCACAATGTTGGGCTCGTTCACCTACATGCCAATCATGTAATTTTAGATCCGTAATTTCATTCTTGAAGTTGAATGATTTGAGTTCTTGATCAGTTTCTTGAAGTTTCAGTCTTAAATCGTTAATGATGAGTTTGATGAGTTCTTTAGATGAATGTTAGGAGTTTGAGGGTTGTTTTGAGTAGATTTCCATGTACTTGTGTTGGGAATTCGAATCTAAGTGAGTTGAGAAGAAACCATTCGATTCTAGGAGAATTAGGGCAAAAAATCGAAGAAGAAAATTCGTCGAAATGTTCTGGGGAGAGGTTGGGGTGGCACGCCCCAGATGCTCCAAGGGGGCTGGGGCGGCGCCCCATTAGTGTACCACATTTGGGTCTCTGAAGTTTATGGGTTGGCGCCCTGCGTCAGCAGTGCGCCAGGGTCGCCTGCCCCCACCTTGTTTTCGTCGTTTACTCTGTCTGAGTCCTCTTAAAGTGTACCTACACTCCCTTTTGATTCTAACTACTCTAAACTACATTTAAATATCAAGAGATCCTTCATAACATGAATCATAATCCTTGAATGCATAACTCAAATTCAAGTAGAGTTAAGAGAAAAGTCTTGAGAGTTCTTTCAAGTCATTTTGAGAAGTCTTTTACAATCTTTTAAAACTTGTTTTAAGACTTAAGTACTTGAGTATGAGGATGTGGCGAGTTGAGTTTCATTTTTCAAAATGAATATATGGGGACTAAGTATCCCCAAGAGTAAATGTTTTCACATTTAAAATGAGAGGAAATATCGATTTTCAAATGAGTTCATGAGGAGTTTTTGAGTATAATCTCTTTTAAGAGAACCTTTTGAGTAATAATCTCAAAGCTTGAGGATGAGGAAATTTTTTAAAACATATGAGCTGAGTTATATTTTTGGGAGTAGTATTAAGCACTAATATGGAGACGAGTTCATACAACTAAAAGTCCTCATAAACCATGTAGCCAACGTGGGTAGAAAGGTTCATACTTTTTAGATGATTCCTTATTGCTTTTTAAGCATAGCTTGGTGGATCCACTTAGTTGAGCATGTCTTATACTCTGGCAAGGTATAAGACAGTTCTGGCAGCGTGAGCGAGACGTTGTATCATCACATAGCTCATAGTGGTGGTTGTCGGTTAGAGAATCTCCCAAATTGATTTATTTTGTATAAGACATGCAAACTGAGTTATTATTGTATTTTTAAATACATTGAATTGTTATCTACTATTTTAAATGCTTTATATAAACTGCATCTTTATTGTTGTTTTTATATTATATTGAGTTGAGTATCCATGAGTTGAGATTGAGTTGAGTTGAGGCGAGGTGAGGTGAGTATGTGTCACGCCCCGAGCCTACACCCTGGACTTGACCGGCACTTGAGAACCATTGCTGGCCCCAAGCGAACCCTTGGCCTGGCTTAACTATTAGGGGAAGACTTACTCATAAACAAAATGAACTCAAAAGCACAACTTTACTCAATGTCTTAAAGAAATCCTCAGAATATTTTAGAAATAAAACATTCAACTAGCCAATGAGGCAACTCAAGTCTCAACATAAACAACTGAAAAATGAAAATACTCATGAACTACTATCTATCTATCTATGAAGCATTTAATACTATGAGAGATATCGGGACAAGACCCCCGATCATTGATGAGTCCACGATTTGGACTCATTTAGGGCTTTATTTGGATAGATTTTGTGTCCTTAAAAGCTTGTTTTGTGCCAATAACTGATGTAAAACCCTTGATGTCCAGGTATTTGGATTGAGGAACAAAGCATGGACACTAATTTGCAAAAAAGAACAAAGCAAGATAAAAGAGCAAAGAAATGAAGGCTTGGTGATCGCCAAGTCCCTTTGGCTAGTCACTGAATGACCATTACCTCACCTAAAGTTCCAGTGTGCCAAGCCCTGAAGGAGAAAATCAATTTGGCAAGAGGAGGGAGCAGTCGGCATGTCGCCAAGTGGTTCCGCGATGCAGTGTTGGATCGCCCAAAGTTACAGAACTTGAGGATGCTGAAGGTCAAAGCAAAAAGGCGATGGAACTGACCAAAGGGCGGATCGCCGAGTTGATCGACGATCCCGACTTACTGCGCTGAATGGCCCTTCGCAGCATATTTTTGGTGACTATAAATACATTTTCAAACATTATGTTTAGTATCAAATTTTATTCTGAACATTCATTAGAGTAATTTTGGAGTGTTGAACTCCGAGGTTTTGAGACAACTTTTCCTTCGTTTTTGAAGAATTGAAGTTTTCCATTTTTGAGAAATTGGAAGTGGGTCTTTGAGATTCTTCAACCTTGCTTTGAAGAATTGAAGTTTTTTTATTTTTGAGAAATTGGAAGTGGGTCTTTGAGATTTTTCGAATTGGAGAATTGTAAGGACGAATCTACACTTACCTAGTTGGTGGATAATCAATTTGGTAACTGTTTTTACCTTTTTATGATGTCTAGCTAAAACCCCAATTCTTGGGGTGTGATTATGTAATTATGGGCTGATTTAGCTTATGAGTATTGCTAATTGTTAGTCTAAATATTGTTTAGAAGTGATTTCAATATGTAATTGTGGTTAAAATTAAAGGATTGTAGTTGCAAATGCAGTTCTACCTTCGTATTTTTTGCTTGCTCGAGAGAGAGGTTTTAAAACAAGATTATTGAATTGATGGTATGTGGGTATTGGGTTGTCATGGGTTCAGGTCGAGAGAGTGAACCCTAAACCTTTTTCCACACATTCAGCGAGAGAGAGTGAATGGACTAAGGCGTTGGTTGTTCTTATTTGCTTGCTTGTTGGTGTTCGAGAGAAACTAACTTGATTCGGGGTAAATTGTTCGAGAGAAAGTTTATCCCCACTAAAGTCTAACTTATTCACTGATTTACAGCTATTTACTAACTGTTGCAATTACCCATTTGTCTATATTAGCCTATAATCGAATCACATCCCAAGAACCCGTCTCAATATTTGTTAATTCGTATTATTTGCTACTATTGTAGTTGATAATTAAAACCAAAACCCCCTGTTATTTGACATTCGTGTCAACCCCCTAATTTACATTATGTTGTTAATTGTAAATGTCTATTCCTATGGCTGATTTGAACATATTCATATTTTCCTATTGTATCTTAAACACGTACCACTCCCTGTGGGATTCGACCCCAACTCATTTAGTTGGGTTATATACTGACTAACGATCATTGACTCTTAGAACTAGATTAAGTGTCTTTGATAGTGTTATTCAATCAATCATCCTAACAACTGAAATAACTGAAAATAAAGAAGGGATCCTCCGAAAGCAAGGAGGCTCACCAAACAACTCTGGAACTCAACTGGATCAACGAAGCGATGGTTGATAATCCTGGTTACCTGTATCTGCATCATAAAATGATGCAGGCCAAATGGTGTAAGTACATTGAATGTACGAGTATGTGAGGGAAAATCTAAAACATGACATAAGCTTGAACTGGAACTGAAGAAACAACTTACCTCGTCTCAACTCAACTCAACCTCAACTCAATTCCTTATAAAGCAATATAAAGAAAAGCTTTTAAAATAGTAAATAGAAACTCAATGTATTGGAAAATACAATATAACTCAGTTTGTATGCAAAAACACAAAATAACTCTGTTTGGGAGATTCTGTAACCGACAACCATCACTATAAGCTATGTGATGATACAACGTCTCACCCACGCTGCCAGAACTGTCCTATACCTTGCTGGGATATAGAACTCCTCAACTAAGTGTATCCACTATTCTATGCTAAAAATCAATAAGGAATCATCTAAAAAGTATGACCCTTTCTACCCACGTTCGCTACATGGTTTATGAGGGTTATGAGTTGTTAGAACTCTCCCCATATCGGTTATCAATACTACTCCCAAAATATAACTTAGCTCATATGTTTTTTTTTATAAATATTTCCTCTTCCTCAACTTTGAGATTATTACTCAAAAGGTTTCTCTTAAAAGAGATAGTTCTCAAAACTCCTCATGAACTCTTTTGGAAATCGGTGTTTCCTCTTTTATTAAATGTAAAAACATTTCTCTTGGGAATACATATTTCTCATATATCATTTTAAAGCAATGAACTCAACTCTACTCTTCCTCAAACTCAAATGCTCGAGTCTTAAAACAAGTTTAAAAGGTTGTAGAAAGACTTCTTAAAATGACTCGAAGAACTCTCAAGACTTGACTCTTAACTTTACCTTGAATTTGAATTATGAGTTCAAGGTTAATATTCATGTTATGAATTATTTCTAGATGTTTATAAGTAGTTTAGAGTAGTTAGAATCAAAGGGGAGTAAAGGTACCCTCTGAAAGAACTCAGACGGGCTAAACGATGGAGAACGGATGGGGGCAGACGACCCTGGCGCATTGAGTGGCGTAGGGTGCCAGCCTTTATCCTACATACTAGTAGTTGGGGCACAATGGCCTGCGCAGGGCGCCAGGCCCCAAACTACAGAAGCCCTTTTCTGGCGCACGTGGAGGGCGCCAGCCTCTTCCCAGATTTTTCTGACAAATTTTCTTTCTCATTGTTTTACCCTAATTCGCCTCGAATCAAATGGTTTTTCCCCCAATCACTTAGATTTGAATACCCAACATAAGTACACGGTAATCTACTCAAAACAACCCTCAAATCACTAACTTTTATCTCAAGAACTCATCAAAATCCCAACAATCAAGATTACGAAAGGAATTTCAAGAAAACTTATCAAGAACTCAAATCCTTCAACTTTGAGAACGAAATTGCATAAAAATAACATGATTGGCGTGTGGATGAACGAATCCAACACTATGAGAACTCACATACCTCTTAGGGATCAAACCCTTGACGAAACAATCTTCGATCCGCAATAAAATCCGATGATCGCCTTGAATCTTCCCTCCCTTCTCCTCTTTTCTTTTCTTTTCTTGAACTTTTTTCTAAAACCCTAGCGTAAATTAGGATTGTAAAAACTGAACCAAATCAGTTTAGACCCCTAAATATTACCATAATTAGTTTTAAGCTAATAGGGTAAGGAAAAGAGCAAAATACCCCTCATATTTTCGGGTAACTTTCCTTAACTGAAAAGTCTGACTTCAAACGGGGATATCTCCCTCATACGAGCTCGAACTTTGGCAAACTCAGTGGTGTTGGAAAGAGAATTCCAAGACCTTTCATTTGATATCTTGTGGGCCATCTAACGCATCTTGTACTGAAAGTTATAGTCGTTTGAAGTTGACCCAAAATTCACAACTTAAACATAACTTATAAAATTTCAAATTTGGCTCTTTCCAAATTAGTTCTTCTTATATTTAGCTCTTTCAAATACCGAGGTGTTACGGTATGTTTCCTTCCAAGTTCAAGCTTTTATGTTATGTTCAGTGTTCCCCATACATGCTCGTACATTCAATGCATTGATGTCATTTGGCCTCCATCGTTTCATGATGCGGATACAGGAGATCAAGGTCATCAACAGGCGCTTCGTTGATACTATAGCAGTTCGAGTTAGCTTTGGTAAGCCTCTTTGTTTCCGTAGGATCCCTCATTTACTTTCATTTATTTCAATTTTGTTAGGATGATCGGGGGTCTTGTACCGACATCCCTCATAGTATTAGAGGCTTCATAGACAGTAGCAGTTGAGAAGTCTGTTTCATTTTCTATTGTTAATGTTCTAGACTTGAGTTGTCCTTGTGGCCAATTTGGATATTTTGAAATGTTCTAAGTTAAGTATTTGAGACATTTGAGTTAAAACTTTATATTTAAGTTTAACTAATGTTGAGTAAGTCTTCCGCTGAGAGTTGAGCCAGGCCAAGGGTTCGCTTGGGGCCAGCAATGGTTCTCGAGTGCCGGTCAAGTCCAGGGTGTAGGCTCGGGGCGTGACAAACTTGGTATCAGAGCATAGAATTCAAGAGTCCAGGGTGTCTGTGAAGTCGTGTCTATAGAGTCTTAGTTATCGGTATGAAGCACACCACATCTACAATTAGAAGGTTGCGACATTTTGGAACTATCTCACTTCTATCATACTCTTTTCGTGCGATAGAGTTTAACTCTATAAAGTTTCTTTCTAATTCATACTTGCACGTATCTTTTAGATCATGCCTCCATGAAGAGTTCTCTGAGGTCATCCTGCTAGGAGGAATGTTGATTCCCAGGATCAAGGGGTCCGCAATGCACCAAAAGTGCAACCCCAAGGAGAGGTCACTAATCATAAGTTCCGGGATGCTATCCGGATGCTGAGTCAAGTGGTGACCAACCAAGCTAGGCCACAAAGAGAGAATCGACAGGATGTGGTTGATACATCCAAGATCCGTGAGTTAGGGTCAGATATGGAGTCGAGTTGGGTCTCGAATCAGGGTCAGATCGCGGGTCATGATTCAAAAGTTGAATTTTGAGTTGGATTTGGGGTCGGAGTCAGGTTAGGTCTCAGGTTTGATCCTGATTCAAAATTGGATCCTAAGTCAGATCTTGGGGACGGGAGTCGAGGTCGAATCACGGTCAGATCTTGGGTCTCGGGTTAGGTGTATTGATCAGATCCCGAGTTGGATGTTAGGATTGAAAGGTGGGGTCGGATCTCGTGTTGGAGTCGGGTCTCGATAGAGGTGGCAAAATCAAACTCAACCCATTCAACCAGCCCAATCCATTTAAAATGGGCGGATTATTAACCCGCTCATTCATTAGCTCAACTCATTTCAACCCATTAAAAATTGGGTCAATATGTAATCTGAATTGGCTCATGAAAAATCTTGTAAAAATATTTTTAAAATATTTTTTCAATTTGGTATGTTGTGTATAGTTATAATAATAAAAAAATATTAGGTACTAAAATAGCTTAAAAGAACAAATAAACTAATTAAGCTTAGTAAAAGTTGGGTTGGGTTGGGTCTTGACCCGTAATGTAACTCATTACCTAACCTATTTTGACTCAACCCGTTTTGATTCAAGCAAATTTGGGTTGGATTGGGTCTTGACCCTATGATTGTCTTAACAAATTATGACCCTTCCAAATTTGACTTAGCCCGTCCAATTGTCACCCATAGGTTTCGAGTCGGGATCGGGCCTCAAATCGAGTGTTAGAGTCATGTCCTGAATTGTTCATTAAGTGTCTGCTTCGAATCCCAATTTGGAAGTTAGATACTGATCCTGGGTCCTGAGTCAGGTCTCAAGGCTAGATTCCAAATTTAAAAATATTTTTCATTCACCAACTTAACTTAGAAAATATTTTCAAGTAAGTATTTTTCACTTATTAATTAAAGATGAGAAAATAATTTAAAAACCAACTTATTTTTTAAGAAAATATTTTTCTCCATACCGACATATTACATCATTAAATCACACTTGACCAACCAAAATAGAACGGCCATGAATATTTTACTCAAAGAAGATTTATCATCATGCATGTGACAACAGGTGGCACTAATTAGTTGATTGATTGCATCAACCAGGCACATGGCAACAATTCAAAGGATCTCTAAATTATCCACTCTTTTTTAATTTCTTCTGATGGTAAGTATCTGCTTGTTTGCAATCCACGTGGTTTAAATTACGTTTGTTTACGTGCACTCCTCCGTGCCATTTGTTGTCTAATGGACTATAAAAAAAAATTTCCATATTTATTTTTAGATATTTTTAAAATTCCTTTACAACGACAATACTTCCTTTATCCCTAATTACTTGTCCACATTTCATTTATTAGTTGTTCCTAATTACTTATCCATTTTGATAAATCAAGAAAGGATAATGTTTTTACCTATTATACCCTCAATTAATTACTTTGAAAAATATAGAACTTCTTGAAAATCTTAAGTTTTTAATTCATCCACTTCATAATTAATAGGGGTAAAATGGTAAACTCACTATGTCAATTATTATTTTCTTAATAGGTGTGTCAATTCAAAGGTGGGCAAGTAATTAGAGACAGAGGGAGTACTATTTTTAGAGCCTTTTTTATATTGCTATTGGGAGCTCAGAAACACTTATTTTGAGAAAAAACATATATTTTTAAAAAAAATAGGTGTTTGGCAAACCTGTAAAACTGGTTTTAAATAAAAGCAGAAGCAGTTTTTCTGCTGTTGGGAAGAAGCTAAAAATTTCTGCTTTTTTTTTAAAAAAAAAAGAAAGAAGCAAAATAGAAAATTATTTTTTTTCATACTAATATATATATCTTATTAGTTTAATTAACATATCTCATATATTTGGTTGAGTTCCATTTAATAATTATATTTTTTATTTTTATATGATAAATTTAATATTTTATTTTACGTTTACGTATTATTATTTAATTTGTTATTTTACATAATTAGAAAACAAGAAAAAGGTAACAATAACATTTTTGTAAGATTAGAAAAAAGGAAGAAAAAATAACAATTACATATTTCAACCTTTCAAAAAATGTATAAGATTGGTTGAAAATTTGAATATGAATAATTTAATTTAATAAAAATAAAATTTTAATTTAATTTATTCTAATAGATGTTTAAATTAGTTTTTCTCTATAAAATAATCTTAATTAAAAGTACAGTAATACTTGCACTTAATCATAATTTAACTCTCAAAAGTTTTTTTTTTTTTTTTAAAAGATTAGTCAAACACGATTTGCTTATAAAAAACACTTTTCAAATGAATTAGCCAAACACAAATTGTTCTGTTTTTCAACAACATTTTTCAAAAAAGCAATTTTAAAAAAGTATTTCAAAATATAAGTAGTTTTTAGCAGCAATGTGAAACAGGCTCTTAGTGTTCGCCGTGTAATATAGGTTATTTTTTCTATTTTAATTTGTGTGACGTCAACTAAACTTGGAGTCAACTAAATATAATACAATATTTTAATTTATTAATTATTATAATTTTTAATATTTTTAATAAATTTTCACATAATATATTTTATACACTAATTTATGTGGCATATATGTAATTTTTAGAATTAATTGAATTTTTCTGTTTTTTTATATATTTTAAATTATTGATTATTATTATTTATAATAATTTATTTATAATTTTTTAAATATATATCATATTAAAAAAATAACCAAAAAAATTAAAATAAAGAGTTTTTCAAAAAATACCATCATCTAGATATAAGACCCAAAAAAAAGATAATAAGACCCAACGACAAATGGCTACCTGTTTTTGACTGCTTATGAACAGTAGTAATAACTTAAAGATAAATATATAACAATTTGATAATTATTTTAATTCACCTTCACTTACTTACAATAAATATGTTTTAATTTCATTTGATGTCTAACTTCAACTCACATGTGCTTTAATGACTTTTGTCCTATAAACATTTTCTAATCTTTATAAATCATCTTTTGGTTAATCCTAAAGTTGGGATAGATTCATAAGAGATCTGATTAGACTTTACTTATGATATCGATCAAAATGAAACATCAAAAGAGTTGATTGTTGAGTCATACAAGGTAAGAAATTTTCAAGTGTCGTTTTTAGAAAAGGAATTAAACCACTTATTTTGATTGGGAAGAATATGTCATTCAACGGAGAGATTCTAAAATTTTAGAGATGATAGTGAGTTTTTAATGTACATTTAAAATGAATGATAATTAATAGGTCATACTAGTCTTTTAAGATGTCAACTAGCAATATCTCTGTGTGAAATATGTTTTGCTATTATATTTTATTGTTTAAAGATGTAAATTATTAGTCTTAGAATTATATAATAATAGACTGTGTAATTATTTAAAAAGAAAAGGGTATAGTATACCCATTTATTTTGTAATTTGAAGTTGATATATAAATTGATAAAAAATATGATTCATATAGTCTTATTATTACATGAATGACCCATATTTACCCTTTACATAAACGAAGGTGAAAAAATATATTTTTTTCATTGTTTTTTTAAAAAAAAGAATTGTGTAGGGTATAGAATTTTTTTTATTACTTTGATTCAACAGATAATTTGAATTTATTATTTTTATTGACAAATTTATTTTAACTCATTTTCTTGTAATTATTTTTTATAAATACCTCAATTAATTTTTACATATACAAAAATAAATTATAATATAACACAGAAAAAAATTTAATTCTTAAATTTTGTTACTTTTATTAAATAAATAATATATGAGTTACTTTTATAACGATAGAAATATATGATTGATTTTTTCACTTTCGTTAGATAAAAAGTGTGTCTATATGAGTCATTGTATAACAATAGGGGTATATATAAGTTACTTTCATAATGAGTGGTATATAGTTCTAAATGACAAAATTGAGGGGTATATCAAACTATTTTTTCTTTTTTCTATTAATGTAACGGTGGTCTTGTCCAGTCAATATAATGATGGTATTTTTATTACATTTGATAAAGATTAACGACTTAGGAGAATATAAATGGTAAATTAAAAATTGATTTGAAATGAAAATAAATTTTATATTAGCAAGAATAATCGTTATATGATATATAAATGGTTTAAAAAGTAATTATATGAATTATAAATTTTATCTACATATGAAATTAATAGCTAGTAGATATGTATAAATTAAATGTGTTTTTTCTTGACAAAATATGAATTTATGGGTCAGTTTTTAAATGTGAAAAATCTCAATTCATAATTTGAAATATCCAAATCATGACTTTTAAAGAATCTAAAATCTCATAATTTCAAATTATGAAATGAAATTAATATAAAATTACATGTCCAAATAATACTAATTTTATATCATAAAATAAAATCGCATACCTAAATACTTACTTAGTAAACACAAATCTTTATTCAACAACGAAATTAATAAGAAAAAGTGACGGAGAAGTCGCAATTGCAGAACACTTTTGTTGACTTATACGATGAGGGAGCAATGAATAACAATGACTCAAATCACAATAACATTCAAAAGGATAAGAGAAGAAAAAAGAATCAAGTAATGCTTGGGTTGAATAATTCTTTAAGAAAATAATGATACGTGGGAGGTTTCAAGCTGAGTCCAAATATAAGCAATCTATCTAATTCATCTAAAAATTTATGGATAGGACTAAAGATAATTTGAATTAGATTTAATCTCAAATGTATTCAAATCTTAATCTATTTTTAAAGAATCTTCAATTGAGCCCAATTTAATCTTCAATTTCAACCCGTTATAAATTCTTTATTTGCATTAGTGTAATGTATGTTCTCATATAAAAGGTATGAATTTCTATTTATTTTATATTTTCTAGGATTTATCTATCCATTTGTAACTTATTTTTGTTATTTTCTTGAGTTGAAATTTAAATTGCGATTATAAAAATTAAATTATAATATGTTATAATTATTGAAATTAAGCAGATTGAATTGAGCAGTCATGACACAATTCAATTTTTAGCCCATTTGAATTCAATTTATTTGAACCAAAAGTAAATTTATATTAATTATAATCCTTATTCATTTTAATATCTCTAATTTCAACTCAACCACCAATTTAACAATCGAGTACAAATGAGAGAAACACAACAAAATTAAAAGCAACATTTGAAGTGAACAACACACCAAAAACGAGGATTCGAAGAAGTTCACAAAAGTGGTCATCAACACACAAACCCCTCCCCCATCCACCCACCCACCGATGTACTATCATTTTTCTTTTACATGATTATTACTGGTGTGAAATCACAATCTTGACATTTTAGCCAAAAGTGATGAACTAGATTGGTAAATCAATAAAAGTTTTTTTAAATAGAAGTAGAAATTAAAAAAAATTATCGAAAAGAAGTTAAAAGTTTTTGCTTTTTAAAAAAAGCAGCGAAATCAAAAAATTATTTGTCTCAAGACTAAAATATTCTTTTCAAATATACATATTTATCAATATATTTCTTATTAATTAATTAACATATTTCATAAGCTTGGTTAAATTTCATTTAAGAATTTTATTTTCTATTTTTATATAGTAAATTTTATAATTTATTTTATGGTTATATATTATTTTACGTATTAGTTTGTAGATTTAGAAAAAAGTAACAACGATATTTTTACAAAACTAGAAAAAGGAAAAAAAAATAACAATTAAAGATTCTAGCCTCCTAAAAAGATATAATTTTGATTGAAAATTTAAACTTGTAAATTTTAATTTTAAAAAATAAAATTTAATTAATTTTTTCGATAGATCTTACAAACTCAAACATATATGATATAAATTAATTTGATACTCAAACTTGAAAAATAAAATAACAAGATATTTTAATATATAGATTTTAATGTTGAAACTTGAAAAATTTAAGTTTTGAAAATTATGATTTTTATAATTTAAAATAATATTTGAACATGCATTTTAGTTGGAACAAATTTGAAATTTGGTAAGTATGTGTTGAAAATATTTGAAGTTCAATTTTTTTTCAAAATAATATTTTTAAAATCTAGGGTCAAATACTACATACTAGTAAAGTATTTTTTTTTCAAAAACAAAAATAGAAATGGAGAGAATATTATCCTTATATTTGACAAGGCATAATCGAAACCGTACTCTATCCATTGTCCAAATATCTGTTCCGTTTTTTTCTGGTCCGGATCTATTTCAAAACGAATCAATTTGAACCGTTGGATTATGATAAAGCAAATTGTACCTTCTAAAAAGATTATAATATTCCCAAATTTGATCCACCTGTCGCTTTGTCTCTCGCCTTTTTCCCTTTTACGTCAATCTTGAAATCTCCATTAACAAGATAAACTAAGAACAGAAGAAAGAAAAGGAGAATAACCCTTTTTCAGATTTCCAGTTTCTTCATCAGGGTCGATTGCAAATTTTGTGTCTCTTTTGGTTTTTATTTTTATGTTGAGGTGTTTGTTTGAGAATTTGAGATCGTTTGAAAAGGAAAGCCATGATGAAATTGATGAGCAAAGGTTTTATGTTTCCTTCGTCTTCTGATTGTGGTGAAATTTATCATCATCGTCCTCTTAATCTACCTGGGATCTGTTCTTTTCCCAATAAATCGGTCAATCTTTCTTGTCTTCCTTCGTTGAACCTTTCATCTTCTTGTTTGCCAAGAACCGATTTTTATGGTCGTAGATTGGTTATAAATGAAGGCGTATCCAAGTTCAACCGAAGAAATTCCCAAGTTGTTGATATCACTGCTCAGGTTTGTTTCTTTTTTGTTTTTGAGGGTTTGTGGTTGAAGATCTTGAATATGAGTAGTTTGGATCATATTTGTTTTCATGATTTTGGGGTCAAATCAAACTTTGTTGAATATTGTTCATTTGCCTGATATTGGTTTAGGTCATTTTTGCTGTATGATGATATGTTTTCCTAAATGGATGCCTTTGTTCAATTTTCTCAACTTGTTTTCTGTGTGCTTACAGATGAGTATTGGAATCAGGAAAGCACAGAAATGGTGGGAGAAAGGGGTTCAACCTAACATGAAAGAGGTGAACAGTGCACAAGAACTTGTTGACTCTCTTTTGAGTGCAGGGGACAAATTAGTTGTTGTTGATTTCTTTTCCCCTGGCTGTGGAGGTTGTAAAGCTCTTCACCCCAAGGTAAAAAATAACTCCTTTTCTTTGTTTAAGAATGTTTTTGAATGTCAATATAAGATCTGTAAACTGTATTTGTATTAGTTTTGAACTGACTTTGTTGAATTGGTAAATACAGTTGTGTCAGCTGGCAGAGATGAATCCAGATGTGCATTTTTTACAGGTGAACTATGAGGAACACAAGTCGATGTGTTACTCTCTTAATGTACATGTTCTCCCATTTTTCCGTTTCTATAGAGGAGCTGAAGGCCGTGTTTGCAGCTTTAGCTGTACCAATGCCACGGTTAGTTCTTTATGCACCTATTACCTGCTTTTTCTATAGCTCTGCCATAGCAATTTATCGTGTTTCTGGATAAGAATGTTGATGATGGATTCCAATAGCTGTCAATGCTTTCTTCGAATTCAGTGAAAGTCATTGGATCTCGCTTTTCTTGTCTAGGTCTGTCCTTAAGTTTTATCCACAATTAACACTTTCAATTGATAGATCTTCTCCTGGATGTCTTCAAGATACTAGTCTTGAATCTTGATCTTCTTAGAAATGTGAAGCAGTGATTTGATATACCGAGCTAGATTCTCTGCGAATGTTATAACATCAATGCTATTTTTGGCTGTGCATTCATTTTGTTGTATTTGTCATCTTTGTTTGAAACTGTAGTCTAATATCAGTGTTGCATACTATGTAACAGATCAAAAAATTCAAAGATGCACTGGCGAAGTATGGTACAGATCGTTGCACCCTTGGGCCGCCAAAAGGGCTGGAGGAGAAAGAGCTACTTGCACTGGCAGCTAACAAGGATCTCTCCTTTAATTACACTCCAAAAACAGAAGAAGCACCCGTCCTTGTTACCTCACAAAAGGAAGTTCAGGATACAACTCCTCCAAATATAGAGTCCCCTCTACCACTTCCTCTTCCTCTCCCCATTGCGTCAACTAGCTCACAGACGGCCAAACGGGATACAGAGAAAGAAGCATATGCTACTTCTGGTAGATGATTTTAAAATTTGTGGTAAATGATGTTGAAGAGGTTATATCTGTACAGCTATATATATTATGCTTTGTTGTGTTATAAGACGACTGCAGTCTGGAGTAACTTAAATATTAGTATAGGGAATGTGAAATATTTACTGGCTACTGCTGGGTATAATCTGGTCTTGTACATAGTTAATGTGGAAGCTCTGGTATATATGTGAAGCCTGAGCGATAGCGAGAGTCCACTCTTCCCTTTTACTTGGCTTCTCCTTTTTTAATTGGAGTAAGTCGAAATGGTTCTCTGATATTAGTAAGATGTTTGTACTGTTTTTTGATCTCTTTGTTATTGAGTAATGATAATATGATTGTCTTTTTTATTCTCCTGTTTCTGACCGTGTTTAGCTTCAATACAATTTCATGGCTCCAATGACATTGTTTTTCATTCCATGGAGTCTATACAAAAGACTGTTAAAGAATCTAAAGTCACAAATCATATAGTTTTGGAGGGGGTGAAGAAGATGTAGCACATGTTATAACTTAGGTATCTTAATAAGCAGACATATCTCCCAAATCAAGTAGGAAAACATCAGGGAAAGGCAAGAAGAATGGTAACTGTTAAGTGATGTGAAGCTTCATCAATGGAGAACTATACCAGAGTTCCCATGGAGAAAAGAGGAGAGCTCTAGAGAGAAAGAGATGATATTATTTCGACTCAAAATGAACTGTATAGCTTTACATCATTTATACACACAACTTTCTTTTTAACTAACTTGCTTAATAACTATGGGACCGTTTGGTTATTGGTTCGAGTTATGCAGGGTTTAATTATGTAGGATTTAGTTATGTAGGTATTAGTTATGCATGTATTAGTTATGTAGGTATTGGTTATGTGGTATTATTTAGTTATGCAGAGATTACCATGCATGAATTATTAGCTATTGAATATTGAATTTGTTGTAAATTAATATATTATTATTTACAACAAATGAGCAAGCAAATAATATAAATTCTCCCTACTTTTGAATAAAAGTGTAAAGAAAAAAGAATTCTCCATTTATACTTAAGTGAGAATTATGTTTATTTTTTTGCTATTTTATTTTATTTATTTTTCAACTCAAATGAGCACTTTAAATTAATTTCTTGATTTATCGAAACCACAAATAAATTCTTACGAAAATAATCTAAAAGACAACAACTCTTACTCCTCCAGTTTCCATTGAAGCACCACCGCCACCTTCTCTTGAAGAGCAATCACTGTAGTAATCACCTATTCAATATTTTTTGCAACTTACTTAAAAAAATAAAATATCCAATATTGCTATGCTAATAATCTATATAGTTAGGTAATATTCTCAATAAAAAGACGTAAAAATAAATCAATAGGGGTAAATGTGTAATTTATTATTTTAATACATGTATAATAATACTCACATAACTTATTTCACCTTCTACCCCGCATAACTTTATACATAGATTTTCTCATAAGTTATGTTGGTATTAATTATGTAGGACTACAAAAAAAAAAAACACAACCAAACACTGAATAAAATTAATACATGAATAACTTTTATACCATGTGTTGAATCCTATCAACCAAACATGATATAAGTTAGGTTGATTTTTCTACCTAAGACAAAACTTCTACCAAACATAGTAGAACTAATACAATTTTTTATACAGGAATAAAATGTAAGTTATACAGTAACCAAACGTCCCCAAACTTTATTTAATAAACTAACTGCTTAGTTGTAGCCAGATATATATATTGGCATTCCCCCTCAAGCTCAGCAGTATGAAAAGATTGAATATTCCAAGCTTGGATAATAGGAATGCATGTTGTGCTCGACCAAGTCCCTTTGTTATATATTTTGACACTCCCCCTCAAGCTCAGCAGTACGAAAAGATTGAATACTCCAAGCTTGGATAATAGGAATGCATGTTGTGCTCGACCAAGTCCCTTTGTCAGTATGTCTGCTAATTGTAAATTAGTCCTTGCGTATTTGGTTTGAATTGCTCCTTCTTCTATCTTTTTCTTGACGAAATGACAATCTTTAAAATTCTTTTTTTCTTTTCCTTTGAATAGCCCTTTGATTTCTTAACAAATTTTATGTCGCCCTTGGAACACCGATCTGCATGATTTCTCACCCTCGGAAACATGTCCTACATCGACGTGTTCTTCGACATTATCCCTTTGCTTGACTTTGAGAACTCTCACTTGGAGTAATTCGAGTTTGTTCTTTTTCAGTCATGTCTGAAATTGAAACAAGAAAATAATAAGAATGGTTGTACCACTTAGTGTGACAACATATGCCACTATTATTTGTAGAAGACAAAAATTATTTAAGAAACTTAAAGACTAAACAAATTTATCAAGACCAAATAATTCTTTTATCTAAACCATAATATATATACTCAAATATCAACATATGGTTGTGAAAAATAAATAAATATAAAGTCTACAACCCAAAAGGTTTTGACCAGATTCAAAAAATATATATTTAATTATATGAATTTCACATGTCGATAAGATTTTTTTTAAAATTTCAATCCATTGTACAAGTACAATATTACTCCCTTAAGTAAATAGGAATGAATGTCATATCAGATGACAAATTAAATATTTAAATAACTATTAATATCTAGTAACAAGAAGGTAAATCACATTTTCCATAAAAGTTTAAGGCTCCCATAGTACTATAGTAAATATATATGTATTTGTTTTCATATTCTAAAAGGATATTGTATTTAAAGCATTTTCCTTTTCCTTTGACCTTTTCCCGTAAAGAAAGTACAAGAACCCAACTTTATAAAATAAATAAATTAAAATGTGCAAGGTCATTTAATATACATAATACTCCTTTTCACTTCACACCTCTATTCAAATTCAACTTTTCATCTTATTTCTAGATATAACAAAATTTTCAAAAGAACGAGAAAAAGCAACTTCACTATCAGAAGAGAAGAACGATGGAAAAAATTCAACATTTTTCTTCTTTTCTATCCAAAACAGTTCAAACAATAATAATTTTTTATCACCTTTTATTTTCCCAACTCAAAAAACAAATTTCATTGATAGAAAGACGAAATTGAAGAATCGAAAGTATGTTCTTAGTTTTACAATCAAATTCAATTTTTTCTTTTAATAGGGGAGTTCGAATTAACCATAAATTTATAGAAAAAATACACTAATCTTCATATAAATACTTTTTACAAAGATTTTTTTTATAACACATAATCAGTACATAATTTAAAAAAATACTATGTAAACATCGAACAATTAACAATGGCTCTGATACCACTAATAAATTTAAACAATATATTTTTATAATATATATATAATTTTCCCAAAAAAACACAATAATAAATAAAAAAAACTTTTATTCAAATATATTTCACACGATTTTTGAGGAAAGAAACATAAGTACTAGATACTTCCAATAAATAAAGAAAGGAAAAAGTTTTCTAGTAGTACTAAAACTCTATTTTGAAGAAAAAAAATTCCTCAAATAATAAAGTAAGTAGTGTTGCTATTTGACACGATACTTTTTTTGACACAAATGGCATGATTGAGCTTAAAAACTACAATGTTTTTTAACACTCTTGGCTCCAAAACCATCTGAATTTCCCTCCAAATAACAAAACCACCTTTGAATTTTATTTATTTTTTAATTTCTTCTGATATCTTTACTTCCCCTTTACTTTACTCATTTTATCTCACATTCTGATTTTAGCTTTCATTAATCATCTTATCTCTCATTGTGATTTTAAGCTTTTGATCCACTTGCTCATCAATTTATAAATAGAAATTATATAATTATAACAAAATAGATTCCAATAATCAGAATAGCCAGTAATAGACAACTTAAAATTTTATTTTTGAAAAATAGTTTAAATTTAAATTTTTTCGATTCTTTTACCCCGCTCAACTCCTGACTATCCCTATCTCAACTTCCCACAAAAAAAAAAATTAAAAAATTATTTTTGAAAAAAAATAATTAAATTTTCATTTTCTTTCGCCCACACCCACTCCAAGTTTGTTTTTTAAAAAATAGTTTTAATTTTCAATTTTTTACCCTAACCTACCCACCCCCCTACCACCTTCCCTAAAAAATAATGATTTAAAAGTTTATTTTTAAAAAAATAATTTCAAAATTTAATTTTTTTATTTTTCTTACCCCACTCCAACCCCCTACTGAAAGTTAGGTCTCGAATCATGTGTGGTTGCGTCCTGGTTTAAAAGTTTGGGTCGAAATTTTATTTGAAAGTTAAATCTTCGGTCTCACATCAATTGTTGGTTGTCGTAGTCAGATCTTGATACAAAAGTCGGGTCTCGATTCGAGTGTCGAAGTCAAAACTTAGATTGATGAATCACGTTCAAGTTCGGGTGTCGGGGTCAGGGTCAGGTCCTAGCTCGAATATTTGGTCTCAATTTGAATTTCAGGTCTCGGGTTGAAAGTCGGGGTCAAGTCCTAGGTCAGAATCTCATGGTCAAATTTCAGATGTGTCGTCGGGGTTGTGTCCTAGTTAGCGTGTCGGGGTCATGTCCAAAAGATTGATTATCAGGATTGATTTTCGGGTCAAAAATCATTTTCTACTCTTTAGTAGTAAAAAAGATATTTGATTAAAAATATTTTTCATTCACAAACTAAACGCTAAAAAATATTTTCTACTCACCAACCAAACTTGAGAAAATAAGTTAGAAATCCACTTATTTTCTAGGAAAATACTTTCCAAGAAAACATTTTTTCTTCATACCAAACACATCCTAAGTGTTTTTTATTTGAAAGGAAACAATTATTGGGCAGTGTAATTTCTTGAAACCATCTAGCGTTTAAGACTTTTCTTAGTGGTTGAACTTTAGAGGACATTTTGGGTGAAAAAAATTAATTTACAGCAACATCCTTATCAGCCACCTCTAATTACGAAAATAACCCCAAAAAATAGAGTCGTGCCAAAAGAGTCATGCCAAATATATTTATTGTAAAGTAAGAGGTACTATTAATAATCCAAGTAATAGTCACAAAATAGTACTAACATAACATCACTTTTCATGAACTTACTGGAATTAGTACAACTTTTAAAATAGTAGTATAACTTTTAAAATAAAGACATCAACATGACTATTGCGATTTTTTTTAAATAGTAGTACAATCAATGATGACTCTGATACCATTGTTAGAATTTCGTAACAAGTACATGATTGTGTACTTATTAATAGTAGCGGAATGATAATTGAATCTTGTGAAAGAGTTGCTCCTAGTCCAACTTTGAGTCTCAAGAATTCAAAGTAATGTTTCACAAGCTAAGTGTCATTTTTGTTGATACTTATTTTATTCAGAAAAGAAAGTGAAGAACACAAAACAGAAAAAACAGAGGGAGAAATAGAATAACTAAAATCTATCTTCTCTACTGACATCAACAAAAACAAAAGGAAAAAAAAGTCTGAAATATATCCGAACTTTGACCGAAATTGTTGTTACGATATCGAACTTTGGAAAGGACCTTTTACCCCTCTGCACTATTTAATAGTGTATTTTAAAGGTATATATGTGCCCACGTGGACATCATAAATATTGCATCATTATAAATAGTAATGTGTCCACGTGGGCACATATATACCTTTAAAATACACTATTAAATAGTGCAGAGGGGTAAAAGGTCCTTTCCAAAGTTCGATATCGTAACAACAATTTCGGTCAAAGTTCGGATATATTTCAGACTTTTTTTTCCTTTTGTTTTTGTTGATGTCAGTAGAGAAGATAGATTTTAGTTATTCTATTTCTCCCTCTGTTTTTTCTGTTTTGTGTTCTTCACTTTCTTTTCTGAATAAAATAAGTTCAAAGTTGAAGCATTTTTCAGACCCTTTTTTCAAAACAAAAATAACAATTAGTTTGTGAAACATAACTTTGATTCCGTAAGACTGGAAGTCGGACTTGGAGCAACTCATTCACAAGATTCAATTATCATTATGTTGCATTCTGTTGCTGTTAATAAGTACACAACATTGTACTTGTTACGAAATTCTAACAAAAATATAACCAATAAAATCAAAATGAATCAAAATCGTTACAAACACACTTTAATATTCATGATTTTTTTCAACTTAGAATTCTTAGCAATATTCTTTAGTGTTGTTGGATTTCAAATTTCTAACTTGTGAAGAACTCCCATCTACAATATTCTTCAATCTATTATGTTGTATTTTTTCGTACGAAGTCGAAATTTGAGTCATCCGTCAAAGAAATCGTGGAAATCTTACACTATCTTTTTCCTTTTGATTTATAGATTTAATATAGCCATCAATTATCCTTCTTCTGTAGTACTCACATTCTTCACTGATGTTTAAGTGAATATATGCGATTTGAAACTTGTTCCTCAATTTAGGGCTATTTTCTTCAACTACTATGAGATTCTTACGAGGAGTGTATGGAAGTTTTTATTTTTTGGACATAATTTTTTAATTGAAAAATTATATTAAGATTTCTCAATTAAAAGTAAGAGTAAGGAGCAAGAAATTAGTAAAAAATAAGAACGATGAGGATACAGATGAAATCTTTGGAGAAGAAAGTGGAGAAAGATTTGAAAAATTCTTTTCCTTTTTGAAAAATATCGAAAGATGTGTATCCTCAATTTCCTAAAATGTAGTTATTAGAGAGAGAAAAAAGTTTCCCCTATTTTTACTTCTAAAATATGATAATTAACATAAAAAGTAAAATTTAATTTAATACAAAATAATCTTAATATGTTAATAATTATAATTAGATTGTTATTTTAATAATTATTGAAAAAACATATTTATAACTAGTACTATAGAATCTTAAATATTTAGCTTTTCTCTTTAAATAAACCTATCCCCTCCCTCTTCCCTTCCATTATTCTTCTTCCTCCTCCTCCACCTCCTCCTTCTTCTTCCTTCTTCCTCCTCATTTTTCTTCTTCTTCAATCCTATTTCCCCTTCCACCATCGTCGGCGTTGTGCCAGTAAACTATCGCCCTACTTCTATCTTCTTCTCCATCGAATGTTAACCCTTTCACTTACGTTGATATTTTGATTACCCAAGCTAAATATTTATTCCTCTTTCATATTAATAGCATCAAACCATTGCCTTCATCTTCTTCCAGCTAGCAATTATTTATTACAAAAAAATGACAAATTTATACCAAAAATAAATTCATTCATATTTTGTTCATCAAAATAAATAAAACTTCACCAAAATATTTGAGACTTAGAAAAAATTAAAAGAAAAATTGGAGAGAGTGAGAGAAAAAGAAAGAGGTGGAGGGGATAGAGTGGGTATGTGTGTAAAAATATGATGAAAATGGTAGATGAAAATAGTTGCAGGAAAGGTAACACTGGTTGGGGAAGAAGACTACCTTCTTTTTCCTTTTTATTAATTTTTTATTTTTATTAATTTAGATGTATGAATTAGAGAGAAAAAAAAATTACTTACTCTATCTCAATTTATGTGACACATTTTGGATTTCGAGATTCAAACAAGTTTATTTATGACCGCATATTTTTCATATATCTTTAAAATTTTGAATTATCAATTATTATAGTACTTTTTACGTAGTTTACAAATATATAAATTTCATTTTTAAAAATATGAAGAGTGGATGAGCAAATTCTCGATCAGACTTAAACTTTTTAACTCTCGCAAAATAAAATGTAACATAAATTGGAACAAATGGAGTATTATTTTTATTATTTTATGCGCTTAAAGAAGGGTGGACACATTTTTTCTCATGTCAGCACGCTGTGTTCAATATGAATGACTTTTGAACAAACAAGATGTTCAATCGGTACAAGTAGGGGTTGCAAAGGGTGGATTGGTTCGGATTTGGATGGATTGAGTTAAAATAGATTGGATCACAACTCACCCATATAAAATAGAAATTACATTAGTTCTCCTACACTGCTCAGAAGTAGCTGGAAGATCAGCAGAAAAAGTGTAACGACTGAAAGATGAGAAGTAGCTTTTTGAAATATTTCCTTATTCTTTCATCTCCTTCAAAACACATCTGTTGCTCTCAAGAAAATTAGCAATGGAGCAGCAGCACATGAATCAGAAGGTATGCAAGACCAAAATGATGAAATCGAGGACGTTCGAACACGGTCCTTTCCCTACTGAGTAACTTCAGGTTTCACAATTTCCCCCTTCCCTTCTTGAATGAATTAATGGGTTATACATATAAAGTTTTGCTTGGCTCTTTGTTCTACGTCATTCTTATGGTAACGGCAGTGATGTCCGCCTCTAATTTTCAGATGTAGCAAAACTTGCAGAGATCAACTGACCCATTTCCCCTTTTCCTCTAATCGGAAATCTCGATTTTCTTGTTCTTTTTGGTGTCATTCTCACTCACCCATATAAAATATGGGTAAATATGGATTTGGGTAAAATGGTTGTAACCCACCTTAATCTCCTAAAGCCAAAAAATATTAAATCAGAACTAAATTGGTAATACCTCAACCCCTACCACCTACCCCACCCCTATATTATTATTTTTTTTAATATAATTTTTCATACAAAAAAAAAGAATTTTTTTTACCCTGTACC
>NW_006239022.1:549906-559828 GCF_000226075.1 Solanum tuberosum
CCTCCTTCCCCCACACCCAAAAAAAAATTAAATAAAAACAAAATTATTTATTTATTTTGAAAAAAAAAATTGTCAACCCTACCCCCTCTCCACCCCCACCCCAGGACACCTCCCACCAACACACAAAATATTTTATAAAAAAGATTTTTTTAAAAGAAAAAATTCCCCCAACTCCCATATCCTTCCCCACCCCACCACCACCACCCAATTATTTATTTATTATTTTCAAAAACAAATAATGCAATCAGGACTTTTTATCATAAGTGAGTGATATATGGGTATATATGGATTCTCATGTTTATCCATTTTGTTCATATTTATATGAGCTTAAATAGGTTTAAGTAAATATTTATCCATTTAACAAAATATGAGTTATCCATTTAATTTAGTATGAAAAAGTGGATTCATTTCACTTGTAAGGACTGAAATTACCACCCTAGGTACAAAGATAAGTTGAAATGTCAAGATGAAATATGTGGACTACTTTAAATGACCATCGATAACTTATACCTTTTTTATGTGTTCTAATTTATAAAATTCCAAAATCTGTTCATTAATTCGCTAACCCTTTTTTAAACCTAAGACATGTAGAGAGAATTTCTATTACTTTTTTGCACGCTATTTAACATTGTTCTAACAGATAAAAGAAGTTAAGGACATACGCATGAATGCAATACAAAAATTTAGCTCATACTCTTGTGCCATATAAAATGGGTCAAACCCGTCTTTCATTCAACCCAAATTTACCTGAATTAATATGGGCAAATTGCAACCCAACCCGTTTTAATTTAACCCAACCAAACCCACTCACTACTTTGAAAAAAAATCATAACATTTGAAGAAACCATATAAATAAATGATTTTAAAAAAAGAACAGTAGCAACAACAAATAGTACAATAACTGAAGCAGAGAAAACAACAGAGAATAAGATAGGAGCACTAATAATAATACTGATAAGGAAAAACTCGACAATTTTCGACTACCCACCAACCTTCTACCTTAATCAAGCCGTCAATAAGCTATAGGTCATATCTTGTCAAATCAACTCGCCAAAACTTTTTCAACCTACCTCTACCACTCCTAAGACACACCACAGTGAACCTCACACCTCCTCACTAGGACATCTGTACATCTCTTCACATGTCCGAATCATCTTAACCTCCCATACATTCATCTCCACATCCTCATTTCTGCTACTTTCATCTTCTGAGCACAACATAGTAAGGTTGAATTACAATAATCAGAGATGGAGGAAAAGTAATATGCTCAAGCTCTACCGACATGCTCAATGCAGAAACAAAAAAATAAGTACAATCACTAGTAGAGAAAAAAAGGTACATAAGGAAAGCAGAAACTAAAACCACAAATCAGTGAAAGCACATTACATAGTTGTCATTATTGTGTTATACAATGGCATTGACTTCTTACCAATCCTATCACAGAAGACTTCTCAGATGCTCTGTAACTGAGAAAATGAAATCCGGATGGTTGAGCTACCAAGAGATGTAGCATTTTTGCATACGAGTGCCTCAGTTGCCTGCTCCTCCTTGTCAAAAAGAACAAGAGCTTGCTGTTTGCCATTCATCTCAAAAAGCTTACTATTGATGATGGGACCATGCTCCTCCAAATGTGCAATAATCTCTGCCTCCGTTACATCCTGGGGTAAGGAGGATAGGTGGATCATCTTGGTAGGGGAGCAGCAGTACCTATAGTTTTTAGCAGCATTACGGTTAAAGCGGTTGAGATTTGAATTTGAGTAGTCATGTGTGTCCGGCCCTGTAGTAATATTGGGGTACTTTGAGAAGTTGACTTCCAGACGCTTTTCAAATAACATGGCACCCTATATCCAAATCCAAGGGAGGAAAATTGATAGAAGCTTCAGTATAATGCATAATCATAGAGACTAAAAGTAAGCAAAGATAAGGGGTATTGTTAAGTGAGGCAATTGAGAATAGTCAACCATGAACATTATTCAGATGTTCATGCAAAGGAAAAATAGCAGCAGAGAGTTTATTGGATGCTTCAAAAGGTATCTAGATAGCTGATAACAGGTGGAACAAATCAAAATAACCTCCCAAGTCCAAACAAAACAGATCCTGAAGAGAATATCAACCAGACCTTCAAAAAGTGAACAGCCAGCTCTGCCTGGAACCCATCACCCAGCTGAACCAAAGCATGATCTGGTTTATTGCGCAGAATCTTAATGCTGACAATATTTCCATAAAGAGAGCACAGGTTAAAAAGTTTGTCCTCATTTATTCTCTGCGATTAGGAAAAAAAATCAGAAGAAAATGTCAAGATTCTAGAATGACTTTTAGAAGTAATAAAATTATAAAGAGAACAATCTTATGGTACTCATGCTCGGATAAAGAACAGAAGCTTACATCTGAATTTAAATTAGAAACAAGAATAGTACATCTGTCATTTATCCCGCTAATTCCAGGTGGCAAACCACCAGCAAACGCAGCTGCAATTGCTTCTGCATTTCCCATCTACTTGAACAATGTGAAAACAAACTTAGAAGTGCTTCATGGCTTGTATCAAGGAAATTACCAAATATAAGAGAGTTAAGAGGGAAGTTAAGAAGGTTAGCATAGCGCAAGGAGAAGCCCTCATGGCTTGTACCAAAAGTTAGGGATGCCAGAAGGGGAGAAATACACGTACAAATTAGCGCACCTAAGAAAGAAGAGGAGCAAGAACTTAAGCAAGATGAAGTGTCTTAAAGAGATATGAGAGCAAGGAGATATCGGAGGCTGTTTTAATCAGTTCTTCAACTTGAATCATGAGGATAACTTCAAATATCTACATCTATGCTTGGTAGAAACTTAAGCTATACCATAGAATTAGATAGTAAAGTACACCAAGAAAAGTATTGAGGATTAGAAAAGTTTGTGGACAAGATGGTATCTTGATAGAGGTTTCGAATCATCTTGGAGATGTAGTAGTAAGATTTACCAAAATATCTGAGGATGCGTTGTGCTGGAAATCTGGAAGTGTAGATTTGCAATGGAGATTATTTTCTTGCTAAGCAAATTGATGAAAATATATAGCAAGAGTAAGGTTTACAACAGTGTTCGTTGACCTAGAGAAAGCATATGAATTATGATAGTGTCATAAGAAGTCCTTTAGTGGTGTTCTAGAAGATAGGAAATTCTCATATTAAACATATATATTCCATAAATGCATGAATAAGCTGTCAACAATGGTAGGAGATATAAAGGAGTTTCTTACAATCGTGTATTTACACCAGAGATGGGCACTTCATTTACCCTAGTTATAGACGAGTTGCCCAATTGTAATACAGGATGAGGTCCAAAAGTAGATGCTATTTTTTTTTTTTTGAGAATTATTAAATAATTTTTATTGTGTTATAATTGACTAAACTAGCTATTTATTGCATTAAAATTAAATAAGCCGGTAAGGGAATCAACCAAAAGCTTGAACTATTAAAAGTTACTCTAAAGAGTAAGGATTTAAGATTAGCAAAGGAAATAACAAATATATACATTGCAAATTTAGACAACATAAGAAGAATGAGTAGACGTGAAATTTGATAGGATTGCGGAGTACAAACAAATTTAATTCAGATATCTAGGCTCTGTTCCGGTAGAATGGTAAGATAAATAAAGTTATTACACATTAAATCAAAGTATTGAAGTAAATGTTACTAGAGTGTTACATGACAAGGGAATACCTAGCGAAGTGAAATGTAGATAGAACGGTTGTAAAGATCGACAATGTAATATGAGATACTGTTCAGCTCCAAGATCCAACATATACAAAAATATGAATGTAAAGAAAAGATGTGTGGCCATACAAGATTAAGCAAGACTAAAAATCATCACATTTGACAGAAGATGCAAGTAGCACATATGATGGAAAAGGCAGGAGAAAGTTTCTTAAGATAATTCCCCATGTTCTCTGTTGATCTCCAGATGCACCGATATTTAACTATGAACCATGGTCATTGATGATGTTAAACTAGGATAAGGTAGACCAAGCAAGCTGTCTCAGCAGACCTATGACTCTTGGAATCTATGTAGACTTAGCAAAAAATAGAGCACAATAGAAGAAACAAATTCATATAGGCAAGACCAATTAGTTGGGATTGAACTTTAATAATGTGAGTATGTTTACAAATGTTTGTTAGGAGTCTTTTAATCTTGTGAGAGATGTAAAGCCAGTAGAAAATTGTTGGTGCAAGAGAATCCAAAATATTAAAATGGGAGGATTTAAATGGAACAACATGATAGTCAGGTATCATCAACCCAAAACTAACTAGTTTTTTAAATACTTTAAAGATGATGAGATAGATGCACACCTGAGGAAATCCACCTGGAAAACCAAGAAGAAAAATTACAGTAAGCAAACTAGAATAATATTTGGCATTGACTACATTATGATAAGGCGATAAGCAGTAAGCACCTGGATGAGCTCCAGAACCTTGGAAGGAGTACATGTCTCCATATCCTTGCTGTCACACAATGAAAAATATGAAGTCAAACTCATGTTGAAAACACACACTTCCCTAGTAATAATAGGACAAGATAAACTACTTGAGAGGATTTGCCCTTCTGTTCTGATGGTAGATTTGGGTTAGTGTAGTCCCTTGAACGTTCATTATTGTAGTTCACTTGCAATTCATCTAGGCTGAAACATAAATAAGTTTATGGTTAAGACATCCATCACAGTAAATGAGAGAAAATATGGAAATATTTGCATGCAGAGATGAGAGTACTATAACTTTCAGATTGAGCTGAAACCTACTTAGAGAACTGTATGTCAAGCTGACAGCAGCCATCATATATGTTACGCCCCTACAAGAAAATTGTATGCACTAAAGCTTATTTTATCTCAAATGATAAAACAACCTGAAAGGGTCCATATAAATCAAGTGATCTTAATATATCATAAACACACCTGAAGTGAGTTCCTTGCAGAAACAGAACTCTGTTGTACTTGATACTGGATCAAAGCTTGAAAACCTACGTTTAAAAATATCACAAGAAACAAGAGTTACGCGAGATATGGCCAAGAATGCAAACATAATTATTATAAGCTCAAATATCCTCCATGAAACATTAAAATAAGAACGAAAAACAAATGATTTAAATCCATAAATTGAAGTCCTATGATACAAGAAAGAAATCCTTTTTCCTCTCTTGATCCTTCCATATATTCCAGATAGTCTTAAATCCAAAACAAGAAACAAATCATGAACAGAATATAGAGAGATAGATAGAGAGAGAGAGAGAGAAACTTGAAGGTGCTGACCAGCCGACTTCTGAAATGTGACAATCTTCTCTACAAATCCATGTGGAGAAAACACTTGATGCAGCACATCCACGGTTATAGGGTATAGCATGTGATGTATTGTGACTAAGAGAATTCGATTAGGCTGAGAGTCCAGAGAGAGCCGAACAGCAAAGCAGCATAGAGAGAAGAGAAGAAATGAATAGAGAGAAATAGATGACAGAAAGGAGAAAAGAAGAACACAAAAGAAATGCTTCATCTTGGTTCAGCACTAAAGAAAGGCATAAAGACAGATCACGAAGCAAGAGATAATGACAAAAGAGCAAAGACAGTAAGCAAGAGAATACAGAAAGTTATAAGTATTGACTTTAAGATGTTAGCCCAGTGTATGATCCTTTTCATCAGTGTCATGTCTCATAATTATTTCATACAAAGTGACACTTCCTGAAAATCTTTTGAGCCTTACTGGAAAAGTTTTGCATCAGGTAAAACTGAAAGAAGCAAACAGATTATTTTTAGAAAAGCAATGCTGATTCTTCCTGCTTTTGGATATATTCAGCCAGATCACTATGATGATTGTAGAGAATACTGGGAAGTATGAAAACTGGTGGCTACGGTGGGCTCTCACATGCTTTAATAGAGCACAGTCATCTGATCCTTCCCTTATCCCTCTTCTGATTACAGTTACCTTATGGATAGCCTGTTTTCTCTTTCCAGTCATCAAGAGGTATAAACATTGCCTGTAGGGAGCCTACAGTTTTTAAAGACTTGTACTGAAGTTCTGCACTGAAAGAATCAGTTTTTGGCAACAGTGTACTGCAGGCAACACCCACCCCAAAAAACAAAGATTTGGCACAATGCAAGTAACAAGCCATTCCACTATTCTGCTTGTCTGGCTAGTTGGCAAGACTTGAACACTTTTATCCGCATTGCATAATTTCTATTAAAAGACATTTGCAAGAGAAGAACCACTCAAGCAGCTTAATGTAGTGAAATGTGGCAAGTCAAAGCTAATTAGTCTATCAAATTAGTGTAATCATTAAATCTCAATTACTTCTCCATTGATTTCCGTAACTTGTGTTAGCCATCACATTATTCTAGTATTCTTTCTTAAAAATTGTTGAGTATGCTACTTAAGATTTGGGCATGTTTTCATTATAGTCATCACATGCACAGAGATAGTCATTTCTCATCCCAATGAATTTCATTAATTATTTGTCAAGTTACAAAATTGGCCTTAAAATACTCAATACCACAGACAGAGAGTGAAAACTTCTGCTTAGATCTTCTGTAGAATGAACAAATCATAGTAGAAACTCTCTTATTATCAAAAACAAAAAAACAAATACAATTTACAGCAACTCTCTTCTTATCAAAAACAAAAAAAAAACAAATTCAATTTACAGCAACTCTCTTCTTATCAAAACAAAAAAAACAAATTCAATTTACCATGAAGCTGATAAATGCACATCAGGATTAAAAAGAATAATAATGCAAATACAGTTAGCTCAAATTCTAGTCTTACGGAGGACGGAAGAAATTGTCAGTAAATCATCCAGTCCTGTATAGGACCGAGTTCAATATCAGTAATCCAAGAACCAACATACAAAAAGGAACATCCCTTACCTCATCTCCACGGCCTTGTGCATTCTGATCCATAGTTGTCAATTCTTGGTGAGATGAGAATTGAACGTAAACATTCCTCCCCCTATAGGACAAGAAAATGAGTCACAAATCAAGGTCCTACAGAACATTCTGATAAGAATTGTGCAGCTTAAAGCTTGGAAAACACAGATGATTCAGAAAGTTTCACATAGAGTTCTCCAAACAGAATACTAGTTTCTCTCTTACAAGGTACCTTATGCTGGGTTGAACATTTGAGTAGAATTGCAATGCCTTTACAGCTGAAGGGACATCTTGCATTTGCAAGAGGGCCTAAAGGCACAAGTTATTAAAAAAAAATTAGAACCAGTAAATTAATAAATTTATGCGTGTCATTCAGTGTGCAAGTATGAAAAAAGCACCTGATTTTTTGCCCTAAGCATTACAAGTTTGGTAATTACGCCAAATGGTTGGAATAGTTGAAGCAAGTCATTCTGGAAAAGAACCAAAAATCAAATTACTGTACAAATCAATTATTTTCCATCATATCAGTAGATTCTGGGTATATGGCGTTGGAGGAAGATTTAATTGATCCCAAATTAATCAACACAAAGGAAATAATGCTCTCCATTTTCAGATCTAATGTTTACTATAACTAAAGCAAAAAGAGTGCCGCTCTTTCAGAAGAAATGAATAAACACTATCACTCAAAACTGATTCACTTTCAAAACTCAGTCTACACCATAAACTAAGAGCTGAGAGGTAAAAAGACAGCAGTAACTTGATCTTCAAGAGATCTATAGACACTTCAACTTCCCACTCCACTCAACCCCCGGGGCGCACCCCACAAAATATATTTTGACTGATTCACCTTTTCAAGAAGTTCAGAGAGGGGTATGGAACATACAGACTGAATTGCAACAATGGACAAAGAGACTTTCTTTCTGCATTTGTTTCACTATTTTATGTTTTTTTTTTCAGAACACCATCACATCAGATACCTTGCTCTTTGATTAGAGAATGTACATCACTTGTCAAAAAAAACAAAAAATTAGAGAAAAGGTACTGTCTGTTTTATACATTGTCTTTTCTTCCCTATGTATCAAGAGTATAAAGCATTTTCATTTATACTAATAATACATAGGAACTTAAGCTTACAATGATGTAAAGAAAAAGATGTCAAACACTAAAAATATTCAATTCTTAATAACAAAGGCATTAACCAACAACATAAACAACTTGCTAATGAAAATTTGGAGCTCACTGATCACACATCAAAGTACTATCAAACAAAAATAAGGGGCACAACTAATCAGTATAAAAGATCCTACAAATCTACCTCCGAGATCTCATGCCCCACATTGCGAACATGAACAACCTTTGAAGGATCAGACATTTATACCTGAATCACAACAAAACAATTAAAAAAAATTTGAAATATATAAACTACTAAAAACATATCACAGAGTGTGCTGATGAATGATTAAGCACATACAAGATACAAATGCTGTGGATAAAAAGGCTTCAGGAAAAAAGAGAGAAACCAGAACTTGCAGCACACAACCAAACTTTTGTATCTTATTTTGTTAGTAATGGCATGTCAAAGAGGCATATATACGAAATTCAAACTATGAAAACAACAAAAAAGACATTTTGCATCAACAATATGAAATTAAGTGTAGACATGACTACTCTCCTCTTACTCCTAATTCCTTTAGCAAAAAGGTTAATTTGTTTATAGTAGTTCTCTCAATTTTTTTCACATCTAAAGAATCACATGTAGTTGCAACATGAACTCACACTAAAAAAAGTAAAATAAAAGACAAGGCTTTCTAGCAAAAAAATGAAAAACTAAGAAAAATAATAACAAGATTCAATTTTTAAGGTGTTACTAGCCAACTATTTTGATCAAATTCCCTACCCAGGAAAAAAGATTAGTAATTTAAATACACATCAAGAACTTCACTGGCACCATAATAGACAGTTAGAAAAGGCAGTGTAACTGAATTAACAGTAGAATAAAAGTGGATAAACAGAAAACTAAAGCTTAGATCTAACCTTCAGAAATGGAGGAAAGGGAGAGGGGGACTAGGGTTTGGTGTACGACAATGAGGATTTTTCCTTTTTATTTTTATTCGACGATGCCCCCGAGATAAAAAACCGACAGATATGATGTTTACACAAATTAAGAAAAGCTTTTGACACATAATACAGGGTGTTTTTTTTTATTGATCAAGAAAAATATTCTTTTCAAAAAAATGAGTTTTAAAATAAGAAAAATGATTTTTTTAAATAAAAAAAATATTTAAGTGACATTTTAAGGGATCGTTTGGTAGGCCGCATTAGAAGAAATAATTCATATATTAGGTAAGATATTATTTAGTACTATGTTTGATAGGAATTTGGCCCATGTATAACTAATCCATGGATTAATTATACCTCCTACATGGTATTATAGGTTGTATTACTAATATCTTCCATTTGGAGGTATTAGTAATTTGTTCTTCTCAGAGTCACTAAGGGATCGTTTGGTAGGCCGCATTAGAAGAAATAGTCCATGTATTATGTATGATCGGTCTTCTTTAGTACTATGTTTGGTAGGAATTTGGGCCTATGTATAACTAATCCGTGGATTAGTTATACAACCTACATGGTATTATAGGATTATTACTAATACCTTCCATTTGGAGGTATTAGTAATACATAGGATATAATACCATAAGATAAATCTATGTAAAGACAAAAATATCCCTCAAATCATTTTAAAATATCCCACAAATTATTTTCTTAATTTTATGTTTTATGTTTGTACTAGTAAATGTATTTAAATAAATTAGCTTACAAATTATTTAGAGAGAGTTATTTGTTACTAAATAAATCCAATAAAAATTTGAAAATGTGGGCTATTTAACGTTTACTAATTAAAGAGGCAAATATATATATATATATATATATGAATAAATCCAATACAAATCAATACAAATTTGAAATGTGAGTATATGACGTCTGTGATCTTAATTGAATGTATTATATATATATATATATATATATATATTTGTGTGGTTT
>NW_006239022.1:559989-615557 GCF_000226075.1 Solanum tuberosum
TGGTTTATCTTTTTTAAATTGAAAAATGACATTTTGTGAGTCATCAATTTATTAAGATGACAATTATTTATCCTCAAATAATTCAAGTGAAAAAATAGCATACATGGTAACAAAATTGTTCTTCTCATAGCTAGTTAGAAGGCCATAAAAAAATAATTTTGTCCGGCAATTATCTACCTTGACTCAATTACCTAATAATTCAAGGGTATAATTGGAAAGAAACTTTTTATAGAGTTTTAATTCAAACACAAGATGCGGTGGAAATAATGAACCAAACACTTGATAAAAATAAACTCTGCATTACTAATACCTGCACTACTAATCCGTGCATTACTAATTCTTGCGTTATTAATCTTTGTACCAAACGACCCCTAAGTGTATTATTTTTTCCCTCCTCATTCAAACTCCAACTCTCACTCCTTAACCATCCCATTACAGGGTAGGTTAAGCTTTAACCTACAAAGTTTTCAATTTGCTCTGCTTCGCCTTACATTGTATTTTTATGTGTTTTTAATGTGGCCCGCTCCGTCCCACACAAATTCACCCCGCAGAATTTGCTTCACTTCCAAATTATGATTAGGCTAATTTTTAATTATTAAATTTATTCCACACTTTCATATGAGTAGCACAAATGAATTGTGTTAATTAATTTACAAATCTTATATATAATATGTTATTTAATACATTGTTAATTTATAGTACTAAAATTATTTTACCTGATTTGCATATATATTATCTTTATGATAAATTTTGTCTTTGTTATTAACTAATTGGTGCAGAACTAAATGGTCTTATGAAAAATTTAATGTAGTAAATTGGCTGAAATTTAAAAATTGTCACAATTCGAGCCTACATCCTGGACGTGGCCGGCACTCGAGAACAGTGGTGGGCCCCGAAAGGCGAAACCCGCAGCCTGGCCGACTACAAGCGGAAGACTAACTCAAGCATACAAAGCTTTAAAACTGAATAAAAATTCATGAAACTCAATTACAAAGCTTTAACTCAAATGAAAAACTCTGAATAAAAATAAATTATTCAACTCGCCATAAAATAGGCAACTTAAGTCTTTAAAACATTTAACAAAATAAATGAACAGACTTCAGAAACTATATTGCCTATCTATGAAGCCTCTAAATGACAAAGATGGAAGTCGGGACAAGACCCACGACATCCTAACAACTGGTATAACTCAAAGAAAAAGTGGAACCCTCTGGAAGCAAGAAAGCTCACCATAGCTAACTTGAACTCCATGTGGTATCAACGAAGCTCATGTTGATGACCCTGAATACTTGTATCTACATCATGAAACGATGCAGGCCAAATGGCTCAGTACGTGGAATGTACGAGCATGTAAGTGGGAATTCTAAAGCATAAACATAAGCTTGAACTTAATAAAAAGGAAACATACTTACCTCTTTTCAACTCACTTACTCGACTCAACGCAAGAATAAAATACTCAACTCAACTCAAAGGTACTCAACTCAAAGTTACTCAACTCAAAATTACTCAACTCAAGATACTCAACTCATGATACTCAAGGATACAACAACAGTAAAAGATACAATATCTATGGAAAGCTGTAAAACTGTAGATAGCAACTCAATGTATTGAAAAAAATACAATAATACTCAAGTGTGTATATAAAAATACAATATAACTCTATGGGAGTTTCTCTAACCTACAACCATCACTATGAGCTATGTGATGATACAACGTCTCGCCCACGCTGCCAGAACTGTCCTATACTTTGCCAAGGTATAGGACCTCTCAACTAAGTGGATCCACTAGTCTATGCTAAAAAGCATTAAGGAATCATCTAAAAAAATGACCCTTTCTACCCACGTTGGCTGGTTTATGGAGACTTGAGTTATTATGAACTCGTCCCCATATCGGTGCTCAATACTACTCCCAAAATATACTCAGCTCATATGTTTAAAAACATAACTCTTTCTATGGTTTGAGATCATTACTCAAAAACTAGCTTAAAGACTCTCTTGGAAATCTCAATTTCCTTTCATCTTAAATGTGAAAACATTTACTCTTGGGAATACTTAGTTCTCATATATCATTTTAAAGAAAATGAACTCAACTCTGCTCTTTCTCAAAAACATTTCAAAAATCATATTAATATGATCATTGATGACTTGGGAAGTCATACTGCATAAACATTGATGGTATCTTTAGATACCATACTGCTCATACATTGATGACATACTCGATTGTCATACTAATCATGTTTTAGAAAACTGTTTTGGAAATATTTGTTTCCTTCTCTTTTAAATGTGAAACATTTACACTTAGGAATATTTAGTTCCCATATATCATTTTAAAGAAAATGAACTCGACTCTACTCGTTCTCAACTCAAGTACTCAAGTCTTAAAACAAGTTAAGAAAAATTTGCAAAAGACTTCTCATAATAAAGTTCATGCCGAATTATGGACGTGAATGACTCAATTCAAGGTTTTCAATAACCATACATAGAACTCAATACTCGAGACTCAACAGCTCAGAACTCAAGAACTTCAATGGTAATACTCGTTTCAAGAATACTCAACTCAGAGGGTTTCATGCGGAATTATGGGCATGAATAATCTGAACTCAAGGACTTCATGATACTACTTCATCTCAATAATGTTTGACTCATAGGGTTCATGCAGAATTATGGGCATGAACTACTCAACTCAAGGACTTCATGGGTAACATGTAATAGTCCCATGATTAGGAATATAATCTCAAAGGGGATTAGGAACTCAATACTCAAGACTTAGAACTTGAAGATACTACTGCTCTCAAATATGCTCAATTTATGAAGTTCATACGGAATTATGGGGCATGAACGACTCGACTCGAGGGTGTAAATAACAATATGGAACTCCTGTATATGAATCTTCTCAATCTCATACTTACTTCCTCAAAACTTAGTTCAAATCGATAGTTGATGTTAAAGGATTCACAATTGAACTCAAAAGCTTTCTTAAACTCTACTCTTAACTCTCTCTTAAATGTGAATTATGAATTCAAGAGTTATGGTTCATGACATGAAGGATCTTGTGATGATAAAGTAGACTCATGAATACATTCTCCTCATTCTCATACTCACTTGCTTGAGTCTTGAAACAAGTTATTAGAAATTGTAGAGACTCCTCAAAAGGACTTTCTAAAAAATGTTCGAAAGAACTCTCAAAACTTGACTCTCAACTCTACCTTGAATTTGATTTATGAATTCAAGGTTGTGATTTGTGATAGGAAAGATCTCGTGATGTTTATGAGTGTTTTTAGATAGTTAAACATGAGAAACGATCAAGAAATCACTGTCTGGAAGCAAGTCCGCGATGCGGAGATGCATTTAAATATTTGTTCGCAAAAATAATTTTGAAACATTGGAGTCCGCGTCCTCTCCGTGATGCGGAGGGGAAATTTGTTCACTGGGGGAGCAAGTCTGCGACGCGGACTTGCATGCCAATATCTGCTCGATTTTTTCCTTCTTTGTTTTCTAACCCCAATTTGCCTAAATTCGATTCTTTTTCTCAATTTCTCTTTTGATTCAGATACCCAATACATGTACACAAGAATCTAATCAAACACAACTCTAAAATCTATACGATTTGCTCAAGTACTCATCAATCTTATCTAAACTCAAGAACGGAAGCCAATTTCAAGAACACAATTCAAGAACACCAAACTTTCAACTTTCTAGAACGAACTTAACGTTGAAATTTACATGATTGGCATGTGGGTGAACAAACCCAACACTATGGAAGCTTACATACCTCTTAGGGATCAAACCCATGGCGAAAATCCGCAACAACTCTCAAGAATCTTGATGAACGCTTTGATCCTCTCCTCTTTTCTCTTCTTGAGCTCTCTTCTAAAACCCTAGGCGTATATTAGGATTATAAAACTGAACCTAATAGGATTAGACCCTTAATACCTTACTAAAAATGAATTAAATCTGATTGGGTAAGGAAAAGACCAAAATACCCCTTACTATTTTCGAGTAACTTTCCTTAACTGGACAACCTGACTTCAAAATGGCATATATCACTCATCCAACCTCGAAACTTAGCAAACTCGGTGGCATTGAAAAGATAATTCAAATACCTTTCATATATTATCTTGTAGCCCACCTAAATCATCATGTACAGATATTTATGGTCGTTTGAAGTTGACCCAAATCTTAGAAGAACTTAGGAATGACTTCAATGAATTCTCTCTAGTTTCTTCTTGGAACTCAAGGTGCTACATCTAGTGACGTTAACACTTAGGAAAATTTTAAATTCCTTGGTAAAATCTCACTCACTATGAAGAACGGTTCGAGTCTTAGCTCAATTTTTTTGGGGTGTTACCAAAATAGACTATGGAAATCGTCCAGCCCTCATTCTCTTGAGATGCAACCTTACCCCCTCGTAACTCGTTCTACCGTACTCCAGACGCCCGCACGTCAGAAGGGGGTGTTTGATGATATGCTCGAGTTTATCTTATTTATAGTAGTCTTTGTCCTCCTAAGTTTGTAGCAGGAAAATCTCTATGAGCGACTTTGTAACACCTCAAAAATTGAAAAGTCGGATTGTAAAGGAAAAGTTGCAGGAAAATTTGTTGAGGCTGGTTCTACGGAAGTCATCCACGGACCATAGGAAGTTCTACGAGCCGTAGGAAGAAAGTCGTAGGACTTGGTTTGAGATTTGGAAATGACAAGTGTTACAATCAAATTACAACCTAGATGTGACATGACAAATATGATGACCCTAAACAAGCCACTTGACATAAGCATGACGTATTGAATATACAATTTAAGAGATATATCAATATAACTCTCAAATCGTACGAAGACATAAACGATACCAACATGATACTTGAAGAATAATCAGAATACTACTAAGTCTGACACAAGCCTCTAACATCATAAGAGTGGTTGGGACGTTACTCATACACCACGTACAAGTCTGAAACAAAAGACATAAAAGTGAAACAACTAAATCATCAACGATCTTGTCCTCAAAGCATGAGGCTCACCAATCCAAAAGTTGGTAGAGCAATCCAAGCTAGCCACAAGTAGGAGGAGAAATGTGGGATCCTATATTATGAAACAATATAGGCATAAGTATGCATTAGTACATGGAATGTACTAAGTATGGAGAAATGCATAAAATATAAACATGATCATATGAGGACTCTAAACATGATATGCATGGCCAAGCTAATACATAGTAAAAAGCCTTTACAAGGAATCATAAATCATGAACATGGTCAATGCATACATAAAATCATTTGAAAGCTTTCATAAAACCTTTGAAGGTAATATAGTTCATTTTTTTTTTATATTTACCATTAACCGAGATAGACCATGTGAGCTATAACATGAAATCTGATGTCTTGCTCCCACACCGAAAATAGATGTTGTACTTGCCAAGGTAAGGACCACAACTTCTAGCTTAGGTGGATCCACTAGTTATGTCTTTCTAAGACAAATCCTACGGGGACACGTAGTTAGGGACAAAGAGCTTGCTTCTAGAGAACCGTCATCTACTAACGGGAGAGCCTCCATCTCAATATCCTCTCGGTGCTAAGTAAAAATCCAAAAGGTATTAGTCATATTCACATTCTATCAGCATACTTGAAAAGTCATAATTAAATTACGAATCCAATCTTAAGTCATCATAGAGTAGTTCTTTTAAATCACGATTCATAAGTGAGAAAATCTTTCACAACCATGATTTCATAATATGTGAGAAAACCTTTTACAATACATTGATACTTATCTCAAAAGCATCCTTAGTTCATAAAACATCATTTTCATAAGACATGCATAACTTTCATAAACTATCATTCATAAGTTCATAGGTTTTCTTCATAAATTCATCATCATAATCAAGTAAAAAGCACGGGTCCGTATGAAATTAATTGAAAAACATGCAATTGAATCAAATCACGCATAATAAGATTGAAATCAAACTATTGAATCATAACAAATAGGACTCATGGAGATTTGCATGAAACCCTAATCAAATTAGGTGAAATTGACTTTGGAGATAGAGATTCTTTGGGATTCAATGGATGAATGGAATTCATTAGTGAATTCTCATATTTCTTGATAATCACAGTCTAGCAAAGCAAGGAAAAGAAGAGACTTGAAGCTTGAAATCCTAGTTTTTCTTAATTGAGCTTGAGAGAGAATTGGAGAGGATGAACTTGGATGAGAATTAGGGATTTGAGAGAATGAGAGGGTTTTGGGTAGTTTTAGGAATTGAAAAATAGTTATAGGACTTATAAATAGGGTAAAAACGACATCGTAAATGTATTAAATGTATAGGAAAAGACCCAAATAACCTTAAGAAATAACTGTCGGATAGACCTAGGGTTGGGACCTATGGTCTGTAGGACTTTCTATGGCCCATATCGGTCAACCCTAGAACCAACTTCAGAAAACCAAAATTTGTTCAACTTCCCACGAGACCTTTATACGGTCCGTTGTTCCATATACAATCAGTAGACCTCTTCCGTAGAATCCAAGTTCAAGTTCAAAATTTCACCAAGTCCAGATTACTTATATGAAACACTCCTACAACACGTAGAACAATCTACTACTTGTCAACCCTTCTCGTAAACTAAGGTCTCAATTCAAGTACACTGAATCCTTTTACGGATCAGTCCTACGACCCGTTGAATGCCCTACGCCTCATCCTGTTCACTCGTAGGTCAAACATCAGAAACTTAAAATTTGCAATACTCAACTTAAGTTCTACGACTCACTTTCTATGGCCTGTAGAACCTCCTACGATCCGTAGATGGGACTCGTAGATCACAACATCAGTGTCCAAAACTAAACTTTTCCTTTTGAATTCAACTTTCCAATTTTTGAGATATTACAACAACTCTTTGATATTTGACCATACGAGTAGTAAAAATAAATTATAGAGCGTTCTATGGATTATAGGACTGATCCGTAGAGCTGATTTAGAGAATTGATTTGAGACCTCAGGTCTACGAGAGGATTTGACGAGTCATAGTCTGGTCTACGGGTCGTAGAAGGTATTTGTATGTAATACCTCATAAGTTGGAAAGTCAAAAGAAAAGGGGTAGTGCAAAAATCTGTTTGAGAACTGGTTCTACGAGTCCAACCTTCGGACCACAGAAAGTCCAACGAACCATAGGAAAGGAACCGTAGATCCAATGTAGAGTTTTCTTAAAAATCAAGTCCCAGTAGCTTTTCTACGATTGACTAGTACGGTGCATCAATCCATGTACAAGTCATAGATAGGTCTTGTAGGTGAGTCCCAGACTTAGTAAAAAATTTTAAGACCTAAAGTTGGTTTCTATGGTTGGTGTCTACGGACCGTAGAAAGACCTACGACTGTAGACGACTTTCGTCAAAAGTTGGGTGAAATTTAGAATCTTGTACTTGGTCTACGGTTGACCAGTACGGATTTTAGAAAGTGCTACGGTCCGTAGGTCACACCCGTAGACCAATCCGACACTTAATTTTAAAGGGCTTTTGGAACTTATGCCTAATTGATTAATGCCTAAACTAGGTCATTTTCATCCTAATCCTAAACCTTATGTCAAGTATTTTAATCCCAAAAACTACCTATTCTAAATCATTTCCCTAAATCCCAAAATTCCCTCCAAGTTCATCCCCTTCAGATTCCCTCAAACTCGAGGAAAATCAATCTAGGGTTTCAAACACCAAGATCTCAATCTACCATAGCAATTGCGCGTTAAACTCCAAGGTGTGTTAGTATTCACCTATGGAGTCCTTTCCTCCACAGGGTTCCTAAGATCTCTAATTTTACAAGTTAGTTTCTCCATCATAGTTAGGGTTTTATTCAAATCTCCATGGGTTCCTTTCAATTATGATCCAATTGATTATTTTCTATCGTCTTATGCATGAATTGAAGTAATTACATGTTTTAAAGTTAAATTCATATGAACCCATGCATGATCCATGATTTTTAGATTATGATCATATGATGAAGCTTATGCACTAAGGAAGATGAATTTATGAAGATATGCATGCTCTTTTATGAAATTGATATAAATGATTTAAGGCTGCTTTGAGAGTAAAGCATCAATGTTGTTGTTGTTGTGAAAGGTTTTATCACATAATACTAAGACAATGATTGTGAAAGGATTTCTCACAAAAGGATTTATAAGGTTGAAAGGTTTTCTCACCTAAGTTGAATCAAGATTAAGGAGCTATTTTAAATATATTTTAGCTTGGATTGGTTGCTTAATTGGGTCTTTCCATGGATAATGAAATGAACAAGATAAATGACTATTCCATGGGATTTTCGCTTAGCACCAAGAGGATATTGATATGAAGGCTCTCCTATTAGTAGAGGTCGGGTCTCTAGTGGCAATCTCCGTATCCCATAACTATGTGCCACCATAGGATGGTTGTCTTAGATAGACATTTGACAATGGATCCACTTTAGCTTAGATATATGGTTCTTATCTTGGCAAGTAAGGATGCCCCTTTTCGGTGTGGGGCAGACACTTGAGTCCATGTTATATCTCACATGGTTTATGCCGATTAATGGTAAACTTCCCACTATAATGAATTAAGGTTACTTTATGAAAGTATCTCACAAGTGATTTAAAGATATTTAGCTTGCATTAACCATGATTATGATTTATATTTTCTAACCCTTTTGTCTTATGATTTAGCTTGGTCATTGCATGTCATGTAAAGTTCTTTTTTAGCACGATTTACTAACTCTTATGCATTGCTATCATACTTAGTACATTCCACGTACTAATGTATACTTGTGCCTACATTATTTCACTAATGTAAGGTCAGACACTCCTACCTCTCACACTCGTGGCTAGTTGATCTTTTGGCACTCAAGGATTACTGAATCCTCATGTTCTGAGAACCGAGACACTTTTATTGCTTTCTGTATTTCAGTTTTCAAACTTTGTATGTGATGCATGAGTTACGTCCCAATCACTTCTATTGATGTATTAGATGTCTTATTGAGACTTATGTACACTTTAGCTGTTATCAAACTTCGTTATGATATAAGACTATATCTTTGAAATCTTTATTTCTATTATATTGTAAGCTGTATGCTAAGTGGCTTGTGTAGGGCCTCTTGGGGGTCCTATACACCATGTTAAGCATATTGTATACTTTGGTTCGTGACAAACTTGGTATTCATAGCATAATGTTTAGAAAGGTCCTATGACGATTTCTCATAAGCCACATCAAGTAGAGTCTTGTTCATGAGTGTGAAGCGTACCACATTGAGAATAGGAAGCTATAAGATGTTTATGAAATGCCACTTCTTTCATTACTCTGAAGTCGTGTGATATAGTGTAGCACTATATGTCTCTTTCCTAATCCTGATCCAATGTTTTTCAGGATATGGCCCCTTATAGAGCATATGTTAGAAGGAATGCGGGTAAGAATGTAGATCAAGAAGCTCCTCAAGTTCCGATCGACCCTTTCGCCGAGCAAGTGACTAATGCAAAATTTCGAGCTGTTTTTCAAGAGTTGGCTCAAGCCATGACGACTTAAGCCAATAAGAAGGTTGTGGTCCCCGTGAACACAAGTATGGGCACAGAGGCAACTAGAGTAAGGGACTTCACTAGAATGAATTTATCGGAGTTTCATGGTTCCAAGGTTGAGGAAGATCCTCAGAAGTTCATTGATGAGATGTAAATTTTTTTGATGATCATGGGTGTGACACCGGTGGAAAAGGCGAAATTAGCTACTTATAAACTTAAGGGTGTTGCTCAAGTTTGGTTCAACCAATGGAAGGAAGAGAGCGTGGTTGATGCGAGTCCTCTTGATTGGGAAAAGTTCAAAGTCACTTTCCTTGATAGGTTCTTTCCCCTTGAGATGAGGGATACCAAAGTTCTTGAGTCCATTAACCTTCGTCAAGGGAATATGAGTGTGAAATAGTATGCTTTGAAATTCACACAATTGTTGAGATATGTTTCTTCTATGGTTGTCGACTCAAGGGAAATGATGAGTAAGTTTGTTTCGGGTGTGTTTGAAATGGTGGTCAAGGAATCCGGTACCGCTATGCTCATTAAGGAAATGGATATTTCTCGCTTGATGGTACATGCTCAACAAATTGAATAGGAGAAGCTTAAGGAAAGATCTAGGGAGGCAAAAAGGGCAAAGACTGGTGATGATGACTTTTCACATTGAGGTTTGATGGACATGGTCGTTCTAAATTCCGACAAGGGTTCCCCGATCAAGGTTCCTCTAATGATCCAGTTTCAAAGTTCAATAAGGATAAGGTGTATAACCTAAGCATCAAAGAGGGAATGTTAATGGATCTTCATTATCTACTTGTGCTAGGTATGGAATAAAGTGTGAGGGTAAATGCTTAGCCGATACATATGGTTGCTTTGGTTGTTGTAAGAGTGGTCACAAGATAAGGGATTGTCCATTACTTACTACTAAGGGAAGATAAGGTAGGCAAGCTCCACCTAGTGGTTCATGTTTAAGTTCTCCAAAGCAAAACATATGTTATGCATTTTAAAGTCGAAATGCGCAAGAGGTTTCTCCCGATATTGTTACCGATATGTTGAAAATCTTTCATCTTGATGTTTATGATTTGCTTGTTCCTTATGCTACCTTGTCTTTTATGACATCATATGTGGCTTTGAGATTTGACATTTCTTCGGATGTGTTGTTAGACCCTTTTTCTTTCTCTACACCTATTAGTGAATCTATTGTGGCGAAGAGAGTCTACAAAAATTGTCCCATCTCCTTATCCCATAGAATCACTCATGTTGATTTTATAGAGCATGATATGTTAGATTTTGATGTTATTCTTGGTATGGATTGACTCCATTCTTGTTATGCTTCTCTTGATTGTAGAACCCGAGTGGTCAAGTTTTAGTTTCCAAATGAATCCACCCTAGAGTGGAAATGTGGAAATTCGATGCCTAAGGGTCAGTTTGTATCCTGTCTTAAAACTAGAAAGATGATTTCTAAGGGTTGCATATATCACCTTGTTTGGGTTAGGGATACAAATTTCGAAACCCCTATTCTTGAATCTGTCCCTATTGTGAATGAGTTTCCGGAAGTGTTTCCTAGATGATCTACATGGTATTCCTCTTGGAAGGGAAATAGACTTCGCTATTGACCTTCTCCCAGATATGCAACCTATCTCTATTCCTCCTTACCGTATGGCTCCGAAAGAATTTCAGGATTTGAAGGACTAATTGAAAGATTTTTTGGATAACGGTTTCATCCGACCAAGTATCTCTCCATGGGGTTCTCCAATTTTGTTTGTTCATAAGAAGAATGGTTCACTTCACATGTGTATTGATTGCCCACAATTGAACAAGGTTACCATTAAGAATAAGTATCCTCACTCAAGGATATGTGACTTATTTGACCAACTCCATGGAGCGAGTTGTTTATCTAAGATTGACCTTTGGTCGGGTTATCACAAATTGAGGGGGGAAGGAAAATGACATCCCGAAGACGGGTTTTCAAATTTGGTATGGTCATTATGAGTTTTTGTAATGTTGTTTTGTTTGACTAATGCTCCAGACGCATCTACAGACTTGATAAATAGAGTGTTCAGACAATACCTGGATATGTTTGTGATTGTATTTATGGATGACATCTTGATTTACTCGCGGAGTGAGGATGAACAAGTTGATCATTTGAGGATTGTGTTGCAAGTCCTCAAGGACCTAAAAATCTTTGCAAAGTTAAGTAAATGTTAGTTTTTATTGAGATCCATGGCTTTTCTTGGTCACATTGATTCTGGCAAGGGTATTGAGGTAGATCCTAAAAAGACGAATGCGGTTAAAAATTGGGCTAGACCTCTATCCCATACAGATATTCAAAGTTTCTTGGGTTTGGATGGATATTATAGAAGGTTCATGGAAGGGTTTCTTCGATCGCCTTTTCATTAACTGCATTGAGCCAAAAGAATGTTAAGTTCTTATGGTCAGAAACGTGAGAAAAAAGTTTCCAAGAGTTGAAGGATAAACTCACTTCGGCTCCTATTTTGACTTTACCAGAAGGATACAATGGATTTGTAGTTTATTGTGATGCTTCAAGGATTGGATTGCAATGTGTTCTTATGCAAAATGGGAAAGTTATTGCTTATTCCTCAATTCAACTTCAGATTCATGAAAATAACCATGATTTGGAGCTAGCGATGATTGTGTTTGCCTTAAAGATGTGGAGGCATTTCTCATATGGTGTTCATGTTGATGTCTTTACCCACCACAAAAGTTTACAATATGTGTTCAAGCAAAAGGCTTTAAATCTTCACCAACGTAGATGGCTAGAACTCTTGAAGGACTATGACATGAGCATCGTTTATCACCCAAGAAAAGCTAATATGGTGGTCGATGCCTTAAGTTGGTTGTCTATGAATAGTGTTACACATGTTGATGATGGTAAGAAGAAGTTGGTTCATGATGTTCATAGATTTTACCGATTGGGTGTTTCGTTGGTTGATTCTAATGAAGGTGGTTTTATTGTTCATAATGGTTCAGAATCATCCTTTGTATCAGATGTAAAAGCCAAGCAAGGTCTTGACCCGATTTTGGTTGAATTAAAAGAAGTGGTGCTTAAAAATTCCGTTGAGGCTTTCTCCCAATGGGGAAATGGGATGCTTCGATATCAAGTTCGTTTGTATGTTCCCAATGTTGATGACCTGAAAGAGAAAATCTTATCAGAAGCCCATAGTTCTTGATATTCTATTCACCCAGGAGATGCTAAGATGTATCGTGACTTACGGGAGGTCTATTGGTGGAATGGGATGAAGAAGGATATGAAAAATTTGTGGCTAAGTGTCCTAATTGTCAACAAGTGAAAGTTGAGCATCAAAAGCCGGGAGGTTTGTCCCAAGATGTTATTATTCCTACTTGGAAGTGGGAAGACTTGAAAATGGACTTCATTGTTGGCTTACCCTGCACTGGGTGACAACATGACTCGATTTGGATTATAGTAGATCGTATGATGAAGTCGGTTCATTTCATTCCCGTCAAGATTTCTTATTTGGTGGAAGATTATACTAAGTTGTATCTAAGGGAGATTGTTAGGTTGCATGGAGTGCTCCTATCCATTATCTTTGATCGTGGTACCCAATTTACTTCTCAGTTTTGGAAATCTTTCTAAAGGGGTCTTGGTACTCATGTTAAGCTTAGTACGACCTTTCACCCCAAACCGATAGGCAAGTGGAGCGTACTATTCAGACTTTAGAATATATGTTGAGAGCTTGTGTGATTGATTTCAAGGGTAATTGGGATGATCATTTGCCTTTGATTGAGTTTGCATATAATAATAGCTATCATTCAGGCATCGGTATGGCTCCATTTGAGGCTCTTTATAGTAGGAAGTGTAGGTCTCCTATAGGTTGGTTTGAAGTTGGTGGTAGTTGTGGATCTCCTATAGGTTTGTTTGAAGTTGGTGAGATTGCTTTGATAAGTCTTGAATTGGTACATGAGGCTATGGAGAAAGTTCATCTTATTAGAGAAAGGTTGAAAACGGCTCAAAGTTTGCAAAAGTCCTATGTCGAAGTTAAAAGAAGATATCTTGAGTTTGATGTTGATATCGGGTTTACTTGAAAATTTCACCTATGAATGGTGACATGAGGTTTTGAAAGAAGGGGAAGCTTTGTCCCGATATGTAGGCCCATATCAAATTTTAAGATGTATTGGTAAAGTTGCCTATGAGCTTGTTGAAGAAGTGTGTTGGAGATCCGACATCTATTGTTCCTTCGGAAGGTTTGATGAGTCGAGGATTTCGACTCATTTAGGGCTTATTATTCAAGGTTTTAGTGTCCTCAATGCCTATTTTATGCTCATAACTGATGTTAAAATGTTAATATGCAACAATGAAGGCGAAAGAGTAAGACAAGGACATTATGAGGCAAATAGGAGCAAAAAAGCTGAAAAAGTTGAAGGAAAGCAAAACTGGTCCTCGCCAAAGCCACTCGGCGACTCGCCGAGTGGACCTTCAGCTCGCTGAAAGTTCCAGCATGCCATCCCATGGATAAAACCAACTTGGCGAGCAGACAAGTGGTTCGGCGACACGCTGAAGAGATCGCCGAATATTATATAAAGTTTTGGTGAAAAGCCACGCCAAAAAGGTGAGAAGCGGAGCACTCGGCGCATCATCGACCTGTTCGGCGAGCCTGACTTACTTTGTCGAGTTGACTCTGTACTGAAATTCTGAGAACATATAAATACAATTTTCAAAAGAAGAGAAAGAGTTTCCACATTGTTCACTTCTGGGTTTTTGAGTTTTAACATTCTAGAACATTATTTTTACATTTTTGAGTAGAGATTTAGGGATTGTGAGACTTTTAGCCTAATTTTCAGCATTTGGAGACTTGTGGATCATTGTGAAATCTGATGGAAATTTTTGTTGGTAACGATTTCTTGTTCTTTACTATGTTTGGCTAAAACCCCATTCTTGGGGGTGTGATTATGTAGTTGAATGCGTTAATTAGCTAATGGGTGTTGTTAGTTACTGATTTTATTGTTGTTTTGGAGTGGGTTCAATTAATTGTTCATGTTTTAATTAAGGAATTGTAGTTACAAATGCAATTCTAGCTTAGTACTCGATACTTGCTTGAGAAAGAGGTGTTAGAGTCGAATTATTAGTCGATAATTGTATTGATTGCATTGTTACGAATCTAGCTTGAGAAAGCAGGTTTGATTGCAATCTTGCAAATCTATCATGAAAAAGTGGATTGATTAAGGTAATGGGTTGTTTGATTGTGTTTTGCCTATTGAGGTTCGAAAGAACTCACTTGAATCGCAATAGTTGATTGAGAAATGGCTATTGCACTCATAACCTAGCCTACCCATCGAGATTCAACATCTTTGAGTAACTAGTAATCACCCATTACGCGAAATTAGCATTCAACTTATCACACTCCCAAGAAACCTTCTCTACTTGTTTACTTCCGGTTTTAGTAGTCATAAATTGGTTACCCGAATCCCTCCATTTGATATTAATTGTCAAAACTTTGTGATTTACTTTAATGTTGCAAACTTCTACCTTTACAAATGATTAGGACACAATTTTACTTCTTGATCTAATTCTCTACTGTATCATTCCATGTGGGATCAACCCCAACTCTTAGTTGGGTTTATACTTGTTAGTGACCGCCTACACTTAGAATTGGATGAAGTGTAGTTGAGCGTTATCAAGATTTGGGAGTTAGAGAGAACCTTTGTTATGAAGAGATTTTGGTTGAGATCTTTGACCGGCAAGTTCTGAAGTTGAGAAACAAAGAAGTTTCTTCCATTAAGGTTTTTTTTTTTGGAGGAATCAACTAGTTGAGGGTTCTACTTGGGAGGCTAAGGCCGTTATGATGTCCATGTATCCTCATATATATATCTTTCCCTCCGTCCCTACTCTAGCTTTAGGTATTTAGTTCCTCATGGTTCACTCTTTTGGTTTCATGTGTATTAGTCATTCTCATGTTTCCTCATGCATGCACACTCATGAAAAATCTGATTTTGATGTTATGATTTAGCTTAAAGTGATTCTCTATGTTTATGTGCATTTAAGTATGAGTTGCATGAATGCCTTATGAAAAGATGTTTTAAATATTCTTTAGCTTGGAGTCAACTTTCCTCCTCGGATATGTCCATTTATATGATTGCATTCTTGTTGGGCTGTTAGTTTTTCTCCTTCTCTATTCATGCTAGCTTGAGTCTCATTCAAGGATGGATATTTCCAAGGGGGAGATATTGTAACACCTCAAAAGTTGGAAAGTCAAAAGAAAAGGGGTCGTGCAGAAATTTGTCTGAGAATTGGTTCTATGAGTCTAACCTACAGATTGTATAAAGGAAACTGTAGATTGAGGGTAAAATTTTCTTAAAAGTCAAGTCCCAAACCTTTTCTACGATTAAACAGTATAGTCCATCAATCCATGTACAAGTCGTATATAGGTCTTGTAGGTGAGTGCCAGATTTAGTGAAATTTTATAGACAAAGGTTGGTTTCTACGGTTAGTGTCTACAGACCATAGAAAGACCTACGGACCGTAGACCATTCTCATCAAAAGTTGGGTTAAATTTAGGTTCAAGTAATTGGTGTATGGTTTTCTAGTACACACTGTATAAATGTAACACCTCGGATTCGAGAAAATAGAAAAAAATGCAGCTTTCCAGGTCCTAGTGCCAGAACCACGGAAGCCAATGACGGTTCATGGTCTGACAGATGGTCCGTAAGTGGGGTCCGTCGTTGGGGTCCAAGATTTAAGGATCTCTGATCCCACCCACGGTCGATCAGTACAGTCTATGGTTGGACCTACGGACCGTAGGTGAGGGACAACAACTATTTAGAGGAAAATGGTTTTTGGGTTAACTTCAAACGATTATATCTTTAAGCACAAAATGAATTAGGTGGCCCTTGACTTGTCAAATTAAATATAATTGAATCCTCTTTCCAATGCCACCGAGTTTGCTAAAATCCAAGATCACAATAAAAATCTATGCTCATTTTAGTGAAGCCTTGTCGGGTAGAGCATGAACGAAGATCCCAGACGACGGGCGGTAGTCCAAACAACGGTCCGTCAGTCCCACCGTGGATGGCCTTTGTCAATTTTTAAGCCAGGGTTGTTTTGGTCTTTTCCCTATGCATCGGGGGACTTAAACTATGTCGTTTGATGCCTAAACTACGTTGTTTTACTCAGTCTAAGCCTAACAACCTAGTTAGACATACCCAGAACCCTTCTCCAAAAATCATCCAAATTAGAACGAAAAGAAGATGAAGAGCCGCCAGTTTCTTTCAAGAACAAGCAACAGTGTTATTCAAGTTTCAACCCCAAAATCCATCCATAGATTTTGTCACCAGGTATGTGGGATTTCACTAGTGGGTTCCTTTCATCCACTAGGTCCCTAGAATTCAGTCAGTTCCTTGATTCTACATAGCTTGTTTGGATCTAGGTTTGTAAAATCTTGGGAAATTTTTGTGCTTTCAGTTGCTATAGTATCCATAGTCTAAAGAATATATTTTTCTTGAAAACGTTGCAACATTCCTTGTATAAAACTCAAAACCTAGTTTGTGTAAATTCTATTAGTTCATGAATTATACTTTCTAGGTCATTTAAACAAAAAATCATGCTCCAGATTTCGAATGTCACATTCTCAATATATAAATGTTGCATTCTCAGTTAGCATGTCAATATTTTGAGCTAATCAATATTTAGTGCATTCTAGCTTAATATGTATTCAGTTTGGAGTAGACTTAGCACCGAGTTGGACTAGGGTTCAGCGTACCCTCATAGTTCCAGAACTACGTGCCCGCGTAGGATTATAAATCCCTTCTGTTGGGCATCAGTATTAGTGATCGCGCCACAGTCATGCCTTTATTTCCCTGGCAATGTAGATTAGGTCCTATCGATGGGGATTATACATCGAACTCCACCTTTAGCTCACGTGGTTTATGTCGGTTAATAATAGATCCCATAGTCAGACTCTTAATGCATTCGACTAGGTTTTCAGCAGTTATATCAGTATATAGTTCAACATGTTATCTTCATGATTAGTACTTGGTCATTGCATTCAACTTAGCTTTTCAGTTATGTTTTAGTATTTATATTCTTGATCAGATTATGTCATTGCTTAATTATGCTTTGTTTAGCTCATATATATTTGTTTAGCTTAGTATGTATATCCTACATGCTCATTATATTCCAAGTACTGACACATTCTCTGCACTACATCCTTTCATGATGTAGGTTCATATACTCAGCATCCAGATCACGCTTAGATCGATTCTCTGTCCGTATTCAACAGCTTCAGTGGTGAGTCCTTATATTCCGAGGACAATAGACATGGTTTGGTTTTAGTCATTATTTTTAGTTTCAATTTTGTTAGAGTTAGCTGGGGGCATGTCCCAACAACTCAACTCAGTTAGAGGCTTTTCAGACACAGTAGTAGATTTAGCTTGAGTTGTTAAGTGATTGTTTCAGTTATTACTAAATTCTTAGTTTATTTCACTTATATTCAGACCATTTGGGTTGTCCCCATTTTCAGATATCCATTGTTTTAGCTTCCGTATAGTATATGTTTTGCTCAGTAACTTTTATAGTATGCTTGATATATGCCAGAATCAGTCACTCGTGATCCTAGGTCCCGTGTTACATCAAGTGGGTAGCCTCAGGGCGTGAAAAACTTGGTATCAGAGCATTAGGTTCAAGAGTCCTAGTATGTTTGAAAGCCGCACTAAGTAGAGTCTCTTTCATGGGTGTGAAGCGCGCCACATCTATGAGGGGGAAGCTACGAAGTGTTTTATGAAAAATTTCTTTTCCTTCGCTATTCTGATCGTGCGTGAGGTATGATTTAACTTCTCCTTTCTAATCCATCGTTAATGCATTTCAGATCATGCCTTCTTGTAGAGCTAACACACGGAATGCTAATACACGCAATGCTAACATAGTTCCTCTAGTCCTGAACCATGAGGTTAAGATGCAGAATTTTGGAATGAGATCCAACTCTTAGCTCAGAGTGTAGCCAATTAGAACAATCAGTAGGCCACAGTTCCAGCAAACACTAATGGTGGATCAGCCGCAGCTAGGGTTCGAGACTTTGTTCGTATGAATCCACCAGAATTTCTAGGGTCGCAAGTTGGTGAGGACCCATAAACTTCATTGATGAAGTCAAGAAGATCCTAGAGGTGATGCAAGTGACTGGAAATGACAGTGTAGAGCTGGCATCCTACCAACTTAATGATGTGGCTCATATCTGGTTCACTCAGTAGAAAGACAACAATGGTGTAGATGCAGTTCATGTGATTTGGGATTGTTTTACTGGAACTTTTTTGGATAGGTTCTTCCCAAGAGAGTTGAGAGATGCTAAGGCACAAGAGTTTATGAACTTGAAGCAGGGATCAATATTGGTCCAAGAATACAGACTGAAGTTCAGTCAACTCTCCAGGTATGCTCCACATATGGTTGTTGATTTGAGGGCACAAATGAGCAAGTTCTTGTTTGGAGTATCTGATTTGGTAAAGACCGAGTGTAGAAATGCTATGCTGTTAGGGGATATGGATATTTCCAGACTCATAACTCATGCTCAACAGGTCGAGGGAGATAAGCTTAGAGAAATGGCTAAGGACAACAAGAAGGCTAGAACAGGAAATTATGAATACTCATAGCAAAAGTCGGGCGGTGGGAATCACTCACAGTTTCAGCAAAGGACTACAACCCCAACACATTCATCAGCTAGTGCTCCATCCCCCAGGTTTTGATAGGATTAGAAAGGTAGGGCATTAGGCTCTAAGTCTCTGGGGAGTATTTAAGGTAATATGACTTTCCCAACTTGTCCAAACTGTGGTAAGAACTATCCGAATGAGGGTCTTGTAGGCAGAGAGGTGTTCTTTGGGTGTGGTCATTTTGGCCATAGGTCGAAGGATTGCCCTTTTTCCAGGCAGGGGAAAGGAGGTAACAACAATAGGGCTCAGTATACAGCTCCAGCAACACCAATATGTCGCCCAACTCAGTAGGGTGCTTCTCTGGTACAAGTGGTGGTTTGCGCCATAATAGGTTGTATGCTCTCCAGGCTCGCCAGGACAAGGTAGATTCTCCTGATGTGGTCATTGGTACGTTATGAGTCTTTCATTTAGATGTTTATGCATTGTTAGATCCAGGGGCTACACTGTCTTTTGTAACTCCCTATATAACAGTAAACTTCGGTGTCAATCCAGAAACTTTCTCAGAACCCTTCTTAGTCTCTACTATAGTTAGTGACCTAGTTATATCTAGACGAGTATACAAAAATTGCCCTGTCACAGTCTTTCAGAAAGTCACCTCAGCAGATCCTGTAGAGTTAGAAATGGTAGATTTTGATATCATTTTAGGCATGGATTGGTTACAATCCATTTATGCCTTAGTGATTGTAGAACTAGAATCGTTCGGTTTCATTTTCCAAATGAGCCAGTCTTAGAGTGGAAGGATAGTAGCTCAGTGCCTATAGGTCGATTTATCTCTTAATTTAAGGCAGAAAAATGATTTCCAAAGGGTATGTCTATCATCTTGTTCGGGTTAAGGATTCAAACTCCGAAACCCCAACTCTTGAATCAGTCCCGATAGTAAATGAGTTTCCAGAAGTGTTCCCAGAATATCTTCTCGGAGTTCCTCCCGAAAGGGAAATCGACTTCGAAATAGATATCCTCCTAGATACCCAACCTATTTCGATTCCTCCTTACACAATGGCTCCAACCGAGCTTAAGGAATTGAAAGAGTAGTTAAAAGACCTTCTAGATAAGAGCTTCATCAAACCTGTATCTCTCCATGAGGTGCTCCAGCGTTGTTCGTGAAAAAGAAAGACGGTTCTCTCAGAATCTGCATTGACTATTAGCAGTTGAACAAAGTCACAATCAAGAATAATTATCCTATCCCCATGATTGATAACTGGTTCGACCAACTTTAAGGTGATAGTTTCTTTTCTAAGATAGACCTTAAATTCGGCTATCATCAGCTCAGAGTCAGAGATAGTGACATCCCGAAGACAGCCTCAAGACTCGATATGGTCACTATGAATTTGTAGTTATGTCTTTTGGACTAACAAATGCTCCTGCAGCTTTCATGGACTTAATGAACAGTCTGGTCAAATAGTATTTGGACTTGTTCATTATCGTCTTTATTAATGATATCCTCATTTATTCTCAGAGTGACGAAGAGCATGCAACTCATCTGAGACTTGTCCTACAGACTCTCAAATATCGCCAGCTATTGGCTAAGTTCAGTAAATTTGAATTCTGGCTACAGTCTGTCATTTTCCTTGGTTATGTGGTATCCAGCAAAGAGATCCAAGTGGATTCTCAGAAAATTGAGGCAGTACAACACTGGCCCAGACCCACCTCTCCAATAAATATCAGAATTTTCTTGCGTTTGGCCGGTTGTTACAGAAGATTTGTTGAAGGATTTTCATCCATAGCTTCCCCATTGACCAAGTTGACTCAAAAGAAGGTAAAATTTCAGTGGTCAGATGAGTGTGAGAAAAGCTTCTCAGAACTGAAGACTAGGTTGACTACAACTCCTGTCTTGACTCTACCAGATGGTTCAGATGGTTATGTAATTTATTGGGATGCATTCAGGGTCGGCCTAGGTTGTGTTATGATGCAGCGAGGTAAGGTTATAGCTTAAGCTTCTAGACAACTTAAGGTGTATGAGAAGAACTACCCTACTCATGACCTCGAGCTTGCAACAATCGTATTTGCTCTAAAGATTTGGATACACTAATTGTGTGGTGTTCATGTTGATGTGTTCATATATCATAAGAGCCTCTATAATGTGTTCACCCAGAAAGAGTTGAATCTTCGTCAGAGGAGATGGTTTGAATTCCTCAAAGAGTATGACATGAATGTGCTTTACCATCCTGTTAAGGCCAATGTAGTGGCTGATTCTTTCAGCAGATTGTCTATGGGTAGTGTAGCACATGTTGAGGAAGAAAAGAAAGAGTTAGCCAAAGATGTTCACCGGCTTGGTCGCTTAGTAGTTTTCCTTACAGACACATCAGATGGTGGTGTGATAGTTCATAATGGATCCGAATCTTCATTTGTAGCGGAGGTTAAGGAAAGTTAGGATAGTGATCCTATATTACTTCAGTTGAAAGATGCAGTTCATCTGTAGAAAGTTGAGGTTTTCTCCCAAGGGGGAGATGGTGTGCTTCGTTACTAGGGTCACTTATGTGTTCCTAATGTGGGTGAGTTGAGGCAACATATCCTTACAGAAGCCCATAATTCCAGATATTCTATTCATCCATGTGCTACTAAGATGTGTCGTGATCTACGGGAAGTCTTTTGGTGGAACGACATAAAGAGGGACATAGCAGACTTTGTGGCTAAATGTCCTAACTGGCAAGGTAGAACACCAGAAGCTAGGATGTATGACACAAGAGATTAACATTCCTGCATGGAAGTGGGAAGTGATAAACACAGACTTCATTATGGGTTTACCTCGTACTTGGAGACAACATGACTCCCTTTGGGTAATAGTGGACAGAGTCACTAAGTCCGCTCACTTCTTGGCTGTCAAGACTACTGATTCAGCAGAGGACTACGTTAAATTCTACATCAATGAGATAGTTAGGTTGCATGGGGTCCCTTCTCTAACATCTCAGATAGAGGTCCTCAGTTTACCTCTCATTTCTGGAAATAATTTCAAAAAGGTCTTGGTACTAAGGTAAACCTCAGTACATCATTTCATCCACAGACGGATGGTCAGGTAGAGCGTACCATTCAGACCTTAGAGGACATGTTGAGAGCTTGCCTGATCGATTTCAAGTGTAGTTGGGATTATCACCTACCTCTCATAGAGTTCGCCTATAATAATAGCTTCCACTCCAGTATTTAGATGTCCCCTTATGAGGCATTATATGGGCATAAATGCAGATCTCCGGTTGGTTGGTTCGAAGTAGGTGAAGAAGCCTTGATTGGGACAAGTTCGGTCATGAGGCTATGGAGAAAGTTCAACTCATCAGAGATAGACTAAAGACAGACCAGAGTCATCAGAAGTCCTATGCAGATGTAAGGAGAAGGGACTTAGAGTTCAAAATCGATGATTGGGTTTTCCTGAAGGTGTCACCTATAAAGGGGGTGATGAGATTTGGCAAGAAAGGGAAGATCAGTCCTAGATATGTAGGTCCTTACAGAATCCTGAAAATGGTTGGTAATGTGGGTCATGAGTTAGAGTTGCCGACAGAACAAGCAACGGTTCATTCAGTCTTTCATATTTCCTTGTTGAAGAAGTGTGTGGGTGATCCAACATCAATAGTGCCATTAAAGAGTGTGGCTGTGAAGGATAGTCTCACTGATGAAGTGGTGCCAGTTGAAATTATTGACCGTCAGGTTTGTAGGTTGAGAAATAAGGAAGTCGCTTCAGTAAAGGTTTTGTGGAGGAGTCAGTACGAAGAGGGAGCTACTTGGGAAGCAGAAGCAGCCATGACTGTTAAGTATCCTCATTTTTTTCCTTGCGATTCAGTTTAACTGTTACGACCCAACCCACCGGGTCGTGCGGGCACCTACTCTAACATCTAAGTAGGAGAACGATTCCCAAACGTTTTAAAAATGCAAAAAAATAAAGAAAACTGTAAATAAAAGGAAATTCATGAAATTTTATAAAATAAGAGTTGTTAAAACATCCAACACAACAATATAAATAAACAACACCCCAGGGATCTAGTCTAAACAGGTACTAGAGCTTCTAAGATTATAAGGTATAAACATAATAACAAATGACACAGCTCCCACCACATGGAAGGAAAAATAAGAACTGTTGGAGATTGTCTTAGTCTTCACCTATGAAACATCACTGACCCTGCAAACAGAAAATGCCAAAAAGGCATAGCAAGAGTAGTATCAGTACAACCACACATACTGGTAGGCATCATCGGTCAACCCGATACCCACCGCATAATATAAGGAATCGAGTAGCAGGAAACAAGCAATAAGACCGTTCATTCCTCCACCTTTATATACTCCTGCCTTACCATTCCCGAATACTTTTAAAAATATACTAGTACACTTGACTTTAACCCCTTACTCACTGCGTTCTTGATCATAGCTTGACCATTCTATCTCTTAGAAGAGTTTCCGGATGTAACCACTACCAACCTGGCCAACCACTCACGACATACCCCTTACTTCTTCCATATCACCACTCAACCCTTGACCCCATGATACATTCTATCAAAGACTCGCTAATCGTTTCAATACAAATCCCCTTCCAAGGTAAGACCGAACTACTTAATATTTACGACACGAACACCACCCCATTTCTCAAATTTCAAGAACACATACAACCTTTCTAAAGTAACCCATAGAAACACATGGACCCTCAGTCTCCACTTACCATACCACATCCCGATTAGGCCTGACCATTCACCATTCATTCAGTAACGAGATATATAATAATTAAACATGACACAGTAAACTCACATATTCGGAATACACAACTTAATTATCATTCTGGAGCACCATACTTATTCTCAATATCAACAACAATGGCCATTAATGTAATAATCACAATGGACCTCTCATGGAACCCACACCCAAACTGTTAGTGTGTCAGAACGTGACACCTGATCCAATATGTATATGTCAGAACATGACACCTGATCCAATATATGTATCGCAATGTGACACCCGATCTAATGTATATGTCAAAACATGACACCCGATCCAATGTGTGTGTTGGAACATGACACCCGATCCAGTCAGCACAACCACAATCATAATCACACCCATAATGAATAGTGCATGTATTCATACAATTAGCAACATGTTCATGGAATGTAATTATACATACTTAGTCATTTTATCGAGTTCGATTCTCAATTCTTTATTCACCTACACATATGCATACAATGAGGCCACTATCCGACATATGTCACATAAACAAGAAATCAAACCATCACCTACCCTTAGTCCACAGGACATGGCTTCTCTATACGGTACACATCTTATGTAACAACTAGGAATACGGGTACAACCATCCCTTTTTCGGTGCACGAAGGCCTACACATGGATTCTACCATAAATTAACAATATACTACGTAGTGAACACATATTTAAGACTACTCAATTAATAAACCTAGCCTTCCTGGGCGCCAAGCAATTGTAGAGGGATTGTAGCTCCAATCCTGGCTTTCGGATGACGAGACGGTGGATCTTGACTGGAAATCCGCAAGCTATCAACAACCTTTCACTAGAAATCTCTTTCTCCTTCCTTCCCAAGCCTAGAGCAGCCTTTTGAGGGTTTCTTGGGTGATCCTCACGTCTTTTTAGTGTTTTGGGAAAAAGAAGAAAATAAGACTTCGCGTCATTTAAGTTCTACCCCGACCATCTCGCTCTGGCGCTCTCTATCCCGCTGGAGCGCCGCCGCCTTAACAGCATCTGTCCCGCTCTGGCGGGATGATGGGACCGGTTCTCTCGACATTTTTTCCTTTCCTAAATAACGACAGTTCGGGTCGTTACATTAACCATGAGGTAACAGTTCCTCTCCAGTCTCTCAGTTTACTATAGTGTAATTCAACCTCAGTTATTCTTGCATTTCAGCATATTTGCATGTTCATGGAACTCAGTTCAGTTAGATATCAGTTTCTAGTACTTAGTGGTAGGGAATGCAGCTCTTTCCCTCTATGCTTAGTTTGTTTAGATTTAATTCGAGGATGAATGTTCCCAAGGGGGAGATATTGTAACACCTCGGATTTGAGAAAATAGAAAAAATACAGCTTTCTAGGACCTGGTGCCAGAACCACGGAAGCCACTGATGGTCCGTGGTCTGATACACGGTCCGTAAGTTGGGTCCATCGTTATGGTCCAAGCTTTAGGGATCACTGATCCTACCCATGTCCGACCAGTACGATCCGTGGTTGGACCTACGGACCGTAGGTGAGGCTTAGCAACTATTTAGAGGAAAATGGTTGTTGGGTTAACTTCAAACGGTCATATCTTTTATCGTAAAATAAACTAGGTGGCCCATGCCCTATCAAATTAAAGATAATTGAATCCTCTTTAAAACTCTAACGAGTTTGCTAAAATCCAAGCTCAGAGTAAAAAGTTATATGGTCCGTGGTCTGATACACGGTCCGTAAGTTGGGTCCATCGTTATGGTCCAAGCTTTAGGGATCACTGATCCTACCCATGTCCGACCAGTACGATCCGTGGTTGGACCTACGGACCGTAGGTGAGGCTTAGCAACTATTTAGAGGAAAATGGTTGTTGGGTTAACTTCAAACGGTCATATCTTTTATCGTAAAATAAACTAGGTGGCCCATGCCCTATCAAATTAAAGATAATTGAATCCTCTTTAAAACTCTAACGAGTTTGCTAAAATCCAAGCTCAGAGTAAAAAGTTATGCTCATTTTAGTTCAGCCCAATCAGGAAAAGCATGAATGACGACCCCAGATGACGGCCGATAGTCCAAACGACGGTCCGTTAGTCCCATCGTGGATGACCTTTTTAAGCTTTTATGTTAGGGTCATTTTGGTCTTTTCCCTATGCATTGGGGAACTTAAACTACATCGTTTGATGCCTAAACTATGCCCTTTTACTCAGTCTAAGCCTAATAACCTAGTCATACATACCCATAACCCTCGTTCTCTAAAAAATCATCTAATTAGAACGAAAAGAAGAGGAAGAAGCGCCAGTTTCTTTGAAGAACAAGAAGCAGTGTTCTTCAAGTTTCAGCCCTGAAATCCAAAGGATTTCTCCGTAGATTTAGTCACCAGTTATGTGGGATTTCACTAGTGGGTTCCTTTCATCCACTAGGTCCCTAGAATTCAGTCAGTTCCTTGATTCTACATAGCTTGTTTAGACCTAGGTTTGTAAAATCTTGGGAAATTATTGCACTTTAAGTTGCTATAGTATCCATAGTCTAAAGAATATATTTTTCTTGAAAATGTTGCAACATTACTTGTATAAAACTCAGAACCCTAGTTTGTGTAAATTCTATTAGTTCATGAATTATACTTTATAGGTTAGTTAAACAAAAAATCATGCCTTTATACCCCTGTCAAGAAATATTGGGTCCTCTTGATGAGGTGTATACATCAGACTCCATGTTTAGCTCACATGGTTTATGTTGGTTAATAGTAGCTCCCACAGTCAGACTCTTAGTGCATTTGACATGATTATCAACAGTTATATTATTATACAATTCAACATGTTATCTTCATGATTAGTACTTGGTCATTGCATTTAGCTTAACTTTTCAGTTATGTTTCAGTATTTATATTCTTGCTCAGATTATGTCATTGCTCAGTTATGCTTTGTTCAGCTTATATATATTTGTTCAGCTTAGTATTTATATCCTGCATGCTCAGTATATTCCAAGTACTGACGCATACTCTGCGCTACATCCTTTCATGATGTATGTTCATGTACTTAGCATCCAGATCATGCTTAGATCAATTCTTGGTCCGCATTCAGCAGCTTCAGTGGTGAGTCCTTATATTTCGAGGACAATAGAGATGCTTTCAGTTTAGTAATTATTTTTAGTTTCAGTTTTGTTAGAGTTAGCTGGGGTATGTTCCAGCAACTTAACTCAGTTAGAGGCTTTTCAGGCATAGTAGTAGATTTAACTTTAGTTGTTAAGTGGTTGTTTTAGTTATCACTAAATTCTTAGTTTATTTCACTTATATTTAGACCATTTGGGGTTTTCCCCATTTTCAGATATCCACTGTTTTAGCTACCGCATAGTATATGTTTTACTTAGTAACTTTTATTGTATGTGTCACGATCCAAGCCTACACCCTGGATGTTGCCGGCACTCTAGAACCATTGCTGGTCCATAAGTGAACACTTATCCTTGCTGACTACAAGTGGAAGACTAACTTAAGCATACATAAGCATCAAATTGAAAGAAACATTTAAAAATAGCTTATTGAATCTCAAAACTTCGCTTAATATACTAAGTATGAAACATAAGTTTTAAACAAAACAAATGAAACTCAAAGACTCTCCAAAACTGTCTATCTATGAAGCCTCTACTATACAAAGATGAGTGTTGGGACAAGACCCACGACTCCTCAAATGAACTACTACTAACAATTCATAAAACTGGAGTACTCCAAAAGCAAGGAGGTCTCACTCATAAGCAGACGAGCAGATGAAGTAATCTCAACATACTCTTGTTGAGGATCCTAAGAACCTGTATCTGCATCATTAAAAGATGCAGGTCGAATGACATTAGTACATTGAATATACGAGTATGTAATATAGTTGAATATCAAATAGTTGAAAGAAAGGTCTGCAATAGATACCAATGCACTAAAGTTGAATGTAAAGAAATAAATGAGAAATCATTTAAACCTTTACAAAATACTTTCTCATCTCTGAACTCAACATAATAAGTGATATATAAAAATAATCTTTAACTCAATTGGGAGATTCTCTAACCGACAACCATCACTATGAGCTACGTGATGATACAACATCTCACCCACGCTGCCAGAACTGTCCTATACCTTGCCGGGGTATAGAACACCTCAACTAAGTGGATCCACTAAGCTATGCCTAAAAAGAACTAAGTAATCATCTAAAAAGTATGACCCTTACCCATGTTGGCATACATAGTTTATGAGGACTTTGGGTTGTTTGAACTCGTTCCCATATCGGTGCTCAATACTACTCCTAATAATATATACTCATGCTCATATGTTTAAAAACATAACTCTTCCTCTAGTTTGAGATAATTTCTCAAACTACCCTCTTAAAAGAGGTAACTGCTCTTGAAATATCTTTTGAACTCATAACTCATGTAGAAATTTTAGTTTCTCTTTTATCAATGTAAAAATTAATACATCTGGGAATACATAATTCCCTTATACTCTTGCTCAATTCATACTGGAAAACTCTTTCTAAAAAACATATCAAAATCATATTTTAATATGATCATTGATGACTTGGGAATTCATACTGCATAAAATATTGATGGTATATCTAGATACCATACTGCTCATACATTGATGCCATACTCGATTGTCATACTAATCATGTTTTAGAAACTTTTTTCTCAAAACTCATCTTTACTTTCTCAAAACTTAGTTTCATAACTAAGTGTTGGCTTTAAAAATCTTTTAAAAATTTATAACTCAAATGATAGGGTTCATGTAGATTATGGACATGAACGGCTCAATTTAGGGATCTTAATAGCAATAAGGAAACTCAGTACTCAGAACTCAAGAACTCAAGAACTCGAAACTCATAACTCAACGATATTTCTCCTCTAAAAAATACTCAATTCATAGGGTTCATGCTGAAATATAGAAGTGAGCGAATCAACTAAAGAATATTAAGGCATAACATATAGAAATTCAATAATTAGGAATAGAATTTAAAAAAGAAATAGGAACTCAAGAACTCAAATCAACTTATCTCAAGAATACTCAAATCTAGGGATAGAATCCTAGATTTCTCTTTTACTGATTTGAAAATAGATGTAGGGCGGGAGGACGAACTAGTGCAACACTATGACAGCCTTACATACTTGGAATAATAAGGTTCTTGAAGAATCTTGAAAAAGAATTTGATTAGAAGCCTTGAACCCTAGCTTGAAGGAGAAAAATCAAGAAAACCTTTTCTTGAGATTTCTTGAATTAGTTTCTTGAAACTCTATGGCCAAGAATTATGATTTTCATTAGTGATGCATAATTTAATGGAGGAATTTGAGTTGGAAAGAATGAAATTCTTGGAGAAAGACTTACCTTGAAGAAGAATCTTGAAAAAGATTGAAAGAGTCTTGAATGATGTCTTCTACTTTTATAGAGATGCAAATCTGATTGTTTTGGGTCTTAAATTAGTCAAGAAATTCATTTAGGGTTTTCTTAGAGGTAAAAAGACAAAAATGACCCTTTTTAATGTTTTCCCGTTGGCTAATTCGTCACTACACTGTATTAGGTTACTAAAATGGTCATTAACTATTTACTCAAATATCGGATTGTTGCGAAATTGGTGGCGTTGGAAAGTAGATTCAAATACCTTTAATTTGATAGGTTTTGGGCCACATAAATCTTTATATTCTAAGAAATATGGTCGTTTAAAGTTACCCAAGTAGAATCTTACATCAAAACTTAATCGATAAGGAAACTTTAAATCTACTTTGTGCTAGGAGTTTCTGGTGACCTTAATTGATATCCAAAATCATTCCCACACTAAATAATTTACCTTTACACATATGAGCAATCTAAGAATCACTCTATATGACCCAACAAGTAAATGAAGAATGGTTCGAGTCTTAACTTAGATATTTTTAGGGTGTTACAATATCTCCATCTTGGATCATTTGTCCTCGAATGATGGTTGGTCTTAGAATGGAAATGGGTTACTCTTACTATATTCAAGTCTAACTCAGAATCACAAAGTACTTAACATAGGGTGATTGTTCTGATTTATATCACAAGATTCGGGTTTTATACCTCTGTAGGAAATCTCATTGCAAGAACACTACTCCTTACCACTTCATTCAACTAACCTTGAGGTCATATCAACAAGCACCTAATGTATTACACATTGTCCACATGTTTACAACACCACATTCAAGCTTAGAACCTTAACCACTCCATAGACTCCTACTAACCCACTTTCTAAGAACTTCTCATCCTCTCATCATCTCTACCAACTGAACTTTCATTCATTACCACTAAGAAGCTGACTTAGTAGTCATTGTAAAACCTTATCTCCTTCTTCCTTCTCATTTATAACCTTGGATGAAATAAACACACCATCACTATCACAATTAGAATTAGCAATCCTCTTCTCCATCATCACACAACTATTATCAATAACACCCCTCTTGGAAACTAAAAATGGATTACTGAAAGGACTTTAGGGTGAAAGATCATAAGCACGATTAATTCAAGAATTTTGATATAAGAATATGCATGACATAACATTATGTTGCTAGCCATTGAGAGTAAATCAGGAACTTGTGAGACTGAACATCCTATGAGACATGAATACTTATATGAATATGTTCGTATCATGAGGTTGATATCCACAACTTTATGGATTAAGCTCGAGGTTAATAGGCTAAAGTCTTTGCCCCTCATTCTGGAAACTGAGCATAAATGTGAATCTCTTTGAAGTGTATGAGCATAGGTCATAGACGCAATTCTGATGTTAGGAATATCCACAAGGTGTTATAATAGCTTCACTTGAGGAATATGCAAGATTATGAACGGATTGATATATCTCTAAAACTCTTTCTGAAGACATCACTATCTCATCCTCAACACTTGACTTGATTTCTCATCTTATCATCTCCCCCTTAGGTTTGGAGTTGACACTCTAAAGCCATGGATCTGTTCTCATCATCTCTAAACTGGTCTACATTCCATTTACTCTAATACTCGGGGAAGGCTTATCTCATGGTTACTGAACTCTCCATAAGCAGGTACGAAGAATCCTTCTAAGACCTCTTTATAAGATGCTTATCTTAACCTCTTCTCGATGGATTATAAGGCTGTTTCATCTAGCTCTTAAGAAAGAAAATTAATGCTTACCTCAGCCCATTACATATTAATAGCTCAATTATACTATCTAGGCACACATGAAAAATGATCATTAACTTAATTGAAACCTTGTCTAACTACATACGATCTAGCGTACACCTCTTAATTATCTTGTTAATCTAATGACTTAGCCACACTTCATTGCTCTCATCTAAAAGTTAGAATCTCATACTTGTACCACTCACACTTGTAAAAGGTAACACCTTAATTTCTTACCCACTCTATGTCAAAGCTACCAAATTAGATCTCGAACTAACATCATCACCCTCATGTTTCCATTATTTTTGACCACCACTCTCATCTCAAATTCATGCCTAATGTTTATTACTAAACTCGAATATCAATATGATTGCTCACTTACTATACTAACTTACAACTACTAGATACAAATTAAGAAACACTCGCCCACTAAAATCTTATGACAAGTGGTCAATCTTTATCTCTCTCTCTACATACTTATGAATTATCGTCACATTCAATTTCACGACTTAAGTACTATTTACTCATTCACCATACATCATTGCCTAATTAGTTCTATAACCCTTTGAATATTATGGGCTTTCCCTTAAAGATCATAAGCCTAGCTTAGAGCTATCACCTTATTAATACTCCTGCTTTTCTATTCAACACCTACATTTGATCGTTACTAACACAATGAAACCTTATTATAAACTCCATTCTAGTGAAAGTATATTCTAACTCATCCTAACTCGTAACTATTTCTCTACCTCATATCATAAACTCTATAAAATATTAATATTCCTTAGTCTACTTACAAAGGAAAACTCATCATTAAAAACTTACTGGGTGCATGACTACAACAACATAATTTCCCTCATCACTACCTCCCTTTCTTAAATTACTGAACCTGTGTATGCATTCTTCTAATTTAAGGGGACTTTAACTACAACTGCCTCATAACATTGCAACTCATACTATCTTTCGGGTGATAATACTACCCAAGCTCTAAAACACACTTCCTCAAAAGGCTCTCAACTGAAACAAGATTGAGAGAAGATAGTACATCTTGCTTTTAGCTTGAACGCACGATTCATATGATTAAGAGTGCATTCTTTCGAAACTCAATAGTTGACTCACTCACAGGCTCCTCTCAAGCCTCTCTACAGTATCGTGACTTCCTCAAGACTTTTTCTAAGAACAAATCATCCATAATGATCTTGGGCTTTACTTTTCAACCACCTTTAGTATGAGGGGTAGTCGAATGCATATGATAAAGCATGAGTTAGAATAAATTCCTTATGATACAATTCTATTGCACGATTTAGAGTATGAAAGAAGGGAAACTTTTCTTAAATGTCTATAGTCCCTCATTTATAGAAGTGGGGCCCTCACAACCATAAATAAGATCTTATTTGACATGGGCTCATAGACACCTTAGGAAACTTGAACTCTGTGCTCTGATACCAAGTTTATCATGACTCGAGCCTACACTCTGGACGTGGCCAACACTCGAGAACCATTACTGGTCCTTAAGCACACCCTCATCCTGGCTAACTACAAGCGAAAGACTAACTCAATCATACATAAGCATCAAATTGAAAGAAATGTTTAAAAATAGCTTACTAATCTCAAAACTTTGCTGAATATACTAAGTATGAAACATAAGTTTTAAATAAAACATCTGAAACTGAAAGACTCTCCAAAACTGTCTATCTATGAAGCCTATACTATATAAAGATTAGTGTCAGGAAAATACCCACGACTCCTCAAAATAACTACTACTAACAACTCATAAAACTGGAGTACTCCGAAAGTAAGGAGGTCTCGTTCATAAGAAGACAAGCAGATGAAGTGATCTCAACATACTCTTGTTGAGGATCCTAAGAACATGTATCTGTATCATTAAAAGATGCAGGTCGAATGACATCAGTACATTGAATGTACGAGTATGTAATCTAGCTGAATAACAAATAACTGAAAGAAAAGAATGCGATAGATAATAATGTTCTCAAGCTGAATGTAAAGAAATAATGGAGTTAAATCATTTAAAGCTTTACAAAATACTTTCTCATCTCTGAACTCAACATAATAAGTGATATATAAAAGTACACTTTAACTCTATTGGGAGATCTCTAACCGACAACCATCACTATGAGCTAAGTGATGATACAACGTCTCACCCATGCTGCCAGAACTATCCTATACCATGTCGGGTTAAAGAACACCTCAACTAAGTGGATCCACTAAGCTATGCTTAAAGAGCAATAATGAATCATATAAAAAGTATTACCCTTTACCCATCTTGGCATACATGGTTTATGAGGACTTTGAGTTGTCTAAACTCGTCCCCATATCGGTGCTCAATACTAGTCCCAATAATATATACTAATTCTCATATGTTTAAAAACATAACTCTTATTATCTCAAACTATCTCTTAAAAAAGGTAACTGCTCTTGAAATATCTTTTGAACTCTTAACTCATTAAGAAATCTCAGTTTCTCTTTTATCAATGTAAAAATATATACATCTGGGAATACATAGTCCCCTTATACTCTTACTCAATTCATACTTGAAGACTCTTTCTCAAAAACATATCAAAAACATATTTTAATATGATTATTGATGACTCGGGAAGTCATACTTCATAAACATTGATGGTATATCTAGATACCATACTGCTCATACATTGATGTCATACTCGATTGTCATACTAATCATGTTTTAGAAACTATTTTCTCAAAACTCATCTTTACTTTCTCAAAACTAAGTTTAAGAACTCAAGTTTTGGCTTTAAAAAGCTTTACAAAATTTACAATCAAATCATAGGGTTCATGTGGAATTATGGACATGAACGACTCAACCCAGGGTTCTTAATAGCAATAAGGAAACTCGGTACTCAGAACTCAAGACTCAATAACTCAAGGACTCAAGAACTTGAAACTCATAACTCAACGATATTTCTCCTCTAAAAAATACTTAATTCATAGGGTTCATGCTGAAATATAGACATGAACAAATCAACTCAAGAATCTTAATGCATAACATATATAGAAATTCAATAATTAGGAATAGAATTTCAACAAATAGGAACTCAAGAACTCAAATCAACTTATCTCAAGAATACTCAAATCTAGGGATAAAATCCTAGATTTCTCTTTTACTGATATGAAAATAAATGTAGGGTGGGAGGACGAACTAGTCCAACACTATGATAGTCTTACGTACCTGAAAGAACAAGGTTCTTGAAGAATTTTGAAGAATCTTGAAGAAGAACTTGATTAGAAACCTTGAAACCCTAGCTTGAAGGAGAAAAATCACGAAAACCTTTTTTGAGATTTCTTGAATGAGTTTCTTGAAACTCTATCGCCAAGAATTATAATTTTCATTAGTGATTCATAGTTGAATGTGGGAATTTGAGTTGGAAAGAATGAAATTCTTGGAGAAAGACTTACCTTGAAGAAGAATCTTGAAAAAGATTGAAAGAATCTTGAATGGAGTCTTCTACTTTGATTTTTCCTTAGGATTTTACCTTAGAGTTTGAGAGAGAAGACAATGATGGATTAAGAGATGAAATTCTGATTGTTTTGGGTCTTTAATTAGTCAAGAAATTCATTTAGGGTTTACTTAGAGGTAAAAAGACAAAAATGGCCCTTTTTAATGTTTTCCCATCGGCTGATTCGTCACTGCACTATATTAGGTTACTAAAATGATCAGTAACTGTTTACTCAAAAATTGTATTGTTATGAAATTGGTGGAGTTGGAAAGTAGATTCTATTAACTTTAATTTGATAGGTTATGGGCCACATAACTTTATATTCTAAGAGATATGGTCGTTTGAAGTTGACCCAAGTAGAATCTTACATCAAAACTTAATCGATAAGGAAACTTCTAGTGACCTTAATTGATATCCAAAATCATTCACACACTAAATAATTTACCGTTACAAATATGGGCAATTTAAGAATCACCCGATATGACTGTACAAGTAAATGAAGAATAATTTGAGTCTTGACTTAGAAATTTTTGGGGTGTTAGAGTATGATTGATATATGCCAAACTCAGGGTTAGCTTGGGGTCACTCGTTATCCTAGGTCTCGTGTTACGTCAAGGGGTTAGCCTCAGGGCATGCCAATAAAGTTCTACGGTTCATATGTCATACCTATAGACTAGTCCGACAATTAATTTTAAGGGGATTTTGGGTCTTATCCCTATTTGATTAATGCCTAAACTAGATCATTTTCGTCCTAATCCTAAACCTTATATAAGTCTTTTAATCCCAAAAACTACCTATTCTAAATCATTCCCGTAAATCCCAAAATTCCCTCCAAGTTCATCCCCTTCAAATTCCCTCAAACTCAAGGAAGAGAAATCTAGGGTTTAAAACATCAAGATCTCAAATCGCCCATAATAATTGGGCTTTGAACTCCAAGGTATGATATTATTCACCTATGGAGCACTTTCCTCCTCATGGTTCCTAATTTCTCTAATTTTACGAGTTAGTTTCTCAGTCATAGTTAGGGTTTTATTCAATCTCCAGGGTTCTTTTCAATTTGATTCAATTGATTGTTTTCTATCTTCTTATGCATGAATTGAAGTAATTACATGTTTTTAAGTTAAATTCACATGAACCCATGCATGATCCATGATTTTTAGACTATGATCATATGATGAAGCTTATGAACTATGGAAGATGAATTTATGAATATATGCATGTTCTTTTATGAAATTGATATAAATGATTTAATGTTGCTTTGAGAGTAAAGCATCAATATTTTTGTTGTTATTGTGAAAGGTTTTCTCACACACTACTAAGAACATGACTGTGAAAATATTTCGAGCAAAAGGATTCATAAGGTTGAAAGGTTTTCTCACTTAAGTTGAATTAAGATTAAGGAGCTACTCTAAATAAATTTTAGGTTGGATTGGTTGCTTAATTGGGTCTTTCCATGGATGATGAAATGAATAAGATAAATTACTATTCCATGGGATTTTAACTTAGCACCGAGAGGATATTGAGATAGAGTCTCTCCCGTTAGTAGAGGTCCGATATCTAATACCAATATCCTTATCCCATAACTATATGCCACCATAAAATGATTGTCTTAGATAGAAATTATCTAGTGGATCCACTTTAGCTCAGATTTATGGTTCATACCTTGGTAAGTAAGTACACCCCTTTTTGGTGTGGGTCAGACACTAGACTCCATGTTATAGCTCACATGGTTTATGTCGGTTAAACTTTCCACAATAATGAATAAGGTTACTTTATGAAAGTATGTCACAAATGATTTAAATATGTTTAGCTTGAATTGACCATGATTATGATTTATGTTTTCTAACCCTTTTGTCCTATGATTTAGCTTGGTCATTTTATGTCATGTAAGTTCTTTCAGCATGATTTCCTAACTCTTACGGATTTTTTTCATACTTAGTACATTCCGCGTACTAATGTATACTTGTGCCTATATTGTTTCACTAATGTAGGGTTCGAGACTCCTACCTTTCACACTCGTGGCTAGGTGATCTTTTGGCACTCAAGGATTGGTGAATCCTTATGTTCCGAGGACCGAGACACTTTTATTGCATTCTGTATTTCAGTTCTTAGACTTTGTATGTGATGTATGTGTTATGTCCCAGTCACTTCTATTGATGTATTAGATGACTTATTGAGACTTACGTAGACTTACTGATTCTTTGAAATCTTTATTTATGTTATCTTGTATGATGTATGCTAAGTGTCTTGTGTAGGAACTCTCGGGGTCCTATACATCATGTTAGACTTACGCTATACTTTGGGTCGTAACACTGTAGAAGTGTTCCAGACATAGTGAAATTTTAGGATTGAACATAGATTTTATGGATAAGGTTCTATGAGCCGTAGAAAGTGTGATAGAATGTAGGAAGGTCTAGTAGAATTGAGAAGTAATAATGAGACCGAGTAACAGGGTCTACGGTTGACCATGAAGGGCTAGTAGAAAGTCCTACGGACTGTAGATCCAAACCATAGACTTATCCGACAATTTTTAATTTAGGGTGTTTTGATCTTTTCCTATCTAATAAACCCCTAAACTATGTTGTTTTCACCCTATAATTATCCTTATAACAATTTTTACTCTTACAACTAAGTCTGATACCTCTCATTCATTCGATAGCCCCAAAACCTCTAAAGTCTTCTTCTCTAAAATTCTCTAAACAACTCCAAGGTGAAGAGCTAGAATTTTAAGCTTTAAGGTCTCATTCTCCTTTCATTCTTAAGGATTTGATTATCAAGGTATGTATAAATTCACCAATAGACCCTTTTCATTCATTAGGTCTCAAAGAATCTCAATCTCCTGAGTTAATTTCACCCAACTCCCTAAGGGTTTCATGAAATTTTCCATGGGTTCTATTTAATATGACTCAATTACTTATAAGCAATCTTATTATGCATGTACAAGGTTTTCAATTGATTTCATGACGACCCATGCCTATGCCTATTTTATGAATTATGATTATGAAAGCTATGCCTGTTTTATGAAAATGATGACTTAGAAACTAAGGATGCTTTTGAGATAAGTATCAATGATTTGTGAAAGGTTTACTCACATATGAATGAAATCATGATTTGGATGTTTAGAAAGGTAAGTGTCTATTATGAAGAAGTTTATGAAATCATGATTTGAAAGGAGCTACTCTTATATGAACTTATGATTGGATTGATAGTTTGAATTGTTGTCTTTCCAAGTATTTTGATATGGATATGACTATGTATTTTTTCCGTTGGGATTTACTTACTACGTAGTGGACTTTGAAATGGAGGTCTTACTACTAGTAGATGTTTGGTCTTTAGTAGCAATTTCCTTGTCCCAAACTGTCACGCCTCGAGCCTACACCCTGGGTGGGACTGGCACTCGAGAACCATTGCAGGCCCCAATCGAACCCTTTACTTGGCTTAGTACTCAACAAAACACTTTACTCAACAAAGATAAGTTCATGTAATAACTTAGAATTTATAAAGAAACATTCACTAGCCAAAATGGCAACTCAAGTCTCATAGCAAAACAACTGAAATGAAAGACTCATGAACTAACAATAACTAACTGTCTATGAAGCCTCTAATAACTAAGATGTACATCGGGACAAGACCCCCGATCATCCTAATAACAAAGCTGAAATGATAAAACAATAACAAAAGGGATCCTCCAGAAAGTAAGAAGGCTCACCAAACAACTCTGAGATGCTCAACTGGATCAACGAGGTGCTTGATGCTGATCCTGGTTACCTGTATCTGCATCATAAAATGATGCAGGCCAAATGGCATCAGTATATTGAATATACGAGCATGCGAGGGGAAAACTAAACATGAAATAAGCTTGAATTGAATTTTGAAAGAAACACTTACCTCAACTTTACTCAACTTAAGGATACTCAACTCAATGCAGAAATAAACAACAGTAAAGATGCAATTTATATAAATAATTTAAACAACAAGTAGCAACTCAACGTATTGGAGAAATACAATAACAACTCAATTTATGTATATAATAAAGTAATATAATTCTGTGCGAGTTTCACTAACTGACAACCATCACTATGAGCTATGTGATGATACAATGTCTCGCCCACGCTGCTAGAACTGTCCTATAACAAAAACCTTTTTCTCTGTGGTTTGAGATTATTACTCAAAAACCTATTTCTTAAAAAAGATGAAACTCAAAACTACTCGTGAAAACTCATTTGGAAATCGGTGTTTCCTCTCATCTTAAATGTGAAAACATTTACTCTTTGGGAATACATAGTCCCCATATAATATTTTAAAGAAAATGAACTCGGCTCTACTCTTTCTCAATCTCAATGCTTAAGTCTTAAAACAAGTTTAAAAGATTTGTAAAAGACTTTTTAAATGACTCGAAGAACCCTCAAGACTTGACTCTCAACTCTACCTTGAATTTGATTTATGAATTCAAGGTTGTGATTTGTGATAGGAAAGATCTCGTGATGTTTAGGAGTGTTTTTAGATAGTTAAACATGAGAAATGATCAAGAAATCACTCTCTGGAAGTAAGTCCAAGACGCAGAGATGCATTTTAATATTTGGTCGTGAAATAAATTGAGGGAGAAGGGTCCGCGACCTCTCCGCGACGCAGAGATAAAAGTTCCAATCTTGAGGAACAGGTCCGCGACGCGGACCTGGTACCCAAATTTGGCTGACTTTTTCCTTCTTCGTTTTCTAACCTCAATTCGCCTAAATTCGATTCTTTTTCTGAATTCCTCTTTAGATTTAGATACCCAGTACATGAACACAAGAACCTACTCATATACATCTCTAAAATCAACATGATTTCATCAAGAACTCAACAATTTCATCTAAATTCAAGAACGAAAGCCAATTTCAAGAACATAATTTAAGAACATCATACTTTCAACTTTCTAGAACGAATTTTGCTGAAACAAACTTGATTGGCGCATGGGTGAACGAACCCAATGCTATGAAAGTCTCACATACCTCTTTAGGGATCAACCCTTGGCGAAACGACTTCGATTCCGCAAGAAATCTCCAAGAACGCCTTGACTTTTCTCCTCTTTTCTCTTCTCTCAAAGCCCTAATGTAGTTCTAAATTGCGTAAACTGAAATAATTCAGTTTAGACCCCCAATAAATTCCTAAAAATGGAATAAATTAATTGGGTAATGAAAAGACCAAAATACCCCTTTAAAATCCGCTTGACTTTCCTTATCCAGGCAGCCCAACTTCAAACGGGCATATCTCCTTCATACAAACTCGAAAATTAGCAAACTTAGTGGCGTTGGAAAGATAATTCAAATACCTTTCATTTGATATCGTTTAGCCTACCTAACTCATCCCGTACCAGGAGTTATGGTCGTTTGAAGTTGACCAAAAACTCATACTTAACATACTTGCCAAATTTCAGATTTTTATTCTTTTAAAAAATGGTTCTTTCTAATTCTAGCTCTTTCAAATAGCGAGGTGTTACAATATATCCTCCTTGGGAACATTCGTCCTCGAATGAGATTACTCTTTGTAGGTTAAGTGTGTAACATCTAACATTCAGCTCAACCACCCAACAAGCAAATCTAACACATTCAGTATATCAATTTAAATGGTACTAAGAAAAGAATTAGTAACTTGATCTAGAATTTCTCCTGGCTCAAAGAGATGTGGGTATCTCTTCTTCATATCTTCCTCAGCCTCCCATGTAGCTTCCTCAACAAACTGATTCCTCCATAAGACCTTGACTGATGCTACCTCCTTGGTTCTCAACTTCCGAACCTACCGATCTAGAATATGAATAGGAATTTCCTCGTAAGATAAGCTATTCGTAATACCAATATCCTTAGTAGGTATAATAAGTGAAGGGTCGCCCATACACATCTTCAACATAGAAATGTGGAATACCGGATGAACCGCTGCTAACTCTTGGGGTAGCTCCAACTCATAAGCTACGTTACCGATCCTCTTGGATATTATGTAAGAACCAATATATCGGCGACTAAGCTTCCATTTCTTACCAAATCTTATAACTCCCTTCATGAGTGAAATCTTCAAATAAACCCAATCATCTACTTCAAACTCTAAGTCTCTTCTCCTAACATCAGTGTAGGATTTCTGACGACTCTATGCTATTTTCAGCCTCTCTTGAATAATATTAACTTTCTCCATAGCTTGATGAACTAAGTCTGGTCCTAATAACCCAACTTCACCGACCTCAAACTATCCAATAAGAGATCTGCATCTTCTCCCATAAAAAGCCTCATACGGAGCCATTTGGATGCTAGAATGATAACTATTGTTGTAAGCAAACTCAATGAGAGGTAGGTGTTCATACCAATTTCCTTTGAAATATATCACACAAGCCCTCAACATATCTTCTAAAGTCTGAATAGTGTGCTCTGCTTGACCATGAGTCTGAGGATGAAAAGCAGTACTCAAACTCACCTTTGAACCCAAACCTTTCTGGAAGGACTTCCAAAATTGTGCACCTCTATCTGAAATAATCGACACTGTGACTCCATGAAGTCTAACTACCTTTTGAATATATAACTTAGCATAATCTTCTGCTGAATGTGTAGTGTTTATTGGCAAAAAGTGGGCTGATTTAGTCATTCGATCTACAATCACCCAAATAGAATCATCCTGCCTGCGAGACTGCGATAAACCTTTAATAAAGTCCATATTGATCATCTTCCATTCCATTCCGGAAGATCTATATTCTGAGCCATACCACCGGGCTTCTGGTGCTCTACTTTAACTTGTTGGCAATTCAGACACTTAGAAACAAACTCTGCAATGCCCTTCTTCATACTACTCCACCAATAAACCTCTCTCAGATCACGATACATCCTTGTGGGACCCGGATGGATAGAATATCTAGAGCTATGAGCTTCCTCTATGATCCTCTCTTGGAGTTCATCCACCCTTGGCGCACACAATCTACCTTGATATCTCAATACACCATCTCCCCATTCTTCAAAAGCCATCACTTTTTTCTCATGAACATTTGCCTTTAATTCAAGAAAAATAGGGTCTTGGTCTTGCTTCTCTTTCACCTCAGACACTAGTGAAAATTCAGCCCTATTCACCACCACCACTCCACCTTCATTGGAATCCATTAAACGAACTCTCAGTCACGCAAGTCTATGCACATCTTTTGCCAACTCTTTCTTGTCTTCATCACCATGGGCAGTACTACCCATAGACAACATGCTCAAAGCATCAGTAACCACATTAGCCTTACCTGGGTGATATAGAATACTCATGTCATAATCCTTGTGTAACTCTAACCACCTTCTCTGTTTGAGATTAAGCTCTTTCTGACTAAACACATACTGAAGACTCTTGTGATCGGTGAACACATCCACATGAACACCATAAAGATAGTGACACCATATTTTCAAAGTGAATACTATGACAGCCAACTCTAGATCATGGGTTGGGTAATTCTTCTCGTGAACTTTCAGCTGTCTAGAGGCGTAAGCTATAACTTTACCATTCTGCATTAACACACAACCCAAACCAACTCTGGACGCATCACAATACATAACAAAACCTTGCGTATCTTTTGGTAATGTCATTACTAGGGAAATAATCAACCTAGTTTTCAATTCCTAAAAGCTTTTCTCACAAGCTTCAGACCATTGAAACTTCACTGTTTTCTGAGTCAACTTAGTCAAAAGAGATGAAATAGATGAGAACCTCTCGACGAATCTTCTATAATATCGAACCAACCCCAAGAAACTCCTAATATCAGTTGGAGATGTGGTCTAGGCCAATTCTGCACTGCCTCTATTTTCTGAGTATCAACCCGAATTCCATCACCGGAAACAATGTGACCTAAGAATGCCACAGACTCAAGCCAGAACTCACACTTAGAGAACTTAGCATACAACTCCTTGTCCTTCAGATTTTGGAGAGCTATTCTGAGATGATTAGCATGATCTTCCTCATTCCTCAAATAAATTAGAATGTCATCAATGAATACGATAAAAAACATATCTAAATAAGGCTTGAATACTCCATTCATAAGGTCCATGAATGTTGCAGGAGCATTGATCAAACCAAATGACATAACTAGAAACTCATAATGACCATAACGGGTCCTGAAAGGTGTCTTAGGGATATCACTTTCTCTTACTCTCAACTAATGATAGCCAGATCTGAGGTCTATTTTTGAAAAACAAGTGGCACCCTGAAGTTGCTCGAAGAGATCATCAATTCTCGGCAGAGGATACTTATTCTTGATATTAACCTTATTCAACTGACGGTAATCTATACACATTCTAAGAGAATCATCTTTCTTTCTCACAAATAAAACTGGAGCGCCCTAAGGTGAGATACTTGGTTGAATAAATCCTTTCTCCAGGAGATCTTTCAACATCTCTTTTAACTCTTTCAACTCTGATGGTGCCATTATATATGACAGAATAGAGATAGGACGAGTATCAGGAAGAATATCTATACTGAAGTCTATTTGTCTCTCAGGAGGGACTCCGGGAAGATCGTCTAGAAAGACCTCTGGAATCTCTCTTACTACTGGAACTAGCTGAATAGAAGGTATCTCAACACTAGAGTCATTAACTCAGACTAAGTGATAGACACAACACTTGGAAACTAACTTTCTTGCCTTAAGGTATGAAATAAAATGACCCTTAGGCACTGCTGAACTGCTACTCCACTCTATAACTGACTCATTAGGAAATCGGAACTTAACAACTCGAGTTCTACAATCAATTGAGGCATAACATGCATGAAGCCAGTCCATACCCAGAATGACATCAAAATCTACCATGTCTAACTCAACTAAATCAACTATGGTGCTCTTGTGATTGACGGAAATGGTATAATCATGATAGACTCTCTCCGCTAGAATAGACTCACCAATATGTGTAGAAACACTGAAGGGCTCAAGAAGTTACTCAGGAAGAATATCAAAATTCATGGCAATATAAGGAGTCACAGAGGATAGACTCGCTCCTGTATCTAGCAAAGCATAAATATGAAAAGTAAAGACTTTGATCATACCAGTGACAACATCTGGAGAATTCTCTTGCTCTTGGTGACTAGTGATAGCATAAAGGCGGTTCACTCCTCCGCCTGTCCCTGAAGTAGCTCCTCTAGGTGCAACTCTGTCTAGTGGAACAACTGAAGAAAATTGAGCTCTATTGCCACTATTCCCATTACCTTACTTGTTCTTAGGGAACTCTTTCATGAAGTGACCCTCTTGACTACACTTGAAACAACCACTAGAGCCATCGCGACAAGAACTTGGGTGGTTCCTACCACACTTAGCACATGTAGGAGCCCAAGTACCTCCTTGTGCCACACTACCCTGAGACTGTACAGGTCTAGATTTGAAATTCTATGAATTCTGACTATTGTACTCAGCTTTGTTCTTTGGTGCAGGTGCACTAGCAGATGATGGAGCATGTCCCTTTTACTTATATTGGAAAGATGCCTGGTTGGCATTACTCTTTTGCTGTCCGGACTCATTCCCTGACGTCTTAGCTTTCTTATTTCTGAACTCTTCTCTATCCCTCAGCTTATCCTCCACAACCTTCTTCACATGAATCATCAACCTCGCTATGTCCATATCTCCTATTAGCATAGCTGCCTTGCCTTCCTTACTTGACAGACGAGACAACCCAGCAATGAACAAACTCATCCTACTCTTCATGTCAACAACCATCTCCGGAGCATTAGCGAGAAAGTTGGGTGAACTTCAGACTATACTCATGAACACTCATCGATTCCTGCTTAAGAGTGAGGAATTCTCATACCTTTGCTTCTCTTAGTTCTCGGGGAAAGAAACGCCCCAAGAAAGCACTCTCGAACACAACCCAACTTAACATCGGTGCACCCTCAGCTCTACCCTTCTTCCATTTGTCAAACCAGATTCTAGCAACACTCTTTAGTTGATATGCAACTAGTTCTACTCGCTCAACATCAGCAACACGTATAACCTCAAACACTTTCTGTAGTTCCTCTACAAAGTTTTCCGGATCCTCAGTGACACTTGAACAGTGAAGCTTGGAGGATTCATCCTTAAGAACTCATGGATCCTAGAAATATCAACCACTTCCTATCGATTCTCCCTCTGTCCAACTTGATTGGTCACAGCCTGAATCAACATCCGTATAGCTTCACGGAACTCAACATTGGTTACCTTTCCTTGGGGTTACACTTCAGGTGCATTAGGTACCCCTTGCTCCTCAACATTTCTCCTAGCAGGACAACCTCAGACAGCTCTTCATGGAGGCATGATCTAAAAGATACGTGCAAGCACGATTTAGCATAAACTTTTTTAGAGATAAACTCTATCGCACGAAATGAGTATGAAAGAAGTGAGATAGATCCTAAATGTTGGAGCCTCCTAATTATAGATATGGCATACAACACACCGATAAATAGGACTCTACAGACACGACTTCATAGACTCCCTAAGACTCTTGAAGTCTGTGCTCTGATACCAAGTTTGTCACACCCCGAGCCTATATCTTGGGCGGGACTGGAACTCGAGAACCATTATTGACCCAAAGGAACCCTTGGCCTGGATTACTACTAAGCGAAAGACTTTACTCAACAAAGATAAGTTCATGTAATAACTTAGAATGTATAAAGAAACATTCACTAGACAAAATGGTAACTCAAATCTCATGTCAAAACAAATGAAATGAAAGACTCATGAACTAACAATAACTAAATGTCTATGAAGCCTCTAATAACTGAGATGGCTGTCAGGACAAGGCCCCCAATCATCCTAATAACAAAGATAAAATGATAAAGCAATAACAAAAGGGATCCTCAGAAAGGAAGGAGGCTCACCAAACGACTCTGATATGCTCAACTGGATTAATAAGGTGCTCGATGCTGATCCTGGTTACCCATATCTGCATAATAAAATGATGCAGACCAAATGACATCAGTACATTGAATGTACGAGTATGCGAAGGGAAAACTAAACATGACATAAGCTTGTACTGAATTCCGAAAGAAACACTTACCTCAGCTTTACTCAACTCATGGATACTCAACTCAATGCAGAAATAAACAATAGTAAAGATGCAGTTTATATAAAGTATTTAAACAGTAAGTAGCAACTCAATGTATTGGAGAAATACAATAACAACTCAATTTATTTATATAATAAAGTAATATAATTCTGTGCGAGTTTCTCTAACCGACAACCATCACTATGAACTATGTGATGATACAACGTCTTGCCCACGCTGCCAGAATTGTTCTATAACTTGCCGGGATATAGAAGACCTCAACTAAGTGGATCCACTAGTCTATGCTAAAAGCATTAAGAAATCATCTTAAAAAGTATGACCCTTTCTACCCACGTTGGCTACATGGTTTATGGAGACTTGAGTTATTATGAACTCGTCCCTATATCGGTGCTCAATACTACTCCCAAAATTCTCAGCTCATATGTTTAAAAGCATAACCCTTTCTCTGTGGTTTGATATTATTACTCAAAAACTTATATCTTAAAAGAGATAGAACTCAAAACTACTCATGAAAACTCATTTGGAAATCGGTGTTTCTTCTCATCTTAAATGTGAAAAAAATTACTCTTTGGGAATACATCGTCCCTATATAACATTTAAAAAAAAATGAACTCGACTCTACTCTTTCTTAATCTCAATGCTTAAGTCTTAAAACAAGTTTAAAAGATTTGTAAAAGACTTCTTAAAATGACTCGAAGAACCCTTAAGACTTGACTCTCAACTCTACCTTGAATTGATTTATGAATTCAAGGTTTTGATTTGTGATAGGAAAGATCTTATGATATTTAGGAGTGTTTTTAGATAGTTAAACATGAGAAAAGAACAAGATATCACTGTTTGGAAGCAAGTTCGTGACGCGGAGATTCATTTTAATATTTGGTCGCAGAATAAATTTTGGGGCAGAAGGGTCCGCGACCTCTCAGCGACGCGGAGAGAAAAGTTCCAATCTTGAGGAATAGGTCCGCATCACGGACCTGGTACCCAGATTTTCTCGACTTTTTCCTTCTTTGTTTTCTAACCCCAATTCACCTAAATTCGATTCTTTTTCTCAATTCCTCTTTAGATTCAGATACCAAGTACATGAACACAATAACCTACTCATATGCAACTCTAAACTTTCTAGAAGGAATTTCGCTGAAACAAATATGATTGGTGCATGGGTGAACGAACCCGATGCTATGAAAGTCTCACATACCTCTTTAGGGATCAACCCTTGGTGAAACAACTTGAATTCCGCAAGAAATCTCGAAGAATGCCTTGACTTTTCTCTTCTTTTCTCTTTTCTCAAAGCCCTAACGTAATTCTAAATTGCGTAAATTGAACTAACTCAATTTAGACCTTAAATAAAGTCCTAAAACTAGAATAAATTAATTGGGTTATGAAAAGACCAAAATATCCCTCTAAAATCCGATTGACTTTCCTTATCCAGACCGCCCGACTTCAAACATGCATATCTCCCTCATACAAACTCGAAAATTAGCACTCGGTGGCGTTGAAAAGATAATTAAAAGACCTTTCATTGGATATATTGTATCACACCTAAATCATCCTGTACCAGGAGGTTTGGTCATTTGAAGTTGACCCAAAAATCATACTTAACATACTTGCCAAACTTCAGATTTTTATTCTTTCCAAAAATGGTTCTTTCTAATTCTAGCTCTTTCAAATAGCGGGGTATTACACAAACTTCATGCCCCCGTAGGATTATCTTAAATGACCTAAGCTAGTGGATCCACTTTAGTAAAGAACGAATATGATAGAGTTCTACCTTGGTAAGTAGATTCCTTTTCGGTGTGAGGGTCATGCTGGATTCCATGTTATAGCTCACATGGCCTTATTTTTGGTTAACGATTAATATCCCAAAAATGAACTATGTATTCTTCAAAAGTTTTATGAAAGATTACAAAATGATGTTAAGTATGCATTGACCTCATATATGATTTATAATTTCTTATGCAGACTTTTATCACATTTTATTTGGTCATGCATATCATGTTTAAAGTTTCTCATATGATCATCCCTACATTTTAATGCATATCACCATACTTAGTACATTCATTATACCAATGCATTCTTGTTCTATATTATCTGATAATATAAGGTCTAATGCTCCTCCTCCCGGATGTGCCTAGATCAGGGATTGGGCAGATTGATCACTAGGATTGGTGAGTCCTCATGGTTCAAGGGCAAAACCATATACACTTTTATTGCTTTATGGTTTTTTCAGCTTCAGACTTGTATTTGGTGTAGGTGTTACATCACAACCACTCTTATGATGTCCGAAATTCTTGTGTTGGACTTAGTAGTATTCTACGTATCTCTTATGTACTCTATTGGTATCGTTTATGTCATTTTATGATTTGAGACTTATCGTGATTATATTTGTTAAATTATTTTTCTTTTTATGTCATGCTTATATCAAGTGGCTTGTTTAGGACCTCTCGGGGTTTAATTCGCCATGTCACACCTAGGGAGTTGTCACGACCCAGGGGTACACCCTAGATGTAACATGGTGTACTTGACCCTGAAGGGGTCTCATTCAAGCCCTTAGAATATCATAACATAAGATAATAGAAAAGTATGTAAATTTTAAAACTTTATCAATACAATCAAAGTTTTCTATAAAAGCAAGCGGAAGTCTTACTACACTTGTCTCAAACCATCTAATACAACTTTGAATACTCTTGGGTCACAACCCTTACAATAGTCTCAAAAACATAAAACAAAAGACATAAAGGAAAGGTGATCAAATCCTTGATGCTATGATGACTCACCAAGTCTTCAACTCCTTGCACTTTTAGAAACTTATCTTCAAGAATGGAACTCAAAATCGCTGAACCCTACATTTGATTAGAATGTAGGCAAGAGTATGCGTTAGTACAAAAGTACTAAATATGATAGCTAGCATAACATCATAAGAGCATAACATAAGGGTTAGTCAACATAAGACATAATCCGTAAGCATAAGAGATACTTCATAAAACATAAACTATAAGCATAAGAGACAATATCATAATCATAAGCAAAGTCTCCAACATAATCATCATATAAGCATTATTCAACCCTTAGTTTTTCATATCATCAGAGAACTACTTCTCAAGTAACCCCAAAGCATACTTATGCAATAGATGAATGAGACCCCATAATCCCATCAATTCTAAGTACAACTTTTAAGTCATCATAATCATACTTACCATCTTATGGTTTCCTCCTTAGCTTACTTCTCATAGACAAGGGAATCTTCACCTTTAGTCAACATATCAAGGAAGGCAACCATGGCAACAATCCAAGTTAAGCATATATCATATAGGCAAATCTCATATTAGGAAATGCTTACAGTACTTCCTTGAAGTAATCTAGTTCCATCATATATATGCTACTTAGGTTAGGGACTTATCCCTCATATTCATAGTAGTCATGAAAAAGTACTTCTTTACTTAGTCTAAGATAAGTCATTACTCATGAATGGTCATAATTCACCTATTCAAGGCTACTAAGGAAAGGTACTATTACTCAATCCAGGCTAAGCATGCAACACATAATAGACATACTTCATAAGTAGGTTTAAGTCATACTTGTACAAAGCATGAATAAGACCCCACAATCCTACCCATGCTAAGTATAACTGTCACGCCCAAAATCCCATTAAGGCGAACCGGCACTCGTTGCCGAGAAGGCTCGAGAGGACCAACCTGTAATCATGCTCTATCTATGAACATTTAAAGGTGCTGCCATAGTGGATAACATGTTTTCATGAAAGTAGACAGTACTAAAAAGCCAAAAGAAAGTGCATATGACTTGGCCGTTGGGGCCATGATGTCTAAGACACGAGGCACACCCACACTTCACTATACATAGTCTACAAAGCCTCTAAATGATAAAACATTACGGGGTTAAGGTCGGGACAGGCCCCGCCTTACACTCAGCTACTATACAATACCAAAATACATGCTATAGACTCGGAAAGCCCCGAATCAACCTGGAGCTTACCAATAGCCGCTGGATGTCCCTGTTCTCCTACTGGGGAGATCTACTAGCTCTTGTACCTGCAAGACGAATTGCAGGTCCCCCGAGAGAGACGTCAGTACGGGAGAATGTACTGAATATGTAAGGCATAAAGTACTGAATGTGAAATAAGAACTCAAATGAAATCATATACCAATGTAAGGATACAAGACCACCTTTTCTCATATTATGTAATCATGTACTTTACATTCTTTTCTTTACTTTATCATTCTTTTCTTTACACTCTGTGCACAACATATAATACAAATGACCAGCTGATTAGTGGTAGACATATAAATTGGGATCGACCCATGCTAGGCTTTCCTTTAACCCCTGGGATACCACCCGTAATATTGGGATCGATACATGTTAGGTGATTCTTCAACCCCTGGGATACCACCCATTAATAAGCAAATTCATTTAATATCTTTCCATTAACATTTGAGATGATTCTTTTGGTGGTCATAGCATTTTGAGTTGTGGGACTATCTAGTCAACAAGTGACGTGTAATAATCATATAATGCAAGAACAACAACGTAGAGAGTAGTTACACAATTAATGAAATGAATAGGAGCTGAAATAATATATGGACCTTATTTAGTTAAAAGGAGAACTCATGCACGGTATTCAATGTCTATGTACAGATTTGACAATGACTATGTATTGGAACGTGCAGACATGTTAAAGATTGAGAACAAGGTCATAAGTCGTGTTGGAGCTGGTAGGTTGCCTCTATGTGTCGAGGACGAGTCCAGATTTCATGTCAATTAGTGGGAAATCGAAAAGCCTTACATACCTTGCTGTACCACCTTGTAGTTACCTTGAAGTGCCTTCCTTTCTTTTCAAATACTTATCTACAATAGAGTAGGTGATAAACTAGTATTTGTAGTTACTAAACATGCATAGGCAGTCGAATCTCACTCGACAATAATGCTTGGGTAGCAAACTCGTAATTACCAAACTAAGGGTGTTCTTTCAACCCCGCTTTCTTTTTTTGCATTTTTACACTACACAACTATATTTCAATATCAACAATTTACACCCTTTCCAGACATCAACCAAGCTGTCCCCAATATGTTTACACATCAACCTGTCCCAAAACAGTCTTAAAATATCATACCTAGACTCGTGTTTAAGGAAGACCAATATAGGGAAGTCACTTTACCTTAATTCTTATAATTCGTTTTCTTTTAACTTTAACTCTTCAATAACTTGAGCTTCCCTTCACATAGGCCAAAGAAAAAGAGAAAAGCTTCACAACAACAAAGGAAAGTGAGTAATTAAACTTTTGACATATTCAGTCCTCTACTTGTTCTTAACTAATAACATGTTTATCTAGCATTCCATGAGAGAACTAGGCTAAATCCATTCGTAATTTCAGTTATTTTACCTTGCAAGGGCTTGGGTTTATCCAAGAACCCTAGGAAACTTGTGGCTGCTGCTATGCTTTGAAAGAGAGAGGAAAAGCTTGGAGAGAAATCTGATTTTTTTTATCTATTCTTAAAATTGAGGAAATGGCCAGCAACTTGGGGATTATAAAGGTCTTATTTTTCCCCACCTCTTAAGTTTTAATATCGGCCACTAATTTTTCAAAGTGGTCCAAGTAGGTGATGCATATGCTTGGAATTATATATACACAAAAATGGGCCCTTTATGTACTCATCTTGGGGTGCAATCTTTCCCCTTTCTAATATTAAGCCATGGGCCAGAATTATACCCTTAATTTTGGCCTTAAATCTTTATTGGGTTCAACTAGTTGGACTTGGATAGATTGGTGTGAGGCCTCATCTCCATTTTTTTTTAGTTAATTTGGGCCTCAAGTGAGCCCACTAATGCATGAACTAATCTTCCCATCTACCTAGCTCATTTGAGCTAAGCAAGTAGGTGACACCTGCTAGCTTTATAAAGTCCAACAAGCACCTCAATTCTTTTATTCGTTTTCCGAGCGTAATCTCCGTAGTTTAACTCAAAACTTATATACACTTGATCTCCTTAACTTTTAGACTTACATATAGCCCTTCAATCCAGAATTTAAATACTTCTAAAATTTAACGTTCACTCGATCGTGCAATATTGCAATGTACGGGAGTTACCCTAATAGCTTCTTTATTGTTACCATTCATCTAGGAAATCAAGTTCATTACTTATACCACCAAGCTAAATCAAGTACCATATGTGTAAAACTTGTACACGTAAAATACGGGATGTTACATCCTCCCCCCTTAGAAACATTTATCCTCGAGTGCTAGCATAAGCAGATAGGTTAAATAAGTTCAAACCTTAGTTTAAATCAACTGTTAACCACATAATAAATACCCTTTCATGCGTACCTATCAATGCCCCCATTCTGGACCTTGGTATTCCCCTTTAGGTTCAAATAAATAAGGGTACTTGGATTTCATCGCTTCCTCAGCTTCCCACGTTACTTCTTCTACTTGTTGGTTTCTCCAAAGCACATTTACTGAAGCCATTTCTTTATTCCTTAGCTTTTTAACCTGACGATCCAGAATAGCAATAGGTACTTCTTCATAGGTGAGATTCCCTGTAACTTGTACATCTTCAATAAGAGTGATATATGATGGGTCACCTACACACTTCCGATGCATTGAGACATGAAACACTGAATGAACTGTTGAAAGCTCCTGAGGTTGCTCTAAATCATATGCAACTTGGCCAACTCTTCGAATAATCTTATATGGCCCTATGTAGCGTGGACTCAACTTTCCCTTTTTACCAAATCTCCTTAACCTTTCATTGGCGATACTTTCAAGAACACCCAATCTCCAATAGAAAACTCTAATCCTCTTCTTCTAACATCTGCATATGATTTGTGTCGGCTTTGAGCTGTTATTAGCCGTTGTTGTATCACCTTAACTTTTTCCATAGCTTGAAGAACAAGGTCTTGTCCAAATAAAACAGTTTCGCCTACTTCAAACCAGCTAATTGGTGATCTGCACTTCCTTCCATATAAAGCTTCATAAGGTGTCATTTTGATACTAGAATGATAACTATTATTGTAGGCAAACTCAATAAGTGGCAAATGATCATCCCATCTACCTTTGAAGTCTAAGACACAAGCTCAAAGCATATCCTCAAGTGTTTGGATTGTGCATTCTGCTTGACCATCCATTTGAGGGTGGAAGGCTGTACTTAAATTCACTTGTGTTCCCAAACTCTTTTGGAATGATTTCCAAAACTTTGCAGTGAATTGAGCTCCTCGATCAGATATAATAGAGATTGGAACCCCGTGTAGCCGAACTATTCCCAAACTAACTAGTTGACGTAGATCCTTCGCCATCCCTTCTTTTTCCACGGTCTGCTCATTAATACTTGATATTGTCTTGCGACTGAGAGCATCAGCAACTACGTTTTCTTTCCCTAGATGGTATAGTATATTAACGTCATAATCTTTTATTAACTCTAACCATCTTCGCTGCCTCAAATTCAGATCCTTCTACTTGAAGATGTATTGCAAACTTTTATGGTCTGTATATATGTCAACGTGAACCCCATATAAATAGTGACGCCATATCTTTAAAGCAAATACAACCGCTGCTAGTTCAAGATCATGTGTTGGGTAGTTTCTCTCATGTGGCCGCAATTGTCTTGAGGCATAAGCTATTACTTTACCATGCTGCGTGAGTACACATCCTAAACCAACCCCTGAAGCATCACAATATACTGTATACCCCTCTGTGCCTTCCGGAAGTACTAATATAGGTGCGAAAGTGAGCCTACTTTTCAACTCTTGTAAGCTTCTTTCACATACATCATTCCACTGAAACTTAGCTTCCTTGTGTGTTAGCTTAGTTAGAGGTGCAGAAATAGAAGAAAATCCTTCAACGAACCTTCTATAATAACCTGCCAACCCTAGGAAGCTACGAACCTCTGTGGGTGTTGTTGGTCTTGTCCCAATCTTTCACGGGCCTCTATCTTTTGTGAATCAACCCTTATTCCTTCATCAGATACAATATGACCCAAGAACGCCACTGATTTAACCACAATTCACATTTGGAGAACTTGGCATACAACCGCCGATCACGAAGAACTTGTGATACCTGTCGTAAGTGATTTGCATGGTCCTCTTCTGATCTTGAATACACCAAGATATCATCTATAAATACTATCATAAATACATCCAAGAATGGCTTGAACACCCTATTCATCAAATCCATAAAAATTGCCGGTGCATTTGTTAGTCCAAATGACATAACGAGAAATTTGAAATGAACATACCGTGTTCGAAAAGCTGTCCTGGGTATATCCTTCTCCTTCACCCTCACTTGGTGATAACCTGTTCTCAAGTCAATTTTTTGAAAAGCACTTGGCACCTTGTAACTGATCAAACAAATCATCAATTCTGGGGAGGGGGTATTTATTCTTAATTGTCACTCTATTCAATTGTCGGTAGTCGATACACATTCTTAATTTGCCGTCCTTCTTACGTACAAAAAACACTGGTGCACCCCATGGGGACACACTAGGCCTTATAAACCCCTTTTCTAACAAGTCCTTTAATTATTCCTTTAATTCACGTAATTCTGCCGGGGCCGAGGAATATAGATAGGTTGAGTGCCTGGAATTAAATCGATACCAAACTCCACTTCTTGTTCTTGGGGTAAACCTGGAAGCTCTTCAGGAAACACATCAATAAATTCATTTACTACCGGAACAGATTGAAGAGTCGGTGGTTCTGCCTCCACATCTCTCACTCTAACTAGATGACATATCCCATTATAACATCAAATTCAACCATTTCTAGTTCAATTAGGTCAGCCAATGTATCACAATCACAAATAGTTACTATGTAGTTACGATAGACCCTTCTTGCTATAATAGACTCATCGGTTGGTGTAGACACTTCAAATGGTTTATTCAAGAATTTTGGTGTTCTTTTAAGCTTCCCAGCAACTAGTGGAGTGATATACGATAGTGTGGAGCCAGGATCAATTAACGCATATACATTATGGGAAAAGATGAACAATGTACCTGTTACTACGTCAGGTGAAGCATCCAAGTTCTGTTGACTCCCTAGAGCATATGTGCGATTTTGGACTCCGCTAGAACTAGCTGCTCCTCTAATACCTCTACCATGACCTGTAGGAACCTGTTGACCTCTACCTAAATGAGGCACCGATGATGACGATGCAACAGCTGATCCAGTAGGTTGTGCTATATCACCCATGCGCCTTTTAGGGAAATCTCTCATTAGGTGCCCTGGCATACCACACCAATAACATGCATCTGTTCTAATACGACATATACCTAAATGAATCCTGCCACATTTTTTACAAGGTTGTCTAGGAGGCATTGATTGGCTTGTACTGTCCTGCTCTGGATATCCCGATGTCCGTGAACCTTGGCTCTCACTCTTTTGCTTAAACTGATTGCCTCTCGGCCATTGAAATTAGGGTGGAGCGCTAGCTATAGAGTAGGGAAATGATGGCCTAGCTGGTCTTTTATAAAACCGAGGCTTAAACTCACCTTGGGGTGGTGTAAACTGCCCAGTAGACCTAGCCCTCTTGGACTGACCCCTTTCTGTCTCTTGTGCCCTTCTTCTCTGCTTTTGATCCTCCAATTTCTGTGCAAAAGCTTGCATCCTTGCTATATCCATGTCTTTATTTAAAGAAGCAATAGTACACTCTCTAACCAGATACAAATCCATTCTATCCACATATCCATGAACTCTATCCTCCATAGTAGCAACTACATTGGGAGCATACCTGGACAAGGAATTAAATTGGAGACTGTACTTCTCACGCTCATACCCCCTTGGTGAAGATTTAAGAACTGATCTGCACGGGCCTCTCGAATCTCCAATGGCAAATAATGATCAAGAAACGCCTTTTTAAATTCTTTCCAAGTAGTTGGAGGTGCATCTGTACTCTTAGATTGCTTCCAAGTTTCATACCATAATATAGCCATACCATTTAATCTATATGTTGCTAGCTCAACAGCTTCTTTACCACTCACATGCATAACATCCAAAGTTCGTTAGATTTGATCAATAAAGTCTTGCGGATCTTCATTAGGATCTGACCCGGTGAATGATGGAGAGTCCAAATTAACGAAATTAGGTATCCGCGTTCTAGCTGCCCTATCTGCACCACCAATACCCGCAACTGGGCCTTCTT
>NW_006239022.1:615562-626909 GCF_000226075.1 Solanum tuberosum
AGCTTGATTAGGTGGTGGTTGGCTGGTCCCTTCTTGGGTAGCCACATCTACTCGCTTACCTGTACTTTTACTCCTCATAACTGGCATCTTTGCTATAATAAAGCAATTCAGAAGTTAGATACGATTCTCCTACAACATTCGTTCTATCGCACGATCTAAGAAATGAAAGAAAAGAAACAATTCCTACATTTCTCATAACTTCTTGTTTATAAATGTGGTGCACAACACATCCATAAGCAAGACTCTACATAGACACAGCTTTGTAGACTCCCTAGGATGACCTACTCTGATACCTCTTTTGTCACATCCAAAATCCCATTAAGGCGAACTGGCACCCGTTGCCGAGAAGGCTCGGGAGGACCAACCTGTAATCATGCTCTATCTATGAACATTTAAAGGTACTGCCCTAGTGGATAACCTGTTTTCATGAAAATAGACAGTATTAACAAGCCAAAAGAAAGTGCACATGACTTGGCCGTTGGGGCCATAATGTCTAAGACACGAGGCACAACCACACTTCACTATACATAGTCTACAAAGCCTCTAAGTGATAAAACATTACGGGGTTAAGGTCGGGACAGGCCCCGCCTTACACTCAGCTACTATACAATACCAAAATACATGCTATAGACTCGAAAAGCCCCGAATCAACCTGGAGTTCACCAATAGTCGCTGGATGTCCTGTTCTCCTACTGGGGAGATCTACTAGATCTTGTACCTGCAAGATGAATTGCAGGTCCCCCGAGAGAGACGTTAGTACGGGAGAATGTACTTAGTATGTAAGGCATAAAGTACTGTATGTGAAATAAGAACTCAAATGAAATCATATACCAATGTAAGGATACAAGACCACCTTTTCTCATATTATGGAATCAGGTACTTTACATTCTTTTCTTTACTTTATCATTCTTTACTTTACACTCTGTGCACAACATATAATACAAATGACCAGGTGATCAGTGGTAGACATATAAATCAGGATCGACCCATGCTAGGTTTTCCTTTAATCCCTGGGATACCACCCATAATATTGGGATCGACCCATGCTAGGTGATTTTTCCACCCCTGGGATACCACCCATTAATAAGCAAATTCATTTAATATCTTTCCATTAACATTTGAGATGATTCTTTTGGTGGTCATAGCATTTGAAGTTCTGGGACTATGTAGTCAACAAGTGATATGTAATAATCATATAATGCAAGAACAACAACGTAGAGAGTAGTTACACAATTAATGAAATGAATAGGAGCTGAAATAATATATGGACCTTATTTAGTTAAAAGGAGAACTCATGCACGGTATTCAATGTATATGTATAGATTTGACAATGACTATGTAGTGCAACGTGTAGACATGTTAAAGAGTGAGAACAAGGTCATAAGTCGTGTTGGAGTTGGTAGGCTGTCTCTATGTGTCGAGGACGAGTCTAGATTTCATGTCAATTAGTAGGAAATTGAAAAGCCTTACATACCTTGCTGTACCACCTTGTAGTTACCTTGAAGTACCTTCCTTTATTTTCAAATACTTATCTACAATAGAGTAGTTGATAAACTAGTATTAGTAGTTACTAAACATGCTAAGGCAGTCCAATCTCACTAAACAATAATGCTCGGGCAGCAAACTCGTAATTACCAAACTAAGGGTGTTCTTTCAACCCCACTTTCTTTTATTGCATTTTTACACTACACAACTATATTTCAATATCAACAATTTACACCCTTTCCAGACATCAACCAAGCTGTCCTCTATATGTTTACACATCAACCTGTCCCAGAACAGTCCTAACAATCCAACATACAATAGAGGACGTGAAACCATAGTTTCCCATCATCATCCCATTAATTCTTATCAACATTATACTTAAAATATCATACTTAGACTCGTGTTTAAGGAAGACAAAGATATGGAAGTCCCTTTACCTTAATTCTTATAACTCGTTTTCTTTTAACTTTAACTCTTCAATAACTTGAGCTTCCCTTCACATAGGCCAAAGAAAAAGAGAAATGCCTCTCAATAAAAAAGGAAAGTAAGCAATTAAACTTTTGACAGATTCAGTCCTCTACTTGTTCTTAACTAATAACATGTTTATCTAGCATTCCATGAGAGAACTATGCTAAATCCATTAGTAATTTCACTTGTTTTACCTTGCAAGGGCTTGGGTTTATCCAAGAACCCTAGGAAATTTGTGGCTGCTGCTATGCTTTGAAAGAGAGAGGAAAAGCTTAGAGAGAAATCAATTTTTTTTATCTTTACTTAAAAGTGAGGAAATGGCCATCAACTTGGGGATTATAAAGGTCTTATTTTTCCCCACCTCTTAAGTTTTAATATCAGCCACTAATTTTTCAAAGTGGTCCAAGAAGGTGATGCAAATGCTTGGAATTATATATACACAAAAAGGGCCTTTTATGTACTCATCTTAGGTTGCAATCTTTCCCCTTTCTAATATTAAGCCATGGGCCAGAATTATACCCTTAATTTGGGCCTTAAATCTTTATTGGGTTCAAGTAGTTGGACTTGGACAGAGTGGTGTGCGGCCTCATCTCCATTCTCTTTTCCTTTTTATTTAATTTGGGCCTCAAGTGAGCCCACTAATTCATGAACTAATCTTCCCCATCTACCTAGCCCATTTGAGCTAAGCAATTAGGTGACACCTGCTAGCTTTATAAAGTCCAGCAAGCACCTCAATTATTTTATTCGTTTTCCGAGCGTAATCTCCTTAGTTTAACTCAAAACTTTTATACACTTGATCACCTTAAATTTTAGACTTACATATAGCTCTTCTATCCAGAATTTAAATACTTCTAAAATTTAAAGTTCACTCGATCATGCAATATTGCAATGTACGGGAGTTACCCTTATAGCTTTTATCTTTTAGACTTACATATAGCCCTTCGATCCAAAATTTAAATACTTTTAAAATTTAACGTTCACTCGATCGTGCAATATTGCAATGTACGGGAGTTACCCGTATAGCTTCTTTATTGTCACCATTCATCTAGGAAATCAAGTTCATTACTTATACCACCAAGCTAAATCAAGTTCCATATGTGTAGAACTTGTACACGTAAAGTACGGGGTGCTACAACTACTTTAGGCTATCATACTTCAATGATTATTATTTATCATTCTAGACTACCAAGGAATAGCACCCTATTAGGCTAGACCAAGCTAACAAGGAAAAGTCACCATATTGGACTAGACCAAGCTACCATGGAAAGACATACTATCATTCAAGTCCAAGCTATTATAGGAAGGGTACAAGGGTTCCATCCTAGCTACCATGAAATGGTCTTAAACCAAGTCATGCTACCATGTAAGCATTCTATGATGCTAGTTCAAGCTACCCTTAGGAGAGTGTTATTCCTCAATCCTAAGCTACCATGAAATGGTCTTGGCCTAACCAAGTCATGCTACCATACAAGCATTCTAGGATGCTAATGCAAGCTACCCTTATGAGAGTATGATTCCTCAATCTAAGGCTACCATGAGAACTCCTAACTCAAGCTACCAAGCATGGTGTTATCTTACCAAGTCAAGCTATTCTTGGAGGGATCTTATGTCACAACTTTAAGCTATTCTAGTCTAACATGCATCATTCATTTTAGGTGAGAAAACCTTTCAACCTAGAATCATTCTATGTGAGAAAACCTTTCACCTTATATCATATTCATTCTTAGGTGTGTGTGTGAGAATGTCCTTTCAACAACACAACAACATATCATGATCATAGACACTTCACTCTCAAAGTATTCCTTAAGCATATAGAATTCAACGTATTAGCTTTACTCTCAAAGCCCTAGGAATCAACATGCCTCACTAAAATCCTTAATCTCAAAGCTTTACTTCTTACAAACATCCTTCATGGCTAGATCACAAAACATTCTAGTCATAAGGTTCATCTTTAAGCAATTCTAGTCATAAAGCATCATAAAAGTTCAAGTTCAGCGTTACTAGTCATGATCCATTATATTAACATTATTCTAATTCAATTCATGTCTATATGTTTATATTCTTGAACAATTACTACTCATAACATCAATTCTAGAAGATCACCTATGAATCCTCAATTTCGCCTTTCATGGCATAAACCCACATAATATCAATTTCATCAATTAGACTAGGGTTAACCATGGAAAACATGTAATATATTCATAATAACATAATTCAATACTAGATCAATCATAAACAAGTATTATCCACTCAATTGGAATCATACTCAACACTACCCACCACAACATAGGAAGAAACCCTAGCTAGAATTGGGGGTTCATCTTCACAATTGGGGGAAATCTAGGGGGCTCCATGGATGGAAGAATACAATGATGAATAAGCTATCATACCTTGATTATAAAGCCCTCATAATGCTTGCAACAATGGAAGAATTTGACCTAGATTGCTTCTCTTCTTCTTCTTCTTCTAGAGAGAGAATTTCTTGGAGGGAATTGGGTTCTTTGGTAAATTGAAAATAATGATTTGTAATCATCTAATTAATGATCTAATAACTTTATATAGATGGCCAAATTACTAATAAACCGACCCTACTTAATAACTAATTAATTCTAGAATATCCCCTAATCACCTAACTTAAGCCGACTTAAGACCAACCTGCTCCAACCCATGAGACCCCTACCCACGGGCCGTGATGGTCATCTGTGGGTGGTGGTCTGTAGGTCCATAATTGGGTTCTTGACCCACGACCCCTTCCCACGGGGTGTGGGTCCACCTACTGGGCGTGAGTCCCATCCGTAGGTAGCCCATTTTTGGGCAGTTTTTAGGGATTGTTTTGGTTCCCCGTCGAGGACCATTGGTTGGTCCTTGGGAGTCATACCTTGACTCCCTAACCCTAAAACGTTTATTCTAAGTTCGGGAAGTCAATTCTACAACTCTAACCCCCACGTAAAGCCCTAGAACTCTTACATTAGGTTCTAGTTAAGTCTACAAATTTTCGGAATGTTACATGAGTACTTCGGGTCATGATCTTCTAGTAAAGTCATTTTATTGCGTATGAGGTAGCCTCCATTTTATAAATTTATCCGTAGAACTCATCATATAGGAAATTTCCATAAAGAAATCTACATTTTTAGTGTTTCTCAAGCTGTACGTTTTAAAAAGAAAATCTTGCAGTGTGAAGTCTTATTTGCACTTTTTTTTGAATTTCAACTATAATATTGTTATTGAGCTCACTAACTATTATAATTGAACCCATTAGTTCAGTTGTATGAGAGGTGAAATTAATTTAATGCAAGATGCTGTTGTACAAATTGTATAAATTTTTATATTGAGATTAAGCTCGATTTGTTTTTAGATTTCATTGGATACATACAATTTATCGAGTATCATTGTAATTCTTTCTTGGCACAATGTCATTGTTGCTGTGGATCTTCTATTTGTAAATCTTATTGTATTTATGGGTGCTCTTTTATGTAGATAAATTCAAGAATTATCCACCTATAGTGATTAGGTCCCATTTTTACATTTGAAGTATTTATTCATTGAACACCTTATCTTAAACATGCTTGTATATTACTAACATACTTGGTCATCCATGTTTACACAGGCTTGCAGCAAAAGCTGGACTATTCTTTCATTTTTTTTAAATGTTGATATTCTCCAATATTACTTCTTGCTCCCAAATCAAGTTGTTGATTAAAAGTATTGTATCTAGTAAGCGTATTGATTCCTTTGTGAATTCCTCATTAGGTTCATCCAGTAAAACAATAGCTAACATCAGTTTTTTAAAAGGTGAGGGCATGAGGCGGGGATTTTTACTTAGCGTAGGGTGAGGCAGAAGCCTTGAGATGTGGGTCGTAAGTCTAATGAATCTTTAAATTTACAATATAGTATAATAATATAAAACACACAAAATTATAAAAATACATCAATAGTTTGAAATGATTACAAACATAATTAAGGAAACTCATAGAAAATAAAACTTATAACATGATTATAAAAGTATAAATAATCTAATATCTCAACTTTCTAATAATAAAAGAATCATTATTTCTAAAGATATATTATTATCATACTATACAATTTACCCCCTTAAAAGAAAATAATCAATAAAACTTACTAGTATTTGTCATGACCCAAAGTATACCCTAGGTGTAACATGACGTATAGAACCCCGAGAGGCCCTACACAAGCCACTTAAAATACATCAGACAAGATAATAGAAAGATTTCAAAATAATAGTTTTATTGCATAAAGGAATTTGACAAAGCAGAAGTCTAACATAAGTCTTAATAAGCCATCTAATACATCATAAGGAAAGTGATTGGGACATAACCCATACATCACATACAAAGTCTGAAAATGGAAAATAACATAAAGCAATAAAGGTATCTCGGTCCTCGAAACATGAGGACTCATCAATCGTCAAAGTTAATAAAACCAACAAGTCATGAGTATGGGAGGTAGGAGCGTCGGACCCTACATTAGTGAAACAATGTAGGAACAAGTATGCATTAGTACATAAATATGGGTAATATGCATAAAAATAGATATGACAACATGATTAGTTTAAAAAATATAGGCATGATCATTCTTGAACACTTAAAGACATAAAGAAGACTTGACATGTAAATCATGAAATATAGTCAAAGACATTAACTTAAGGGACATAAGAAAACTTTGAAGAAACATAGTTATTTTGTGGGATATTAGCTTTAACCGATAATAAAACCATGAGAGCTATATTATGGAATCTGGTATACTCCTCATATTGAAAGAATGGGAACCTACTTGCCAAGGTAGCGTCCGTACATAACTTCTTTTGCTAAAGTGGATCCACTAGCTAGGTAATTTAAGACATATCGTATGGAGGAACGTAGTTGGGGATAGAGGTTCATACTAGAGATTACCCTATTTGAGCCTCTACCCCAAAGCCATCTCGGTCCTAAGTCTAGATCTCAACAAAATAGATAAAAGTCAAATATCAATTTAACATAGGAAAGACAATGATCAATACCAATCCACATCTTTGAATATCAAAACATAGAATAACTCCTTAAACATAATTCAACATGGATGAGAAAACCTTTCACCAATGTGAATCCATATGTGAGAAATACCTTTCACAATCATGATCATAATAGTAACATGTGAGAAAATTTTTCAAAATAACATTGATACTTTCCTTTCAAAGCATCTTCAAATCATCTATAATAACTTCATAAATACATGCATATCTTCATAAATTCATGATTCATAGGTTCATGAGTTCATCATAAGTCCACAGTTGAAAAATAATAATTTAGGAATGAGCAACATAAATCCAACTAAATATCACGTATTATCATTGAATCATGCATTAGAAGACTTAATTCACAACAATTAATCAAAATTTAAGGAAACCCATAAAGATTGGATTGAAACTCTAACTTAACAATTGAAATTGAATTGGTGAAATTTGGAAACCTTAGGGACCCCATAGAAGAATGGATTCCATGGGTGAATATCCACATACCTTTATGCTAAAAACCCAAAAAACAAAGATGAATTGGAGACTTGAATTGAATCCTAGCTTCTTCTTCTTTCTTAGGTTGAGAGGGATTTAGGGAGTGAATTTGGTTAGGTTTTGGGAGATTAGGAGAATGAGTTGAAAATGGATAATTTGTGGCTTAAAAGATTTATATATGGCTTAGGGTATAAGGCAAAATGATATAGTATTGGATTAAAACAACTAGGAAAAGACCAAAAGCCCCTTTAAAATAACTGTCGGACTCGACCTACGGTTCTGACCTACGAACTGTGGGACTTTCTATAGTCCGTACTGGTCAACCATAGACCAAATACCAGGACCATGAAATCACCTATCTTTTGACAGTACACTTCTACGGTCCATAGGTCTTCCTACTATCCATAGGCACCAACTATAGAAACTAACTTTAACCCTCAAAATTTCCTTAACTCTGGACTCCTGTACAAGAGCTATCTACGACTCGTACATAGGATGATCGACCGTCTTGGTGAACCGTAAAAAGGATACTGACACTTGATTTTAGAAAATTATTTTCTCATTTCCTATGGTTTCCATCTACGGCTCGTCTTCTACTATCCGTAGATGGGACCCATAGAAACAGCCTACAACCCAAAACTTCTTTTCTTTCTTTTCCAAACTCCAAGGTGTTATAGTATTATAAAAAAACACCACACCATCATGAATAAATATAAAATTACTTTCAAATATCTAAATAAAATATGATAATTTTGAGACATGACAAAAACATGAAGATAATGATAAGCGAAAAAGTAAAATTTTGCTATGTACTTTTAAAAGAAATTTTATGTAATATATAATCACCTAACACTGTTACCTAATAATAAATATGTGAAACTACAACTTTTTATTTGAGTTACTCTCAATCTTCTTATTTCTGTAAATTAAAAACTTTTAAGTATAATTCATTTATTCAGATATTATGGGGGTAAAAATGTTAACTAAAAATTTTACACATAATTTGTGTAAGATCTGTTAGACGAGCCCCTAGCGTTGGGCGTTTGGCGTTGAGCATGATTAGGACATAAGTCTTACAGAACTAACCCCCACACTTGAGTCTCAGGCCATTTTTCCTAGAGCCCCGCCCTGGGGCGATCCCCGAGGCAAGTCCAAATCGAGTCTTCTAAAACATTGATAGCTATTATAGTAGTAGTTGCACTAGCTAGAGTTTCATCACTAGTAGAAATTCTTTATGTGAACTAATAGAAAGATGGAAGAAAAGGTAGCAACATATACCCCGACATCTTTAGATCAACCCTATTCACTTGGACTTGCTTCTTTTTACTTCTACTTCTTTGGTCTCTAAAAAAATTGTCTTTTTTGGTCTCCATTTTTCTACTTCTTTTTTTTTTCCTTCTAAATTTTTATTGTAAATTACCTTTTGAGTAAAGCTTCCAATTGAAGTGCTTTTCACAATTAAAAAAAATTCAAAGTTTTTTCCAACCATACTTTTTAGAGTAGTCTACTATTTTCATTTCATTATTTAGCTTTAACTTCATGTATGGTGACTTTCTTCCTCTCTTATGTGTGTAATGATTTCTCAGATGAATTAATATATTTCAAGTATATTCAAAGTCTGAGTAGTGTTTTCTAATTATTTGTTGGCAACATATTACTTTAAATTTGACGGATGTGGTAACACGTAATTACTCTAAAGGTAATTTCGTACTTATAGTCAGTATCTTATTCAACCTTTTTAGGAATAATTACCAACATGTCAAAAAGCTTGTTAAAGTTTTTTGAAACACTTTATTATCTCACACTAAATTATTCTTTAAATAAATTCATGAATTTTACTCAAGTTACTCTTTAAATTACTGCTTTGTGATATCAATCTTGAACATCGTAAGGATTTGACTCTTTTGTCTAATCGTGGTCAATTATCACTCACATTCACATATAGCAATCACGACCCATACCGTTGTGAGTGACACCCACACTAAACCACATGGAGAAACAACCAACAACTAACATAAACTAAATTCAACACCATTTATTTAAAACAAGTTCATCATCTAAAAGTAAGAAAGACAGTTTTCAAACAACTAAGGATTGAATCCCCACAAACTCAACCAATAGTCCAAAAAACTTAATAATTAAAGAATTGGGCCCCCATAAACTTAATCCAATAATCAAATATTTGTGCGGAAATAAACCCCTAAGGACTGAAAGTCGTGATACCAAAACTCTAATGTATAAAATAAAGGTGATGCAACCCCAAAACTTAAAATAATAAACAATAGTCTAAGAATGTCTTAGTGCAGAAAGATGGTCAAGAAAGTAGAGGAATCCACGACAGCCTAGAAGAATAGCTTAGCCTTGGATTCAAAATCAGACGTCCCTTAATTGAGGTTTTCGTCAGCCGCTGAAAGATGCTCTATACTAAACACGTAATGAACATGTGCAGTTTCAGTACAAAAAAATGGTGTACTAGTAGGATCACACGATGGCCAGTCAAAGAAATGAATGTAAATAGTTAACCACAATACAGTAACACAGACAACACATTACAATTATTAATTAATATAACATGTTGAGGAAGGGAAGAAAGAATAGCCATAGATGTTCACATTGTGGCTAAAGGTCCTAACTATCAACAGGTTAAAGTAGAAAATCAGAAACCAGGAGGTGTGACTCAAGAGATTAGCATTCCTATATGGAATCGGGAAATGATAAACATTGATTTCATCACGGGTTAACCTCGTACTTGTAGACAACATGACTCCATTTGGGTGATAGTGGACATAGTCACTAAGTCAGCTCACCTTTTGGTTGTCAAGAATACAGATTCAACAGAGGATGATGCTAGACTCTACATTAGAGAGATATTCAAGTTGCATGGAGTTCCTTTGTCTATCATCTCAAATAGTGGTCCCTAGTTTACCTCTCATTTTTGGAAGTCATTTTAGAAAGGTCTTGGTACTCAAGTAAATATAAGTACATCATTTCATGGTCAGGTAGAGCTTACCATTCATACCTTAGGGGATAAGTTGAGAGCTTATGTGATCGAATTCAAAGGTTATTGGGATGATCACCTACCTCTCATAGAGTTCTCTTACAATAACAACTTCCATTCCAGTATTCAAATGGCCCTTATGTGTCACTCTATGGGCATATATGTCGGTCACCGACTGGTTGGTTTGAAGTAGATGAAACAACCTTGATTGGGCCAGATTCGGTTTATGAGGCTATGGAGAAAGTTTAGCTCATCAGAGATAGACTAAGGACAACTCAGTGTCGTCAGAAGTCCTATGAAGATGTAAGGAGAAGGAACTTAGAGTTTGAAATCGATGATTGGGTTTTCCTGAAGGTGTTACTCATGAAATGGGGTGATGATATTTGGCCAAAAAGGGATGCTCAGTCCTAGGTGTCATGCCCCGAGCTACCCCCAGGATATAGACATAGGACCTAGGATCACGAGTGACCCCAAGTAAACCCTGCTGGCATATCATAAGCATACTTAAATAATTTCAACATAATAGACATACTGTGCGGAAGCTAGAAACATATCATAACATGAAATGATGGGGAATACCCAATACTATCTGAATAAATAATCTGTGAGTTGAATGAAAATTGAAATATCAAACCCCAAAGCTAAAACTGAATCTAACTATGTCTGAAATAAAGCCTCTAACTGACTAGAGATGTTAGGACATGCCCCAGCTAAATCTAGCAAAACTGAAACTAAAGACTGAAAGTAGAAAAATAATCATGTCAATCGTTCTCGAAGAATGAGGACTCACCACTGATATTGCAGAATTGGAGATCGGGAACTGATCTATGCGTGATCTGAATGCTGAGGACATGAACCTACATCACGAGAAGATGTAGCGCAGAGTATGC
>NW_006239022.1:627153-637727 GCF_000226075.1 Solanum tuberosum
TACACTAGAATCTGACTGTGGGAGCTACTAATAACCGACATAAAACCACATGAGCTAAATGTGGAGTCCGATGTATACGCCCTATCGAGAGGACCCAATATACCTTGGCAAGGGTATAGAAGCATGACTGGCGTGATCACTAAGTATAATGTACACAGAGGAGACTTATCTACGGGGCACGGTATTGCCCCTGAAACTATGAGGGTGACTGATCCTAGTCCAACTCGATATTAAGTTTGCTCTCAATAGAATGTATGGAATACAACAAACTGTAATAACTGATTAGCTCGAGATTCTGACATGTTAACTGAAAATGCAACATTAATATATTGATAATGAAACATTCTTAACTGAAGCATGTATAACTGAATAAACTGACCTAGAAAGTGTAATTCATGAACTAAACGAATCTACATAATTATGGTTCTGAGTTTCAAGCAAGAGCAAAGTAATCATTCTATGAAAACATGATAATCTAATTTGGATTAGTCTAACAACTGAATCACAACATAAATATGAAATTCTAGAAACCCTAGGTCTAAGCATGGTGTAGAGAATCAAGAATCTAACTGAATTCTAGGGACCTAATGGGTGAAAGGAACCCACTAGTGAAATCCCACATACCTTGTGACGAAATTCAAGGAGAAATCTTTTGATTTCGGGGCTGGAATTGAAGAAAACCTTGTTGTGTTCTTGGACTAGGGTTGCTCAACTTTTACCTCTTGTTTTGCTCTAAGATCGATGAATGTTTGGAGAAAGAATTGACTAGGGTAGGTTCTAATTTAGTTGCTATGCTAAAACTGACCAAAACTACATAGTTTAGGGGTTAAACAACGTAGTTTAGGGGTCCAACGCATAGGGAAAAACCAAAAGACCCCTAACTTAAATGCTGTCAGAGGTCACCAATGGTCCGTGGATGGACCAAAGGTCCGTTCTGTTCGGCCGTCGTTCGCGACTGGGAGCTAGGATCTGGGGTCCCGATCCACGGACCAGGACCACGACCCGTGGTCTGACCTACGGTTCATAGATTCGGCCGTGGGTCTACCCTTAGACTATTTTTCTGAACTTTTTTGGGAGGGGCTGCAAGTGTCCATCCACGGACCCCACCTACGGTCTGTGGGTCACCTTACAGTCTGTGGGTAGTTCCCCTCGGTGGCACTTGCAACTTCTGAAATATGCATTCTGGTCTGTCTAGGATACGGTATGTAGGTCCTTATAGAATCTTGAAAAGGGTTGGTAATGTGGCTTATGAGTTAGAGTTTCGTGCAGAACTAGCACTGGTACATCCAGTCTTTCACATTTCTTTGTTGAAAAAGTGAGTTGGTCATCCGGCATCGATAATACCTTTAGAGAGTGTGGCTGTGAAGGATAGCCTCACGTATGAAGAGGTTCCAATTGATATTCTTGACCGTCAAGTTCGTAGGTTGAGCGATAAGGAGATCGCTTCAGTAAAGGTTTTGTGGAGGAATCATTCCGTATAGAGAGCTACTTGGGAACCAGAAGCAACCAGGATGGCCAAGTATCCTCACCTTTTTCCTTCTGATTCAATTTTACCTTGAGGTAATAGTTTTTCTCTAGTGTCTCATCTTACTCTTGTGTAATTCAGTCTTAGTATCTTGTTCCCTTAGTTATCCTTGCATTTCAACATGTTTTCATGTTCATGGAACTCAACTTAGTTAAATATCAGTTTCTAGAATTCAGTGGTAGGGATTACAACTCTTTCCTCCAAATTCAGCTTGTTCAGTCTTTATTCGAGGACGAATGTTCCCAGGGGGAGATATTATAACACCTCGGAATTTGAGAAAGGCTTAATAAGGAATTCGAGCAAGACCACAAACCCAAACCGTACCATGTACCCTTCACGGCTCCATATCGGGTCATTTGGGGGTCTATGGCCCGTTAAGGGCTTCGTGAGCACCAACACAAGACTGCCCTACAGGGGTCACCTATACGACACCCTAGACGGTCTTTCTAGGGTTTCACGACCCATCAAGGGCATTGTGAACCACCCTCAAGGATCTTCCTAGGAGGGAGTCACCTAGACGGTGCCTTTGACGGCCCTTGGTAACTTGGACGACCCAACTAGGGGTTCGTACAAGTCACATAAATAATAAGGTTGCACCCAAGGTCACTGTGAAGGACCAAAGACACCTAGATGGCCCGTGGATCTTCACACGGACCGTGAAGTCATCCATGAAAGAGACTTATGAGACTTTGAGTTTTGAGTCAACTTCAAAAGATCATATCTTTCAGTACAAAATGAATTCAGTGGCTCATGACCTATCATATTAAACATCTTTGACACCTTTTCCAACGCCATCAAGTTTGCATAATTTTGAGCTTGGAGTAAAAAGTTATTCTTGTTTTAGTGAACCCCTTTCGGGCATGCAATCATGACGACCCACTAGACGGGCCATCATGCCTTAGACGGCCCGTCAAGCCCCTCGTGAAGGTCACTTTCTCAGCTTTAAGTCAGGGTTGTATTGGTCTTTTTCCCTATATGTTTGATACTTAAACTACATCGTTTTACTTAGTCTAAGCCTAAGTAATTAGTCGGAAACTACCTAAAACCCTCATTCTTCTAAAATCATCTAATTTAGAAAGAAAAGAAGAGAAAGAGGCGACAATTTCTTCCAAGAACAAGTAGAGGTCTGCTTCAAGTTCAGCCTCGAAATCCAAAGGATTTCTCTGTAGTTTTCGTCACCAGGTATGTGGGATTTCACTAATAGGTTCCTTTCACCCATTAAGTCCATAGAATTCAGTCAATTCTTCAGTTTCTCAATAAATTGTTTAGACCTAGGGTTCCTAAATCTTAGGGATCCATGGCAATTTAGTTGTTATAGTCTCTATAATGTTAATTACATGTTTATTGGAGAACTAGTGTAGTCCCATGTATAGAACTCAAAAACCCTAGCTTGTATTCGTTATCAGTATGTCATCAATTATACTTGCTAAGAAGATTAGTTAGACAATCATGCTTCAGAATTCGAATGACATATCTTTCGGTATATGTATGTTGCATTCTCAGATAATTATCACTATTTTGAGCTACTCAGTATTTCAGTTGCATTTTAGCTTTACATTTAGTTGGGAGTAGACTTAGCACCGAGTTGAACTAGCGTTCAGCGTACCCTCAAGTGCCGAATCTACGTGCCCCCATAGGTTTATAAGTCCTCTCTGTTGGGCATTAGTTTTAGTGATTACTCCACAGTCATGCCTTTGTACCCCCGACAAGGTATATTGGGTCCTCTCGATGGGGCATATACATCGGACTCAACATTTAGTTCACATGGTTTATGTCGATTAATAGTATCTCCCACAATCAAATTCATGTTGCATTAACCATGTATTCAGTATTTACTTCAGTATTCAGTTCAATATATTATCTTCATGATTAGTACTTGGTCATTACATCCAACTCACTTTCCAGTTATGCTTTAGTATATCTATTTCCATGTTTTGTTATTTTATTGTTCAACTTAGAATGTATCATGCATGCTCAGTACATTCAAAGTACTGACACATACTTTTGCACTTCATCATTATATGACGTAGGTTCAGGCGCTCAACATCCAAATCATGCTTAGCTCAACTTCCGGTCCATACTCAACAACTTTAGTGGTGAGTCCTCATAGTTCAAAGAAAATAGACACGATTTACTTTCCAGTCTTTACATTTTAGTTTCAGTCTTGATAGAGTTAGCTGGGGGCATGTCCCAACAACTTAGACCAGTTAGAGGCTTTCAGACATAGAGTAGATTCAACTTGAGTTGTTAGTGTTGTTTTCAGTCATCACTATACTCTTCATATATTTGATATATTCAGACTTGTTGGGATTTTCCCTATTTAAGATATTAACTGTGTTTAGCTTCCGCACAGTGCATGGTTTATCAGAACTTGTATAGATATGTCAGGCCATGGGTTAGCTTGGGGTCACTTGTGACACTAAGCACTGTGTCGCACCTAGGGGGTAGCCTCGGGGAGTGAAAATTGTTGTTATGATGACTGACCCTTATAATGCACGGATTTGAATTAATCAATATTCAATGAGAGTATCAACAATGAACTCAGACAATAAACAAAATAAATTTTAAAATACACACAAAAGACATTCCGAATATATTAACGTCCAACTTCCCACGTACTTTATGTTCTCCAGATAGGTCAGCTAGTCAAATGTCCTTCCTATATCCTCTCCCTTAACAATATATTTCACTTCCTTTCTTAAATTATACAAATTTCTTAAACGATTGATGATTTGAAAATTTCACATAAATCATTTTTCATATTAAATGATAAATTAAGTTTAGAATATAGTTGATCAATTATTACTAAATATTAAAAGCACATATCAAAGTAAATCTCTTGTATTCATTATTTTGATGTGAATACACTTGATGTTTTTTTTCCTGAAAACGCTTATCAGTCAACTTATAATTATAGTTAAAATAATAAGTTTGAATATTATTTTGGTTTTTTTCCCTAAACTAATTGCTAGTCAAACTTCAATTACTCTGATCCTATCAACTCTAATCCAACCCACCTAATCCTCCAAACACTTCTTAAAGGAAAATACTAATTAATTCCTAATATTTTAACAACCTAATAATCAATAACTGCCTATTAATTCAGTCACTCCCACCCCTCTTTCCCTATCCCCACTATATATATCCCACTCCCCCTACAAATCCTTATCAAGTAAACCTATAGCCCCATTCTCTATTTCTGATATCTCATATACTCAATGGATTTTATTCAGTGGACATAATAAAGAAAATGGGTCAGATCAAGCGTCGATGGAATCCTGGAGAGGACGTACTATTGCAGAAGCTAGTAGAGGAGAATGGAGTAAAGAACTGGTCGCTTATCAGCCAATCGATTCCTAGTCGATCTGAAAAATAGTGTAAGGAGCATTGGTGTAATAATCTTAATCCTCAAGTGGATCATCAACCTTTTACTCCAGAAGAAGATGATACTATTTTCAAAGCTCATGCCAAATTCGGTAACCAATGGGCTACGATAGCATCTTTGTTACTGGGTCGAACCAATGACTTGATAAAAAATTATTGAAATTCCACCCTTAAACGAAAGCACTCTTCCAAGTCAAAAGATTTGACATTTGAAAAGCCTCAACTGCCTTTGAAGAGATCATTCAGTATCAGGACATGTATAAATTCATGAAGTCCATATGAATCTCATTTGAACAATTTGGAAGTTTCTAGGTTTCCTTAGTTGTGTCTTTATCCGCATATTGTCCCACCATGTCAAAATTTGCCTCTTTCAACATATTCACCAGTAATGCCTGATCCATTAACATCTTTGAGTTTGTATAGATCTGATTTGAGCAATTTCGGTATATCCAGGTGCCCTCAGTTGAGACTTTATCCACACATTGTCCACTAGGTGAAAATTTCCTTCTTTCATTAGTTTCACCAGTAATCCCTAATCCTTTAACAATTGTGAGTCCATATGGATCTTATCTGAGCAATTTGGATATATCTAAGTTACCTCAGTTGAGTCTTAATCCATCCATTACCTCGATAGGTGAAAGTATACCTCTTTCATTAGTTTCACCAGTATTGCCTGGTCCATCAACATCTTTGAGTCTCTCCTTACTTGGATTTAAATGTAGTGAGAATTGGAATAAGATATATCGAATCGATCAAGTAGCTGAACTGGCACTTGTATCAACATCTACACCTGTATCAGCATGTGAACCCACTCCATCGAATTTGATGCCCCAAATTTCAACAACTCATAATGATAATTCTGATCTTACAAGTATGGGGAAACAATTGTTGAGCCCAAATTTTTTGAAAGTATTACAAAATATGATACAGAAAGAAGTTTAAAATTATGTGTTACAGTTAGAGAATGAAAGAGATTCAATGAACACAGAAGAAACAATGCATGCTATTGTTAACAACATTGGTGTTAGCAAAGATTCAGTAAAAAATGAATAAGATGGAGGAAAAATGGAGAGATCATAGTTATTATTTTGTTTGAACTTTAATTATTGTTTTTATAGTATCTCATTAGTCTATTTTAGGAATGTAGGATAAAAAGAGAGAAAAACTATGTATATTCATAAGAAGTGTATGCAAGGCCCAATCACCCACACCCAACCCCAAAAAATTTAGAAAGAAATTAGAAATGATGAATCTTCAATTAACTTTTTGATGAAATCGGTCATTTTTATATAATTTGAAGTTTTGTTATTAATATAACTTTTTCTTTGGTACTTTTATATTTAAATTTAACTATTGAGATAATCATCTATGGTATTTGATTAACTAATTATTATTTGAGGTGTTATCAAAAAGAAAATTAATCGGTGGTATTGTTAAATTGATAGATGGTATGATTTTTAGTTTTATAGAGTGATAACTATTTTAAAATTGATGATTTATTTTTTTAGAAATAATTTAATTTTTAATTTTTTTTATCATTATTTTACCATTAAAAATGATCTATAGTCATATAACAGTGTTAATACCCAATTAAGTTGAATTAACTATATTAGACAAACTAAAATATATCAGATGACTTATTTTAATAAATAATTAAAAATAAAATAAAGATTAGTTATAACCCAAAAGGGAGTAAAGTTAGTAGCTAACTAAAACTAACGGCGGAAAGATTTATTTTAACAAAAATAATTAAAAAGACAATAAATATTAATTCTTGTCTTGTTTGTGACTTAATTGTCAAGTTATATCTCATTTATGGATCAATTGATGAAATCAAAGGTGCAAGCAGAACATCCTAAAAGTGTTGTTAACGATTTAATAGTTGACAAGTGAGTGAGACTTATATTATTGAGATGTTCGACTTGATTCTGAAAGGCGTATAGTTAATTTTATGGAGAGATGGTCGATCCAGAATGGACTATACTTTTTTTAACGAAGTCATGTATTTTGATTCCATATATCAAACAAAAAAGTATCATATGATTTACGCATCATTATTGGAATAAATCATCATAGACAGAATGTAATTTTTATTGTGCTGTTTTATTTGAATGACATTTTTAAAGTCAATGGAAAGAATTTTTCCACATACTATAACTTATGAAGCTCGAGCATTAAAAATTGACATAAGATAAATAATGTCGAGCATCTGGCATAGATTGTGTCAGTGTCAGAATACCCCTTCTCATTTGAGTTCACTTGAAAATGACAAAGGTTCTATTAAATATTTAACAAATGTAATGTCTGAATGTAATTCTATTACTGAATTTGAAGAAACATTAAAGATTATGCTAACAACTTACAATGTAGAAGAACATGATTGGTTGAATAACTTTTATAATACTCGATACATGTGGTCAACAATTTTTAATAACCATGTATTTAGTGCTAGATGAAAAGTGACATCTCGAAGTACTAATCATGTTCTAAATAGATTTGGACATCCAAACACTTAATTACATATTTTTATGATTGATTATGAGAAAAATGTATTTACTAAGTAGCAGTGAATGAAGAACAAAATGACTTCAAGTGTAATTAATAACGTAAGCCTATTCTTGTTGTTAAATATAGTCCAACTTTAACACAAATTTTTGCAATCTACAATCATAAGATTCATAACATATTTGAGATTTTTTTTTCCAAAGGAGCTAGGACAAGTTCTGATGTTCTATTGAGACACAAGTATGTTGTTCTAGTCAAATATCTAAATATGAAATAAGAATGCATAATATAAGGAAGACCTGATTTGATGAGTTCAATCCTGTAATATTACATGTGACATGCAGTCACAAAAAAATATATGAATATATGGATATCGTATGTGCACATTACCCACTTATTTTTTCTTCCAATATATATGATGTGAAATTCTTGAGGAATACATAATTAATTAAGAGATGAACCAAAAATGTTAGAAAAAAATAAGAAATCTGTCAAGTAAGAGTTGTGTTATTGATGAAATCAGAATCTAAGATTGTTTATACTAATAGTGTGATGCAAACATGTTAATGTCTTAATCATCTTAGCAAATGAAATATGGAGTGTCGTGAATATTTTCAAAGAAATATAAAAAATGCTTCATTTGAGTTACATGACTATCTAGAAAAACTGTATAATATCATACTTCAACAAAATGATAGAAAAATATAGAAGACAAGATATTGAACCCTCTTCACGTAACAACTCCAATTGTTCGCAGAGAAAGTATCAAAAGACATTGAGACAAACAAAAAGAAATATATCATACAGAAAGTACCATAAGTATAATACAAGTCTTTATTTAGTTTAAATTTTCACAATAAGCTAATTAGTTTTTATTTATTATTTATAGAAAAAGCTCAAGTTATTACATTACAAGTAAAAAAATTTGTTTGAGAACAACACATATACTCCATATCAAACAACTTCTCTTTTACTAAAAGTCAATCTACAAATTAATTTTCTTTTATATCTTTTTTGCATAAATTTTCTTATGGTAATCATATTATTTTTAGAGATGTTGCTTTTGATTTGAATATGAATGAATTGAATGTTTCACTTTTAACCTTGTTAAAAAGTGTTGAGAACACCACACATATATTTTATCAATACTTTCTTATATATGAATCATGTAAAACAAAGTGATGTATAATTGTACCTATGTAGTTTTTTTTAATTTGATCATGACATAATAAAATGTTTCACTAATAAAATAAAGTAAAAGTAGTCACTTTTTCTCGGTATGTCTAAGTAAATAATTCAACTAGTATTATTCATATCCAAAATCTTAATTAGCTCCATACTCTCCCAATTTAGCCTCATGCTCACACAAAGAAAAGAAAAAACATAAAGCAACATAAGCTAACCGTCAAAATTAATAGTATATATTATATCATCAATTCACTATTATAATTTATAAATATAAAATATCAAACATATGTACATCTGCAAACATCCTATTCTTGGTCCTCAATTGAGTCTTTCCCTTGCTCAAGCAATAATTCAGGGACATGTAAATCATCTATATATAGACAAAACAAAAATAAACAATTTAAAACTTTATTACAATAGTCTTTTTTCACTTTTTATAATAAATTACTTAAATATTTATTCTACGTTATCAATTAATACTTGTTAAATAGAACTATCAATCAATTATATACTATTATGTAACAAAATATTTCACTATTAATATTTAATGCATAGAAATTAACCTATCAACCTCCTTTGTACATGAAGTACTGATAACGTCTATATATATAAGGATTCAAATCGAGATTATCTTATGAAAAAAAAAGGTGCAAACTTTATGGATAATTTGTGTAAAAGAATTTTACACTATCTTTTTGCTTATAATGTTATAATAAGTAATTCTCTGTAATGAACATTATCCACTAAATCTAAAAAAAAATCATCATTAATGAAATTTGTTGGGTATGTAGCAAGAGTTAATGGGAAATGGAGGGAAGATGAAAGAGGAACTTGAAAAGTCCTCTTATGCTTTATTGAAAAGACATTTGTCCCTCATCGGTGGTGGAAAGAAAAATAGGAGAGTTTAAATATAGAAACACTCCTATTAATTGTTAAAAGGGTTGGAAAGAGGGACCCCCCCCCTCGCGCCGTCAACGTCGTCGCTCGCTTGGCTCGGCTTCGGCTTCGGCTTTGGCTTTGGAAAATCGGATTTGGTGATCGTCGCTCGCTCGGCTTCGGCTTCGGATTCGGATTCGGAAAAATAATCGATCAACCAAATAATGGCATGCCAATTTTACCAAACAATGTTGGCAAATGGATTCAAGATTAACGAATGTGATAAGTGTGTTTACATTAAAAACGATCTGAACCATGAAGTCATTGTTTGTTTGTATGTTGATGACATGTTAATAATGAGTAAAGACATTGACAATATAAATGCTACTAAGTACATGCTGTCCAGCAAGTTCGATATGAAGGACTTAGGAGTTGCTGATTTGATCTTAGGGATCAAAATTCTCAAAACTCCTCAGGGACTAGCATTATATCAATCTCACTATATTGAAAGAGTATTGGATAAGTTCAAGTACTTGAATTTCAATATTGTCAAAACTTCAATTGATTTAAGCTTTACATTTCAAAAGAATGTAGGTGAAAGTGACTCTCAATTGGAATATGCCAGAGTATTGGGAAGTTTGATGTATATTATGAATTGTACATGATCAGATATAGCATGTGCTATTAGCAAACTGAGTCAGTTCATTAGTAATCCGAATCAAACTCACTGGATGGCAACGAAACGTGTGTTGGGTTATTTGAAACATACACAACACTATGCTTTGCATTATAATAAATATCCTGCCGTGATTGAAGGATATAGTGATGCAAATTGGATCACCGGGTCAAATGAAGTAAAATCTACAAGTGGTTATGTGTTTACACTTGGTAGAGGAGCAGTATCTTGGAAATCATCCAAACAGACATGTATCGCTCGCTCCACAATGGAATCTGAATTCATTGCCTTAGATAAGGCCGGTGAAGAAGCTGAATGGCTCCGAAATTTCTTAGAGGATATTCCATTCTGGCCCAAACCTGTGGGACCTATTTGCATACATTGTGATAGTCAAGCAGCAATAGGTAGGGCAGGGAGCGT
>NW_006239022.1:641090-641169 GCF_000226075.1 Solanum tuberosum
AGAGTTTAAATATAGAAACACTCCTATTCATTGTTAAAAGGGTTGGAAAGAGGGACCCCCCTCGCGCCCCCCCCGCCGG
>NW_006239022.1:641369-657885 GCF_000226075.1 Solanum tuberosum
AAAAAGTTGGGAACTTGAAAAGTCCTCTTATGCTTTATTGAAAAGGCATTTGTCCCTCATCGGTGGTGGAAAGAAAAATAGGAGAGTTTAAATATAGAAACACTCCTATTAATTGTTAAAAGGGTTAGAAAGAGGGAACCCCCTTGCGCCGTCGTCGTCATCGCTCGGCTTCGGCTTCGGCTTTGGCTTTGGATTTGGAAAAATGATCGAGATATTATTTTTGGACAAAGTTTGTTTTAATTATTTTAGTTAATTAATTAAATTAAATTAAATGGCCAACGTTTTAATTAGTAAATTAACCGATTCAATTAATTAGTTAATTGACCCGACCCGACTCGGATCCACGCGCGACCCGTTTTATTTAAATCTTTCCCATTTTTATTTAAATTTCCCGCAGTGACTGTTCTGAAAGGTTGCAACTTTCAGAAACAGCCATGACCGTTTGAAAGGTTGCAAACTTTCATGAATGGTCGTGTGGATTCTGAAATGATTGCAACCTTTCGGAACCAGTTCCTCTTGCCTATAAATACATTGATTCTTCAGACTTATTCCTTACGAATTTTTCTGATTTCTTCTTCTTCTTTTGCACAAAATTTCTTCGTGTACTTTACTGATGTTGAGTGGTTCACTGACACCAGAATTTTGGGTATCAATACACTGGTGATTGAGATCATTCTATCCTGGGAGGACATATTCCAAATCAAACCTCAGATACTAGAGGGGAATAATTTCCTTAAGGGGACACTGTGCATTCAGTGGGCTTGATCTTTTTCCTGATTCTGATTTTCCAGATTGTGGTACGTTGTTTACATATTTTTTGTTTTCTCAATTAATTTCTGTTCATCTATTCTTACCTGTTTATTAAACTTTGGTTACTTCGTGTTTCTGCAAAGTTTATTGAAATCAGTAATTCTGTTTATTGTTATTTAAACACAGATTAATAACAAAATTAACCTATCAACCTCATTTGTGCAGAAGTATTGATAACATCTATTTCTAAAAGGATTCAAATTGAGATCATCTTCTGGAAAAAAAGGTGCAAACAACATGGATAGATGGTGTAAAATTATTTTACATGATCATGTTGCTTATGATTTGATAATAAGTAATTCTCTATAATATACATTAATCGCTAACCTGACAAATTACATAATAACCTGTTATGATAATTCAATTTAGGAAAATTTAATATGTGACAATGATGTACTTTGCACAAAATTTCCTTTTAATTTTAGGTTCATAAACCCAAAGGCTCACCTAAAATTAAAGTGAACAAACAAAGAAAGAGAAAACTAGCAATCAAAATTATGAGCTAAATGTCAATATTGTCATACAAAAGGAAATTAACACTATGTATACATATTCTCTCTATAAATTAAATGAATAAACAAAAGGTTTAATACATCAACGATAAATCCTTAAATAGTATTTCTATTAGATATTTCTATTTAAGAGTTTGAAATTTGTTTTAAGTGTTCTCAAGCACCCATTATGACATCACATAAAATATGTTATCTAATTTAATTATACACATCAATATTAATTGAAAGGTGTATGAGGTTTTAAGGTTTATTAAGAGAATTATATATTGTGTATATTTAAAGGAGAGAGTGCAACTTCAAAATACATGAAGAAACCTTTTTAAATTTTGTTCGAAAGTGTTTATAAGAACAATTTATCATGTGCTCATGTACTCAATCGTAATATGTTATTGTTTGAACTACAATATACCCTGGGTGTGGAAACTTAGGAACTTTGATGTGACCACCATGCTTATGTTTGGGAAAATACCTATTGTAATTCCTTATAATATATTTGTCTAACTTTTCTCCTTCCCTAACTCTTTCTCTGTATATATTCTTTTACGTTTGGTTGATAATTATTTAAGCTATTTTCATGCAATTACTTTACCATTAATTGTGTAGTAGAAAATTCACTCAACGTGATAAATAAACAAAATTTATCTAATGAAACTAATTCAAAGTTACTTAGAATAAATAATTGATAAACTTTCTTTGTTTTGGTAATGACAAATATTTTCTCAAGTGATATAAGTTTCGATTAAAATATCCTTTCGATTCACTATTTTCTAATACAAACTTTAAGTAAAAATTAGAGATCTATGTGCAACACGTGTGCGTGTACGTGTGTGTGCATGTGCGTGTGCTTATGGTGCTTGTGTGTGTGCGCGCGCATGTGCGTGTGTGTGTGTGTGTTTGTTGTATACAAATCCATCAAAATGCCACAACATATATTATTTGAACACATAATTGTAAATACAACGAGCACAAAACTAAAAAATTTAAAGATCAAACTCATTAAATTTGAATTTTAGATCTGCCTCTACTTGTAGTGTCAAACTATGCTAGGTTTCAAATTGGATCAACAAGTCCAATCATAGGCTTTAATAAAAGAAACATCTTCAGTTCCCTATTTGGATTAATTAGTCCAATGGATCGGATTAGCATCGCCAAAGGATGAAAACATAATTAAGTAAATAATTGTATATTCTCTCTAATACTTTAAGCTTTTAGATGAGATGATCACACACAGAAGTAAGAATTTGAGTTTTATTGCTATTCATATAAAAAATCACGTTCTTGACACATAAAAAAAATTAGTACTCCACACATGTGGGACATATTAAAAATGTAATTAAGTGAATAAAAGTGTACACTCTCTGTGTATGATATATGGACTTGTGAATTGTGATTGAGAATTTAGGAGTTAAACTGTGTGAAATATGAAGATCTTGAAATACATTGTTAAGAATGACAAAAGTCCCACATTGGTGGTTAAGGAGATGGGTGGACTCCTTATAAGGCTTGGGCAATCCTCCTCCCTTTGAGTTAGCTTTTAGGGTGTGCGTTAGGCCCAAGACCTAATTTAACATGGTATTAGAGCAGGACTCGTCTCACCCAATGTTGGGGACCCCAAAAATCAAATTGTCGACGTACCAGATGGTAAGCATTGGGCGTGAGGTGGGGTGTTAAAGAATGACAAAGTCCACATTGTGGTTAATGTAGATGGGTGGACTCCTTATAAGGTTTGAGCAATCCTCCTCCCTTTGAGCTAGCTTTTGTGTTGTAAGTTAGGCTAAAGACCTAATTTAATATACATCATATCAAGGACTTTTAATTTTTCAAGATATCAAACTAAAGCTTTATTGTTTATGATTAATTTTTTCCTATTGATGAAAAATTAAATTTAGTTTATGAAAGGCATATTTGTTGGCAAAATTTGATATTTTATTCATGTCTTTGGAGAAAACAAAAAGAAACAAAGTTACACCTCAACGGGTAAAACCCAAACCTAACTAGCCCATTACTAAAAAACAAAACAAATTATAAAAAAAGGAAATGAATAAACCCAGGCCCAACCTAAACCAGATAGTGAAGTTCTAAGGTAGGGTTTAATAATTAGATCCCCTTCACAAATCTTTGTCCCTTTGCCGCTTTCTCCTCTCTTCCTTTGATTTCATTTCTTCACCTGAGAATGTTGCCTCCTTGGACTAATCCATCTCTCTGCCTTCTCTTGCTATGGATTATCAACGTGATGTTGATATTCTTCCTAATTGCTGAAGAATCAACTACAAGAGTAAGTATCGTGATTTTTGAGTTTGTCCTCCTTGCTTGCTACTGACTTCATAGTTTTTTTACAATTGCGTTCTTAGGTTCCATGGGTTGTGCTTGTTTTTTTTTTTTTACTGTCAGATCTTGTCTAAAGGAGGAAAGCATCTTCACTTGGTAAGTCTTCTCACTTATTTTCCTCCTTATCGTTTTCCTTTGGTGTCCTCTCACTATCTTTCTACAGGTGATCATGTGACAACGTGCATGGGAAGCTCTTCTCTACCGCCCTTTACTACTGTTGATGGCTTCCTCCAGGTTTAACCGTTCAATTCTTGACTCCAGATCCCCCATTTTGCCGAGTCTTTTTTGTTGGCCTAAATAGCATAGGCTAGATAGCATTTTCCCTATTTGTTGCCTCCAAGACCTTTGTAAATATTCTTCTTCTAGAAAACTTTATGTTGTAGCCTATCCCTGCCTCATATCCTCTTAAAGGTGATACTCTTAAGGACGGGCATAGTAGTTTGTCGTTGTTGATGATTCTTCTCTCATTAGTCGCCATGCTATTAAAACTTTTGAATGTGCAACTTCCTCTGTCAATAACTATGTTTGCCATATGATCTGCTAATTTATCTCCTTCTCTTATAATGTGTTGAAAAATAAATTGTTTCTCATGTAAACATGCTCTTATTTCCGTCACCATTGCTCCACTTATCCATGGACATGGCCACTTCCCTTCTAATACCTTGTACATTAGCATTGAGTTTGTCTGAATGATAATTTTGCTATGTTGTGACTGTTTGCAATGTTTGCATGCCTCTAGTATGGCTTTAGTTTTTGCGACTATATTAGTAGTATTCTCTATTCTTGCTCCTTCAGCATATTTAATATCTCCCTTATCATTCCTTAAGCAAAAGGCATAAAAATTGATATTCGAATTTCTCTGAGATGCTCCATCTGTATTATATTTCGCCCACCCATTCGGTGGGAATTCCCCTAAGGCTCTCTTCCCCTTCATTTTAGGTCTGTAACTTGTCCATTCTATCATCATATCAGAACAATTAACAGGACAAGACCTATGAGGCTGCCTTAGTCTTGCCAGCATATACATGTTCCTAGTGACATTGTGAATGATTAGTGTTACTGATGTCTTCTTCCCTTCATGCTTTATCCTGTTTCTTTTTCTCCATAATTTTCATATTACAAAGCTGGGTAGAGCTGTGTAGAAATGTCTCATATTCTTCCAAACATCTGTCCTCCACCATAGCATTATAACTTCTCTTAATTGAAGTCCATCCATGTTTAGAGCTGCAAAAGACCAAAAGTAGGACCAAATCCGGTTAGCTGAATAAGATTTTAGAAACACATGAGCTAGTGTCTCTTGTTGAGGTCTTTCACAACATCTACATTTGGATGGCCCCTCTACACCCCATTTTCTCACTCTATCATCAAAATGGATTTCAAAAGCTACACCCTTTGTGCACATCCATTTGTAAATTATGTTTTCCTTTTCTTTGTGTCTGATATAGTGCCAAGCAGATTTAATTGAAAAGCTTCCCCTTGTGATCTCTAGCATCTAATAAGGTTTATTAACCACTGCTTCATTCTTTGGGGATGAATATTCTGTAGATTATGATTCATCAACTCTTGTGGGAGTATCTCTTCTAGTACCTCTATATCCCTTTCCCCTAGTCTAGTTAGTTCAATAATTGTTTTGTATGTTTCATAATGAGATTATTTAATCTATTCACATTTTACTATGAGGTTTAATATATTTTTCTATAATAATTGTAGGTTGATCTGATCTGAGTAAATTTGTATCCTCACAATGTTACCAACGGCACACTTAAGACCTAAAGCAAGGCACACAATATGTTGAATGTTTCGGCTCGTTCTAATTCCTCTCCAATTATTAAGTAGCTTCCGGGAGGTATGAAAAATGCATTTTCAACTAAAATTATCATCTAAGCTAACTACGCAAAGTTGCGAGACTTCTGGAAGAAAAAACAAAGTTGAATGACTATAATGACCATTAACTATAATTTTTGTCAAAGTTAAAATTCATGTAATCTTGGTAATAAGAGGTTGAATAAATTCAACTCTTTGACCATTTCTTTGTTTTCCTTCTTATTTTCTCTATTGCTTTTTGTGGAATTTTGTAGGAGAATTCAAGAATATTTGCAAAAGATTGAGCCAACAATGAAGTGCTTGAGAACTTCTTATGAAGAAAAAGAAGAGGTTAGCTCCTTTTTTTTTTGTTTCTACTAAGTAATCTGTGATTTTTTCTTGTGTGTTTATAAATATTTAACCAATAAGATAATATCCACATATCATTTGCTTGGTGGGATAAGGAACAAACATTCAAGATTAATTGTATTCCACATTTGATTAGGGTGTTAGTTAATCCTAGGATAAATTTTATACTAAATTGGTGGTATTGGATATCACATATAGAAGGTGAGATCCAAGAGTAGAACTTTATGGCTCAAAGTATAGGATTCAAGAGTAAATCCTTTTGTTAACGAGGGTTCGAAATAAATTATTTGTACTTAATTTAGTGAAATTTATAATACAGAAGTACAAATTCAAAGCTAATTATTAGCTTATGATTAATCTATAATCGATTCTTTACATGACAAATTTAAGGTTTGAAATTTATTAGTTCGAGTTTGGGATTTTCTACTATAGTCGATTTGAATTTACTCGTATGTAGGATTTTAGTGAAAGTTACTAGGGTATGATACGAATCCTATGAACATACACATTTGTCCCTCTCTCAATAGAGAGGATGGTCAAGAAAAGTACATTTCTAGAAATGATTTCCTTTTTAAGTATCTTTGAGTGTCTCCTAAAACATTAATGTTGAATTTGAGTAAATAGAGCATGTATAATAATCCAACATGAGATTTAGGCTTAAGAATTTCTCCATTTTTGCCTCTTAATGTAAATAATTCTAACTAAAGTATCACCAAAAGAAGATCGCAAAACATGGGCATTGATGTTTAATTTTCAAAATGGTCCGATGATAAGAAAACCACCATAAATTGATTGGAATCTGTTGGTGTAAACAACTAAAGAAAAACATACGACAGAAGAAGAAAAAGAGATATTTTCTTAAGCTGAAAGAAGAAATATTTAAATAGAAGGAACTCCTAACAATCTGCAGTAAATAATGCAGTAACTGAAAAATAGAATCTTCTTATTAAGTAGGCACTAAGTCTACCAACAAATCTACATGCCTAAAGACTAAGAAACTCACAACTGAAAGACTAAAACAGAAAATATCTATCTTCTGAAAACAGAAAACACATCAGCAGCCATGTCATTATGCCAACTCAACATCAATTAACAGCTCATGAGGCAGATTTCAACACTCCTCCTTGCATCAAGAGCTGCAAATTTCAAGTTCCTTTCTCAAGAACTCAAATTTGCTTGTTGGAAGAGCTTTTATAAAAATATCAGCCAGCTGCTCTTCCGTTCTGCAATATACCAGATTCACTAAACCATCCTCTTGCACTTCTCTAAGAAAATATAGCTTCACATTGAAATGCTTGATCTTTCTATGAAAACTGGATTGTGAGAAATAGCAATGGCAGCTTGGTTGTCCGCAAATATCTCAGTGCTTTCCTTCATCTCCAACCCAAGATCGCAAAAGATTTTCTTTATTCATAAAGCTTGATTGACCGCAGCTGTAGCAACAATGAATTCTGCCTCTGCAGTTGGTTGAGTAACAATCTCTTATTTTTTCGAACACCAAGAAAAGCATCCAACGCCAAAAATAAAACAGTACCCTGAAGTACTTTTCATATCTTCAGTAGAACCACTCCAATCACTGTCAGAAAATCCTTGAAGTTTAAAATTTTGGCATTTGCTAAATTTGACTTCATAGTCCATTGTGCCTTCGACATATCTGAGTACTCTTTTTGCAGCTTGCATATGCAATTCACTAGGATAATTCAAGAATCAGGATAGTACACTTACATCATACAATATATCTGGCCTTGTTGCTGTAAGATACATCAATCATCCTATCAAGCTTCTGTAGCTTCCTTCTTGTACTCATTCAACACCATCGTCCTTCATTAACTTCTCCTTTTGATTCATAGGCGTACTCATACTTTTGCAATCGTCCATTCTAAATTTCCTCAGAATTTCTTTTGCATACTTCTTCTGACAAATGAATATTTGATCTTGGATTTGTTTAACCTCCATTCCAAGAAAGAAAGCTATCTCTCCGAGATCCGTCATTTTAAAGACTTTCATCGTCTCCTTTTTCAACTCTTCTATGAGCACAACATTACTCCCTCTTACTAAAAGATCATCAACATACAAAGAAATTATAATAATGTCAGAGTTAACATGCTTTATGTAAAGAGTTGATTCACTTGGGCTTTTCTGAAAACCTAAGTCAGAAAGATGATCATTGATTCTACTGTACCAAGTCCTTGGAGCTTGTTTTAATCCATAGAGGGCCTTTTTCAGCAAGTAGACTTTGTCTTCCTGTCCTTCTACAACAAATCCTTCAGGCTGCTCAACATAGATTTCTTCCTGCAAGAAACCATACAAAAAGGCTGATTTAACATCCAGTTGGTAGATTTTCCAACCCTTCTGTGCTGCAATTGCCAAAAGAAGCCTGATTGTGTCAAGTCTTGCGACTGGTGCAAATGTTTCAGAAAACTCTACACCAAAAATATGAGCATAACCCTTCACCACAAGCCTAGCTTTGTGTTTGTTCACCGAACCATCTACATTTAGCTTAGTTCTGTAAACCCATTTAACACCAATAACCTTTCTATCTGGAGGCCTTTCTACCGGCTTCCATGTGTCATTTTTCTCGATCATGGTTAGCTCCTCCTGCATTGCGACTATCCATTTCTTGTCTCTCTCAGCTTCTGCATATTCAGCAGGTTCAAATACGGCTACATTGCATCTTTGATAGATATCTAAGAGTGATCTGGTTCCTCGAATGGGAGGATGAACTACTCGTTCCTCAAAATTGTGCAACTCATTAGCTTCTCTTTATTGCTTTTCTCCATCCCAATCCCATTGCTTTTGTTCTACAAATTCCACATCTCTGCTTACCAAAATTTTTCTAGTTTGTGGTTGGAAAATTTTAAAAGCTTTTGACTGCAGGCTATAGCGAATGAAAATTCCAGGTTCTGCCTTCTTGTCAAGTTTATCCCTTTTCGACTGAGGTATGTGAGAAAAACATAAGCAACCAAAAATCTTGAGATTCTTTAGTAAAGGTTTGTACCCATGCCAAGCTTCAAAAGGTGTTTGACCATTCACTGCCTTTGTAGGCAGCCTATTCAACAAAAATACAGCAGTATTGGCTGCCTCTGCCTAAAACTTTTTGGGAAGCTCTTTTTCGTGCAACATACACCTTGACATCTCCATGATGTTCCTATTTTTCCTTTCACTTACTCCATTTTGTTGGGGAGTATATGGAGTAGTAAGTTGATGCTCTATTCCAGCAACTTCACAAAAGTTTTTGAATTGATCTGAAGTGTACTCAGTCCCATTATCTGATCTGAGCACTTGTAGTTTGCAGCCGCTTTGATTTTCTACCAAGGCTTTGAATTTCCAAAGAACTTCAGCAACCTCTGATTTGAATCTTAAGAAGTATATCCAACACATCCTTGTTAGATCATCAATAAATATTATATAATATCTGCTTCCTTTCAATGATGGAGTTCTTTTGGGGCCTCCAAGATCTGTATGAATCAACTTGAATTTTTTAGTCGCTCTCCAAGTTGATTTTGGGAATGGCAATCTTGTCTGCTTACCAAATTGACATGCGTCACAACTTGGGAGTTCCTCTTCAAGTGGAGGTAAACCTTTTTCCAACCCTTGGGAGTTCCTCTTCAAGTGGAGGTAAACCTTTTGCCAACCCATTTTTCTGCATATACAAAAGCGCCCTGTGGTGGAAGTGACCCAACCGTTTGTGCCAAGTTTCTACAACACTGGACTGACTTGGAAAAGCTATTTGTTCTTCCGCCATTGGATTCAAAGAAAATCTTTTACCCTGCATTTTAATTCTAAATAGTTCCTGACGACTTGGATCAATGATCAAACATGCCTTATCTTCAAAAAAAAATTTGAACCCATTTTCAAGTAGCTGTCCAACACTTAATAAATTCTGATCAAGTTCAGGAACAAACAAAACTTCAGAAATAAGTTTTTGTACCTGTATAACTCTCAATAGCCACAGTCCCCTTTCCTTTTGCAGGGAGGTATTCTCCATTTCCAATCCTGACTCTTGATGTTGTTCTATCAAGCCTTTTGAAAAGTTTTTCATCACTAGTCATGTGGTTTGTACAACCACTATCAATAAGCCAATTGTCACTTGAAATACTAGATGCAAACATGATGCAACAAATAGTTGTTCTTCCTCATGTTGATTTGCAACTTGAGCTTCTCCTTGTTGTTGCTGTCCTTTTTCCCTGCAGATGATCTCAACATTCCCAAGTTTTTGACATTTTTGGCATCTCATATCCGGGTTTCTCCAGCATTTGAAGTGAGGATGATTCTTCCTTCCACAATATTGACACGGAAGGAATTTTTCTCCTCTGTTGTTGCCTGAATTGTGGCTACTTCCATTACCAGCGGAAACCTAATTATTTTCAGCATAATTCTTCTTCCCTTTGATTTTCTTGTATTTGTTTCCAGGATATTTTTGCAACTTGGCTTGAAGTGCACCTTCTACCGACCCTTCCTGTCTCATTAACCTTCTTCGCTCTTGTGCTTGCAATGCATTTAGTTATTCTGCCAAAGTGATCTTTGCATATCCTTAGTATTTTCTAAGGAAGCAATGGATGGTTCAAACTTCTCAGGTAATGTAAGCTTATTGCCCAACATTCTTACTTTGATCACAATACTAAGAAGCCTATCTGAGTATTCTTTGACAGTTTCAGAATCTTTCATTCTTTGTATCTCAAATTCTCTAATGAGATTCATAACTTCCATACCTTTGATTCGCTCATCTCCTTGGTATTCTTCTTTTAGAAAATACCAGATTGCTTTTGCCGATTCCAACGTCATGATTCTAGAAAAAAATATAGGTGAAAGTGCAGCATATAAGCAAGATTTTGCCTTGGATTTTCTTGTCGTCCTTTCCTTGTGAAGTTTGATCTGAGCCATTGTTGGATTGCTTGGTAAAACAGGAATTTCGTAATCCTCCTCTACTGCTTCCCAGAGATCACATGCCTCCATGTGAGTTTGCATCTTGATAGCCCATACCTGGTAGTTCTCTCCATCAAACACTGGTGGAGAAATAGCATAAGAACCAGAAGAGCATTCTGAATCCATTGTTCTGATGGCTTTTCAGGGTAACAGGTAGGGACTTTGTTGATGGTTCACTCAGACTACACTCACAAGTCCCTTAAGAAGAGGGCTCTGATACCAATTTTTTTATGTAAACAGCTAAAGAAAAACATACGACACAAGAAGAAAAAGAGATATTTTATTAAGCTGAAAGAAGAAATATTTAAATAGAAGGAACTCCTAACAATCTGCAGTAAATAATGCAGTAACTGAAAAACAGAATCTTCCTATTAACTAGGCATTAAGTCTACCAACAACTCTACATGCCTAAAGACTAGGAAACTCACAACTGAAAGACTAAAACAGAAAATATCTATCTTCTGAAAATAGAAAACACATCAGCAGCCATGTCATTATGCCAATTCAACATGAATTAACAGCTCATGAGGCAGATTTCAACAAAATCTCAAGGCAATTCCATATGAGTAAGCCATACCAAGATTGGTCCATACACATGCCTCCACGCGCGATTTGAGTTGGACAGACTCTAGTGGCTTCACCGGCGCTTCAGATCCACTCACGTCTCCTCCAACCACCAAATTTTGGTAAATGGAGGATCAATGGGATATATTCTCCCTAGGAATATGATGACAACTAATTTTGAATTCAAACGAATAAAAAATAAGATAGTTGCTAATTCTGCCAACCACGATGCCATTACTTCAAATCTTACAATGTAGGTTAGGCTCTGATACCATGATCATAGAAATGCAGAGAATAATTTGTATATTATTCAAAGGGTAAATATGTATAAATACAATAAAATTAGAAGCTAACTAAGGCAAAAAGATAAAGAGGAAATCCTAAAGGTATGTTATCTATATATATCTTTGTACAAAATCAAGAAACAGATCTATATACATTCTGTAACAGTAATTATCATCCTCCTATTCTCAATGGTGTTTTATTATTGGTTTATATTTTTACATTCAAGAATCTTAGTTCTAGTTATCTTTGTCTGCCCTTGATTGACCGATACTATCAATCAATTTTGGACATGCTCTTTTTGCACATCTGAACTTTGTCGTCTAATTCAAAACCCTCATATGAAAGCATGGATCGAAAGAGTTCCTAGAGTATAAGAGGATGAAATATATCTCATGTCCATACTTATAAATATGTGTTTAATTTGGTTTGATCAAGTTATGAATTTCTCCTTTTAGATGAACTTTATGTGAATTAATGTCAATCATGGGATAACATCCCAATGAGTGCTATGTTGCATGACACTTTGCGCTAAGAGTTATAGAGAATCCATACATATTAGTACTGAAAATGTGGAGAGATGCAACTTGAAAATGTCGCTAAAGGAAAAAGTAGATTGGGAACACGAAATGTTAGAAATTTGAAGAGAAAATCTGTGAAAGAGTAGTGGAAAACAACGTAAGTACCACTTGTTGGATTGGTGATAAATGCATACCTAACGCGTATTTTGGAACTTAATTTGAATCATAAACACCAAACAAGGTTCAAGAAGATAATGTATCTATTATGTAAATTCGTTGACTTAACAAGTTAAGGTTGTGTTAAAGAGTCTTCTTCATTAAATCATATATACTTAATTGGTTATTCTTTAATATTTCTGAATGTTGACATATTTAGCTGGTGGATTCAGCTAAATATAAAAAATGAATTTGATTAGTTGACAGGTTATACTGTTTGAGGTTGAAGATTACCATTTAAGTTTATAGTTGCGATTTTTTCGAAGTTTTGTCTTATTTCACTACCTTCTATCCAAAAGATTCACTAAAAATCTCCAGTCTTTGATTTATTTTTTTGAGTGTTTCTGTTGGATGGTGTATATAATTGCTAACATCGTTTAACTTTTGTAAAAAGATTGCACCATTATGACCATATTTTGTTTTTATTATTTTGGTATCCTCTTGCAGATAAGAATATACATGAGAATTACTAAAACAGTCAAGTTAAACATTAATGAGTCGGATAGTGTTGGAGATATCAAAGCTTTTCTTCATGATAAGGAGGGCATACCGGTATGTCATCAGTAGCTGTTTCCAAAAGATAATAGTCTAATGGATGGACGAAAGTTAGTTGATTATGACATTTGCAAAAACTCCATACTGGTAAAGAATGGTGATTGTAAGGCCACAAGAATTGCTAAAACTCTTCTTTGATCTTATATTGATAGAGAATGGTGAAAGCTCATCTAACTTGGCTAGCTATTCCCGCCGTGTCAATCTTCTAGTCGGAGGATATAATGGTGTATCATGGTTATCTATGTTAGAGTCATACTCACTTTTAAATGATGTGTTAAGTCATTTAAGCCAACGCATTATGTCCAATCATATGCCGAAGTTGCAAAATTGTGTGGAGAGCTTTTGTATTTGGTGGTGGTGATGGTGGTGCTCTTGGAGTCGGAAGCTTGTGGTACAATACAGGTACACCCCTAACAGTCATTGCTCCTCTGTGCCACTTTTTCTAGTATCTTAAGTTTCTTATGTTGATTTTGTGAAGTTGTATCATATAGACCAGTTGATAACAAGTGGATTATATGTTCCCCTTTGAATACGAAAAAGAGTGCTTTAGCTCGTGCCACTTGGAAGGACAATTTTTTTGCAATTGGCAGTGGAAATGTGATTGATTGCTTTTCAGAGGTTGACATGTCAATCAGAAAAGAGATAGGAGATTGATTAACATCTCAACTTCTGAAAAATAGTCAATCACATTTCCACCGCCAATTGCAAAAAAATTGTCCTTCCAAGTAGCACCAACTAAAGCACTATTTTTCGTATTCAAAGGGAAACATAGAATCCACTTGTTATCAATTGTTCTATATGATACAACTTCACAAAAGAAACATAGCATCAACATGAGCAACTTAAGACACTAGAAAGAGTGGCACAAAGGAGCAATGAGTGTTAGGGGTGTACCTGTGTGTTACCGCAAGCTTCGGGCTCCAACAACACCACCATCACCACCACCAAATACAAAAAGCTCTCCATACAGTTCGCAACTCCGACATAAGATCGGACAGAATGCATTGGCTTAAAAGTCTTTAACACATCATTAGAAGGTAAGTATGACTCCAAGGTAGCTAACCATGATACACCATTATATCCTCCGACTAGGAATATTGACTCAGCGGGAATAGCCAGCCAAGTTAGATGAGCTCTCACCATTCTGTATCAGTATGAGATCAAAGAAGAGTGTTTCTTAAAATTATTGAAAGTATAAGGAATTATCTTGGAATCTATTGAAAGAGTTGGTAGTTAGTTGATGATCACGCGATAACTTATTTTTCAAGACCTTAGCATAAGTTATCTTGTGATTAGTTATCTCAAGTTGATGATCAGTCAGACAACTTGTGTTTGCTGCAATATTTGCAAATATACATGTTGTTTGGAAGTTTGCTGGATCATTTTGAAAATCAAAGCCAATGCAATGATTTTCCTTTTTTCTGTTTTCTGCTTTAAATAGTGTGTACTTTAATTGGTTTGTTGAATTGATTAGTTACTACTCCTTTTATTCCAATTTACGTGACATTGTTTATTTTTTATTTACTCTTATTCAAGAAGAATGTGACATATTTCTAGCTTTGGAAACAATTTAACTTTTATCGCTTTATTATACCCTTACAATGTATTTTACTTTACTTTTGATATTTGTTTTCTTGGAAATTGATTTTTTTGGTGTTCGGATGGTGAGTGAAAAATATTTTTAAGAAAGATTGGACAGACAACTTGTGTTTCATATAAAGATAGAAAGGATCAGTTTTGAAAACACACATGTTGATATTTGGAAGGTGGTAAACTTATTTTGTGTTAGATCTTCTTAGAATTCATGGTGGTTGTGGTTGGGTTGACGATGGTAGGTGGTGGTGATTGATGGTGGTGGTAGTTGTGGATGATGAGTGAGAGTAGATGGAATAGCCGTGAACTCACATTTTTATACAAATTCTTAAATAGACATCTTAATGATATATAGACTTATAAAGTGGTTGTAAGATAAGTACACTTAATGAATAAGATATGAATGATTAATATTTAGACATTTAAAAAAAATGGACTTAATGACTGAGATCAATGATTAAGATAAAGACCTTCATTAAGTGAAAATAAATGACGTCTCAGTATAATATGACAAAAACTAGATCTAGGCATCTTGCCAAGTGGATTTGCTTTTAAGAAAAGTTCTTCTCTCTCTTATGTTACATAATTCCACTGACTTTTCATGGATGTCTTCTGTTGTGTCCTTAGATTCTTTAATTGACCATTTTTGTTGTGAACATAGATATGACAATAGGGTTGTGTAGGTGGAGCGGGTAAGACTTTATTCAATTATAGTCTTAACCAACCCCGCCCTGCCTCATTTTGGATCAAGTAAAATATTTCATTGATAATAATCTTGGCCACATAATAGTAACCTACAAACTATGGTTGTCTCTAAAATCTACCGAATCTTCTATACAAATAGGAACTACAGTGGTGCACCAAAAGAAAATAAAGTGTAACACCCCAGAAAATTTTTGAGCTAAGATTTGAACCATCCTTTGTTGTGAGTAGGATTTTACCGAGGAATTAAAATTTCTTAAGTGTTAAGTTCACTAGATGTAGCACCTTGAGTTCGAAAAAGAACTAAATTGGAAATAGCAAAATCCGAAATTTTGCAAGTTAAGCTAATTATGAGTTTTAGGTTGACTTCAAACGACTATAACTCCTAGATCAGGATGAGTTAGGTATTCTACCAGTTACCGTAGGAAATACCTTTGAATTATCTTTCCAAAGCCTCCGAGTTTGCTAAGTTTCGAGGTCGGAAGAGTGAGATATGGCCTTTTGAAGTTAGGCTGTCCAGTTAAGGAAAGTTAGCCGAAAATAGTAAGGGGTATTTTGGTCTTTTCCTTACAAAATCAGATTTAATTCATTTTTAGTAATGTTTTAAGGGTATAATCCTATTGGGTTCAGTTTTATAATTCTAAAATTCACCTAGGGTTTTAGTTGAGGGTTCAAGAAGAGAAAATAAGACAAAAGAGGAGAAAAGAGGAGAGGATCAAGCGCTCGTCGAGATTCTTGCGTATTGTAGCAGATTTTCACCATGGGTTTGATCCCTAAGAGGTATTTAAGCTTCCATAGTGTTGGGTTTGTTCACCCACACGCCAAACATGTTATTTTCAGCGCAAATTTCATTCTTGAAGTTGAAAGATTTGAGTTCTTGATGAGTAGATGTTCTTGAAGTTCATTCTAAATCTTGTTGTGTTGGGTTTTTGGATAATTTCTTGAGATCAAAGTGAGTGTTTTAAGGGATATATTGAGTAGATTAGAGTGTACCTATGTTAAGTAATGGATTCTAAGTGATTGGGGAAGAAACTGTTTGATTCTAGGCGAGTTAGGGTGAGAAAAACGAGAAAAGAATTTCGTCGAGTTTTCTGGGTTGGGGCCTGGCACGATGCGCCAGCCAGAACACCCGAAACCCTCCTCTGAAGTTTAGGGGCTGGCGTCCCGTGCCACTCAGAGCACCAGGGTCACCTGCCCCATCCATTTTGTCTTCGGTTTCTCCGTTTGAGTTCGTTTAAACCGCACATTCACTCCCTTTCGATTCTAAATACTCTAAACTATTTCTAAACACCTAGAAATCATTCCTAACATGATCATAACCTTGAATTCATAAAT
>NW_006239022.1:658358-658677 GCF_000226075.1 Solanum tuberosum
ATGAGAGGAGTAATATCTTCGTGTCCTAAGTCTTAAGTATTGAGTTTCTAACCCATTTGAGATTACATTCCTAATCATGGGACTATTACCGATTACCCATGAAGTCCATGAGTTGAGTCGTTCATGCCCATAATTCCGCATGAACATTATAAATCGAACAATCTTGAGATGAGAAGTATCTTTGAGTCCATGAGTTGAGTAGTTCATGCTCATAATTCTGCATGAACCCTCTGAGTTGAGCATTCTTGAAATTAGTTGTGTCATTGAAGTTCCTGAGTTCCAAGTATTTGAGTTCTATCTATGGTTATTGAAAACCTTG
>NW_006239022.1:659268-672873 GCF_000226075.1 Solanum tuberosum
AAACTATATTACTTTATTATATAATTAAAGTTGAGTTTGTTACTGCATTATCTTTAACGAACTAAGTTGTTTTTACTGTTTATAAAGCTTTCCATATATTGCATGTGTATTGTTGTTTTATATTGAGTTGAGTACCCAGAGTCGAATATCATATCTTTGAGTTGAGTATCTAATCTCTGAGTTGAGTATCTTATCCTTGAGTACTTCTGAGTTGAGTAAGTTTGAGTAGTTTTTAATATCCTTGATTATTCCTTGAGTTAAGTAAGTTTGAGAAGAGGTAAGTATGTTTCCTTTTCATCAAGTTACAAGCTTATGTTAATGCTTTAGAATTCCTCTTACATGTTCGTACATTCCACGTACTGAGCCATTTGGCCTGCATCTTCTCATGATGCAGACACAGGTATTCAGGATCATCAACAGGAGATTCATTGATACATCCATGAGTTCCAGTTAGCTATGGTGAGCCTCCTTGTTTTCGGAGGATTTCATTTACTTTTCAGTTTAGTTAGGATGTCATGGGTCTTGTCCCGACTTCCATCTTTATCAGTTAGAGGCTTCATAGATAGTCAGTATAGTTGAGAAGTCTGTATTATTCATTTATTGTATTAAATGTTTTAAAGACTTAAGTTGCCTATTTTATGGCAAGTTGAATATGTTATTTTTATTCCAAGTTGTTCATTTGAGTTAAAGTTTTGAAAGGTTGAGTCTATTGAATTTTATTCAGTTTTAAGCTTTTGCATGCTTAAGTTAGTCTTCCGCTTGTAGTCAGCCAGGATGAGGGTTCGCTTGGGGACCAACAATGGTTCTTGAGTGCCGGCCACGTCCAGGGTGTAGACTCGGGTAGTGACATAAATGATTGAACTCTACTCTCTAATTGACCAAATCTCATCTCTACCCCTTCAAAGCTCTCCCATTTCTCACTTTCCAAATGATGCACATCAACAAAAGGAGAGTAACATTTCTAGTCTTGTGCCTTCTTTTCCTTGCTCCACTCTTCCAACTGAATATAACTTCTTTATAGATCTTGGAAATGCACAAGAAACTCCAAACCAACTAAATATATATCACCATAGCCTCTTGTCTAAATTGCAATTTACTAAAATATGATCTACATCCACACCTATGTCATGGTAAAAGATACAACAACTTATGTCAAGAACCTTTCGTTTCGTCAAATTTTTTTGTCATCAAAATCATTCTTCTATCAGCTAACAACGTGAAGAGACACACTTTTTTCGTCACCTTAGGAATCCATATGAAATCATATGGCAAGCTATCCTCCTCCCTGGAAAGAAGCTTCTCGTAAAAGGACTTGGCAGAGAACACTTTTTTGTTCCCAACTCCCAACTTGAAGCATTGGATTATTCGATTGGCTCAAACTTCTTGTGAAGTTAAGCAGTCAATCTCTAAAGTTCAATCACCTCCCACTCTTTGACATGCTTTTAAACCTCAAATCCAGAAAGGCCATCCCCTACCTCTTGCGCCAATGTATTTGAAATTAGTGGTGGATGAAGCCATCGACAATGTGTTCATCCAGCCTACATATATGTATGTGTGTTGTGTACGAGTCCATCAAAATGTCAACAAAAATTTAATTTGGACACACTATTTTGAAGTGTAACGAGTTCGACACTAAGAAATTTAAAGACCAAATTCATCGAATTAAATTTCTAGATCTGCCTCTGATTATAATGTCATACAATGATTGTTTGCAAATTTGATCAGTAATATTCCAATCATAGGTTTTAATAAAGGAAAGTTGTCTTCAGTTTCCTATTTCATTTAATTAGTTCAGTGGATTGGATTTCCATCACCGACTATTGAAAATATAATTAAGTAAATAATTGTATATTCTCTCTAATGCATTTAGATTTAAGATGAGATGATCACATGCAAACGTCATTCGTTCAAATTTCACCACCAGATATATCTGAAGAAAATTCCACATGCTTGACACATAAAAAAAAAAGATATAATTGATTAAATTAAATTATACACTCTCTAAATATGATATATGTACATGTGATTGAGAATTTAAGAGTTAAACCATGCAAAATGTGAAGATCATGAAATCCATCATAATAAGTTCTTTCATTATTTAAAGATATCAAAGTCTGGCTTATCATTTTTTTTTTCCATTAATGAAGAATTAATTAAATTTAGTTTTTAAGAAGCATAAAAGTTTAACATTGTGAGATTACTTCTGAGTTTTAACAGGTTTGAATGGAAAATGAAAGGACTGTGTCTTTTTTGAAGAGTTGTTACTTATTTGAAGGGTTGTGACTTTTCGGAAGAGTTGCAACTTTTCTGAAAGGTTGTGACATTTCCAAAGGGTTGTGACTTTCTAGAAAAGTCTCGAAAGGTTATGACTTTTCTAAAAGTTGTGACTTTTCCAAAGGATTGTGACCTTTCTAATAAGGCACAATATGCACATGCTCATACTACCATTGCTTTCTATAAATTGAGGGATTTCCTCTCATTTTAAGGAAACTAATTTTTCTGGACTTCTTCTACTACTACTAAATCTAGTATTCTAAGTGTACTTTACTACCATTGAGTGGTTCGCTGACACAGTGGTTTTAGGTACCAATACACCGGTGAGTGAGATCGTTCTATCCTGGGTGGATATATTCCATTAACCTCGGGTATTTGAGGGGAATAATTTCCTTAAGGGGACACTGTGCATTCAGTGGGCTTGATTTTCTTTCTTTGAGAAAAATATTTTTATATTGTTTCTAATCTGTTTTTGATTCTACTTTCTCTACTAGTTTTAATTTTCTAGTTTTGAAAATACTCTTTAAACTTTATTGTTTCTTACCAAGTTCTTCAGAGTTTTGTTCTAAGTATCTGAGGAATACAAGATGAACAACAATCTTAAGGACATTATTATACTATTGGTATTTCTTGTGTTCTACTCATTGAGGGAAACATATCATGGAAGTAGAAGATTAATGCACTACTTCTTCATAATTTGGTGCTTTGTTTAGCAAGATCGAAGTGAGAATGTACCAGAAAAATTGGTGGTATTTCGGTTAAAGATTACACCAGGTAACCTTCTTATTATTTATCTAAGGATGAAAATAGTTTCTAAAAGTTAACTCTTTTGACATTTATCATGTGTGTCTTTGGAAAAAGATTTGCAAACCATATGTTTTGGAATTAATTTTCCTTGGCAAATAGTATTGCCTTTAAACTTCTTTAGTTTGCAGAATGAGAGATGCACATTTTTGTTTGATAAAATAGTATGTCAAAATGCTATGGTTGGAAGGCTATTTGAAAAGAAACGCATTTCTATGTGATAATCTAAGAATATGTTTTATTCTGTTTGGAGAAAAAAAACTTTTGTAGTATTGTATTCCTTGTAAAATTTGATTGTGCCTGATTGTTGTAGACTAAAAACTTTTGTAGTTCTCTAGTCTAGATAAATTGGACAATGCAATTGGTTTGAAGAATATGAAAACTTCACATAATAAGTCAGTGTTGTACTTTTGGTTTTCTATAAACTTCACTGTTATATAGAAACAAATTGTACAATTTTTTTTGTCTTATTGTTAGTATTCTAAATACTAAGTGGTATGTCTATTTGTGATAGAGGAAAAATGCAAGTGACTTAGAGTTTGTGACTTTGTGCCTCTATGGAATGAACTTTGACACTGTGTAAAGATTGTCAAAGGGAATTGAAGCACTATATTCTTTTGTAGAATAACATTTTCAAACGAGGTTTCATGTTGCCAATGACATTTTGATAGCATGAGAAAAAATATGTGGAAAAACTATTTTCAAATACTTGAAAAATATTTTCCAGATCATATTTAAAATGTGGGGGTTCTTTGCTTATGATAAAGATAAAATTAAACTTAGTGTCTAAATTTAAATTTGGGGCACAAGATATGAAATTCGATGATACTTTTGTATTATGTTAGACCCACAAAATTCTTGGAGTATATTTGATAATGTGGCTGTTGAGTTTCTCTTTTACTAGTATATGGTATGACTAGTATGAAACTACCAAATTATATGTATACTTATTCAAAATAGTTGTGTTCTTTTTATGAAAGAGTATAACTTAAATGTTGTGATTTTTCATGAAAAGATATGTCTATTAAAATATAACTATTTGTATAGACATGAATATTGGTGAATAGTCATTTGTCATGTTTTATAAAAGAAGCATTTGAACTATATTGCCTTTATTGGACTCGATGAAACTGTGTTCATGGGTGGTTCTATAACAATCAAATTGAAAGTTATGGAAATGTCCTTCTGAAAAGGACATTTGACAAGGTGTTGACTCTAAATAATGTTTGTATCACACAAAATTGTCATCATATTTGTGAGAAAAAGGTACCTTACGTAGAGCTTTTCAAACTCAATATTTTTATTTGTTCTTACTTGCTTGAGTCAAACTGTTTGTGACATGAACACTTGGGATATGTCAATTAGAAAACCTTGCAAGGAAAATTGATTAGCTTAGAAGTTTTGTCTAACTTTGAGTGCAATAAATAAAAATGTCAAGTTTGTGTTGAATCTAAGTATGCTAAGCACTCTTATAAATCGGTTGAAAGGAATTCTAATTCCTTAGAGTTGATTTACACTGATATTTTTTATACGAAGTCAACACCATCTCGTGGTGGGAAAAAGTATCTCATAACTTTTATTGACAATTGCATTTGATACGATTATGTCTATTTGCTTAATGGTAAGGATGAAGCAATAGAAACGTCTAGGCAATATAAAATTGAAGTTGAAATCAGTGGGGAAAAACATAAGAAGTGATAGGGATGGAGAATATAAATCTCCTTTTGCAGAAATATATTTGGGAAGTGGATTTATCCATCAAACTACTTCCCTATATACCTCAATCTAATGGAATTGCAGAATGGAAAAGATTTTGAACTTTGAAGGAAATGATGGCTACATTACTTATAAGTTCAGGTTTACCACAAAACTTGTGTGGATGAACTATCCTTACTGCAAAAGGGAACAACAAAAAGTTGTCTTTTCAGAAAGAAAGCAATTTTGTTTGTTCAGGACACAATCTATTCCATATGAAAAATGAAAAGGAAGGACATCCAACTTGAAATATTTCAAAGTGTGGGGGTGTATAGCCAAAGTCCAAGTTTCTATTCCTAACAGGATTAAAATAGGACCTAAGAAATGTGGACTCTAAAATTAGACTTGAGTAGTCTAGTGAAAGGTCTAAAAGACCTTGGAAAGAACACAAGGAAAATGTACGTAATAAAGAGATTCAGACGCGTAGTAAATGTCAAAGGGCATCTACTACCTTCAGATCTGATTTTGTAACATTTCCTATGTCTTATGTGGACTCATCTTTTTTTAAAGATGGTGTCAATTGTGAGATTGGTTCAATCTTGAGCTATCCTATTGGAAGTTGGTTGATCTTCCTCTAGGAAATAAACATTTGGGCTCAAAGAGAATCTTCAGAAGGAAAATGAAAGTCGATGGAACTGTTGACAAATATAAAGCAAGACTTTTTGTAAAGGCTTTAGACAAAAATAAGGTCTTGATCTTGTTGACACATACTTGTCAGTAACTAGAATTACATTTATTCGGATGTTCATATTATTAGCTACGGTATATGACCTCTAAATTTATCAAATGAATGTGGAAACAACTTTCTTAAATTGAGAATTGGAGGAAGAAATTTACATGGAATAACCAGAGGGTTTTGTGGTTCCTAGTAAAGAAAAGAAAGTGTGCAAACTTGATTAGTCACTTTATGGACTAAAACAAGCACCCAAACAATGACATAAGAAATTTGACCAAACTATGTTGGTAAATGGATTTAAGAATGATGGAAGTGATAAATGGTTTACATTAAAATCACAAGGTAGTTGTTTGTTTGTATATTGGTGATATGTTGATCATCAGTAGAGACACTAATGACATAAATGCTACTAAACATATGCTAGAAAGAAACTTTGATATGAAACATCTTGGAGTTGCTGAAGTGATCTTAGGTATAAGAATCCTTAGAACTCCATAATGTTTAGCATTGTCACAGTCTCATTACATTGAAAAGGTACTTAACTAGTTCAAATATTTGAATTTTAATATTGTCAAGACTCCAATAATGTGAGTTTTGAACTTCAAAAGAATAAAGGTGAAAGTGACTCACAATTGGATTATGCTAGAGTATTGGAAAGTATGATATATATCAGAAAGTGTACGCGATCAAATATAGCATGTGCTATTAATAAATTGAGTCGGTTCACGAATAATTCCAATCGAACTCATTGGATGACAATGAAAAGAGTTTTGGGGGTATTTAAAACATACTCAAAACTATGTCTTGCATTATAACAAATTTCATGCAGTATTGAAAGGATATAGTGATGCAAATTGGATCACCGGGATCAAATGAAGTAAAATCCACAAGTGGATATGTATTTACTCTTAGTGGAGGAGCAGTCTTTTGGAAATCTTCCAAAACAACATGTATCGCTAGCTCTACAATGATCTCTGAGCTAAGTGCTCTAGATAAGGCCGGTGAATTAGTTGAAAGACTCCGGAATTTCTTGATAGATATTCCTTTTTTTTTGCCCAAACCTTTGGCATCAATATACATACACTTCGATAGTCAAGATGCAATAGGTAGGGCATGAAGCATGATGTATAACGGAAAGTCTCCTCATATAAGACATAGACGTAATACCATTAGAAAACTACTCTTTAGTGGAATTATCACAATTGACTATCTAATTTTGCCCAAACCTTTGGCATCAATATACATACACTTCGATAGTCAAGATGCAATAGGTAGGGCATGAAGCATGATGTATAACGGAAAGTCTCCTCATATAAGACATAGACGTAATACCATTAGAAAACTACTCTTTAGTGGAATTATCACAATTGACTATCTAAAGTCAAAGGATAATGTGTCGAATCCACTTACAAAAAAAGTCTCGTCATATAAGACATAGACATGATACCGTTAGAAAACTACTCTCTAGTGGAATTATCACATTTGACTATGTAAAGTCAAAAGATAATATGTCGGATCTACTTACAAAAAGGCCTAACTAGAGAGAAAGTTTAAAGATCATCTAAGGGAATGGGTTTACGGCTTAGGACAAGTCATCATGGCGGTAACTCTACCTAGCAAACTGGAGATCCCAAGAGCTAGGTTCAAAGAGAAAAATAAAGTTGTGACTGCCGATTCGACATTGTCATCCAACTCAATTTATTCTCATGATGAAGACAATGTTCAGGAATAAGGATACAACATTAAGGCTTGTTAATGAGTTAATAAAGCTTAAAGTTTTTATTGATTCACTAAGTTTGACAAATTTGACCAAAAAGTGTATCTACGCGATAACATAGTTAGAAATCACATATGTGAGTGTGAAGTGTAAGCCGCTTCAAAGAGGATGATTGTCAAAAGCCCATATCTCTATACACTCATGAAACTAGGAGGTGTTCATGGCTGAAACGAACACAACCATAAGAACCATAAACGGTAAAAAATTGATTGTGTGACATATGGTTGTCTAGGTATACACCAAAGCTTGACGGTTCAAAGATATCAAATCTATCGATTGACCGAGTATATCCGACATATGTTCTCTACCGAAAGTTTAAAGGAAAACCTACTTATCCAGATGCAGTTAATTCTTGCTTGTAAAGTACACATACTTGTCCATTTCTTTGTGTTGGAGTCATTCCCCATTCATGCGGGGGATTGTTGGGTTTTAAAAGGTGTGAATGGAAAATGAAGAGTTGCGAATTTTATGAAGAGTTGTGACTTTTATGAAAAGTTGCGACTTTTATGAAGAGTTGTGACTTTTATGAAGAGTTATGAATTTTATGAAAAGTTGTGACTTTTATGAAAAATTGTGACTTTTATGAAAGGTTGTGACCTTTCTGAAAGATTATGACTTTTCCAAAGGGTTGTGACCTTTCTGGTAAGGCACAATAAGAACTTTTTCACACTACCCTTTGCTTTCTATAAATTGAGGGATTTCCTCTCAATTTAAGAAAACTAATTTTTCTAGACTTTTCTACTACTACTAAATCTAGTATTCTAAGTGTACTTTACTGCCATTGAGTGGTTGCTTTAACGTTTCAAGAACACCTCATCCAATTATAGGTGTTCAACGATCGCAAATCAATATAAAATCCAACTAAATGAGTTGGGGTCGATCCCACATAGAGTAGTTCTATTTCGAGTTCGACTATGAAGTTATAACGGTGACCCTTGCAGCTGAAGGAATAAAAGTTCTAGGAAATTATGAATCAAGTTCAAAGATGCAATCACTATTCCAAGCAAGTAGATCTTCGACAACAAAACCAGTTCAACAATCAACAAGGAACAATCAAATAAAGAGATAACGCTTGAGGGATTGACATACCAACTGCAAAGTTCAACTCAACGGGTGTAAATCACTACCAACAATGCTAATTCGTCATAGGTAGAATGGACTATAGGTAAGACACTTTTGTCTCAAACAATTACCTTATTTCCACTGAGTTCTCTCTAACCTCAACGCTATCCACAAGAAGACCAGCCCACAATCTCATCAAATCTACTCTTTCGAGCTAGATACAAAGGATGAATCTCAAGTTTCACTTTCTCAAGGTGAAACCTTCATGACCAGTATGGATGCCAATTTACTACCTTAGCTCTATACTTCTCTCTCGAGCAAGAATAAAACTCTGAAGTATATTACACTAAACATGCAATATTGGAGTTAAACCATAGTAATAACTCAAACCCACTTCAAATTAATACCAAAATTAACTAATTAATAACACCCATTAAGTCAAATGCAACAATTGGTTACATTGTCAAACCCCCAAGGTTAGGGTTTTAGCCAATCATAGTAAAAAGAAGAAATTCGATACTTGCCATATTTTCCATAGCTGGGTAAATGAAATTCGAAAATCAAAAGTGTATAATATCTTCTCTATTACAATACCCAATTGAAAACCCTTGCTAAAATTACTTGAAATCAACAATCGCAGTGTTTTTTCTCTCTATCTTATGTTCCTCACAATTTCTGAATGCTTTCTCTCTCTTCCAAAAATCAATTTATACTAATCTGAGGTGTGGCTTTTTGGGGCTAATCGGCGAGGAAAGTCGTGTTTCGCTGACCATTCGGTGACTCACCGATCATCCTTTCATCTCGGCGTTGTTCTTCACGTCTTTCTCCTCCAAACACTGTAATTTTAGGCAATCTAGATCGGGATCGTTGTTCCATTCTGCGATGCTCCCTTTAGTCTTTTAGCTCGACAATCTGCATTCACCTGGATCTCCATCAGTACTTTCGGCGACATGGTCGTCCTTCGTCGATAGGAAATGCAGTTCGTTGAAGTTCCTCCTATTTTAGGATTAGTGTTCTATAAATTTAGGCGATACAGGAGTAAATTGGCAATCCACCGAGTTCTCTCAGCGATCATCAGGCTTGTTTTTCCTCTCTTTTTCATCTTGCGTTGTCCTTCTTGCCTATTAATGTCCTAGCTTTTTTCCTCAACCCATGCACATGAAAATCAAGAATTTAACATTAGTTATTGTCACAATTTGAGCATTTGGGGACACTAAATCTCTATAAACAAAGCTCTAAATGAGTCCAAATCTCGGACTCATAAGTGGTTCGCTGACACCTTGGTTTTAGGTACCGATACACCAGTGAGTAAGATTGTTCTACCCCGGGAGGATATATTTCATTAACCTCGGATACTTGAGGGGAATAATTTCCTTAAGGGGACACTGTGAATTCAATGGGCTTGATTTTCTTTCTTTGAGAAAAATATTTTTATATTGTTTCTAATCTGTTTTTTATTCTATTTTCTCTACTAGTTTTATCTTTCTAGTTTTGAAAATACTCTTTAAACTTTGTTATTTCTTGCCAAGTTCTTAAAAGTTTTGTTCTAAGTATCTTAGGAATAGCAGATGAACAACATAGAGGGTTTCCTCTTATATTTTTCATAGCGCATTTCCAGAACCTCTTCTTATTCTACATAAACAAGTTTAAATACACTTTACTCTCGTTGAGTGGTTCGCTGACACCATGGTTTAAAGTACCAATATATGGGTGAGTAAGATCGTTCTATAATGGGAGAATATATTCCATTATCCTCAAGTATTTGAGAGAAAAAATTTTCTTAAGGACACATTGTGCATTCAGAAGACTCTAGTTTCTTCTTTTCAATATTGTTTCTAGTTTGTTGAAGATTATATTTTCTTTACTAGTTTTAAATTTTTGGTTTTGAAAATATATTTTAAACACATTTTACATTGAAGTTAAAAAATGTCTATAACAAATGTAGGTTGATTTGATACATACTTATTCACATAAATAAGCTTTTCAATTAGTGAAAACTTAAGTTATTCTTAGAAGGAAAAAATGTATAACATTATTACATACTTAATCTATTCTCATTTTCCTTTGATGTTTAATATTTTTTCTATGATAAATGTAGTTTGATCTGGTACTCAAGTAAATATAAGTACATCATTTCATCCACAGATGGATGGTCAGGTAGAGCATACCATTCAGACCTTAGAGGACAAGTTGAGAGCTTGTGTGATTGAATTCAAGGGTAATTAGGATGATCACCTACCTCTCATAGAGTTCGCTTACAATAACAACTTTCATTCAAGTATTCAAAAGGCCCCTTATTTGGCACTATATGGGCATATATGTCGGTCACCGTCTGGTTGGTTCGAAGTAGATGAAGCAACCCTGATTGGGCCATATTCGGTTTATGAGGCTATGGAGAAAGTTTAACTCGTTAGAGATAGACTAAGGACAACTCAGTGTCGTCAGAAGTCCTATGCAGATATAAGGAGAAGGAACTTAGAGTTTGAAATCGATGATTGAGTTTTCCTAAAGGTGTTTCTCATGAAAGGGGGTGATGAGATTCGGTAAGAAAGGGATGCTTAGTCCTAGGTGTCACACCCGAGCTACCCCCAGGACGTGGACACGGGACCTAGGATCACGAGTGACCCTAAGCTAACCCTGCTGGCATATCATAAGCATACTTAATGATTATCAACATAATAAACATACTATGTGGAAGCTAGAAACATATTATAATATGAAATGATGGGGGAATACCCAATACTATCTGAATAAATAATCTATGAGTTTAATGACAACTGAAATATCAAACTCCAAAGCTAAAACTGAATCTAACTATGTTTGAAATAAAACCTCTAACTGACTAGAGATGTTGGGACATGCCCCAGCTAAATCTAGCAAAACTGAAACTAAAGACTGAAAGTAGAAAGATAATCATTTCAATCGTTCTCGAAGAATGAGTACTCACCACTGAAGCTACTGAACTGGAGATCGGGAACCGATATATGTGTGTTCTGAATGTTGAGGACCTGAACCTACATCATGAGAAGATGTAGCGCAAAGTATGCGTCAGTACTTGAAAGGTATTGAGCATGCATGATAGAATAATGTTGAACAATATACATAACTGAACAAAGCATATAACTAAGCAAATGACGTAATCTAAACATGATACTAAACTGAAAATACTAAACATGAAACTAATAGAATGCCATGACCAAGTATATAACATGTTGAATCTGAAATCTGAACTGAATCTGATAACCTGGTCTATGAACTAAAATCTGACTGTGGGAGCTACTAATAACGGACATAAAACCACATGAGCTAAATTTGGAGTCCGATGTATACTCCCTATCGAGAGGGCCCAATATATCTTGCCAAGGGTATAGAGGCATGACTAGCATGATCACTAAGTATAATGCCCAAAGAGGGGACTTACCTACGAGTCATGTAGTTCTAGGACTATGAGGGTGACTGCCCCTAGTCCAACTCGGTATAAAGCCTACTCCCAATAGACTGTATGAAATACAACAAATTATAACAACTGATTAGCTCGAGATTCTGACATGTTAACTGAAAATGCAACATTAATATACTGATAATGAAACATTCTTAACTTGAGCATGTATAACTGAATAAACTAACCTAACAAGTGTAATTCATGAACTAAATGAATCTACACAACTAGGGTTCTGAGTTGCAAGCAAGAACTAAGAAATAATTTCATGATAATCTGATTTGGATTAGTCTAACAACTGAATCACAACATAAATCTGAAATTCTAGAAACCCTAGGTCTAAGCATAGTATAGAGAATTAAGAATCTGACTGAATTTTATGGACCTAATGGGTGAAAGGAACCCAGTAGTGAAATCCCACACACCTGGTGACAAAATTCACGGAGAAATCTTTCGATTTTGAGGATGGAACTGAAGAAAAACTTGTTGCGTTCTTGGACTAGGGCTGCTCCACTTTTTCCTCTTATTTTGCTCTAAGATCGATGAATTTTTGGAGAAAGAATTGACTAGGATAGGTTCTAATTTAGTTGTTGCGCTAAAACTTACCAAAACTACGTAGTTTAAGGGTTAAACGACGTAGCTTAGGTGTCAAACACATAGGGAAAAGACCAAACGACCCCTGACTTAAAAGTTGTCAGGGGTCACCGTTGGACCAGACCGACGAACCGTGGACCACGACTGGGAGCTGGGATCTGGAGTCTCGATCCATGGACCAGGACCATGACCCGTGGTCTGACCTATGGTCCATGGGTCCTGCCGTGGGTCGACCCTTAGACCATTTTTCTAAACTATTCTGGGAGGGGCTGTAGGTGTCTATCTAGGGAGCCCACCTACGGTCCGTGGGTGGTGCCCGTCGGTGGCACCTGCAATTTCTGAGATATGTATTCTGACATGTCTAGGATACGTGGTGTTACATTATCTCCCCCTTGGGAACATTCGCCCTCGAATGAAGACTAAACTAGCTGAATATCGAGGGAACGAGCTGCAAATCCTACCACTAAATACTGGAAACTGAGTTCTGACAGAACTAAGTTCCAAGAACATGAAAATACGCTGAAAATTCAAGTATAAACCGAAGGAAGATGATACTAAGACTGAATATATGCATGAGTAACTGAAAAACTGGAGAGGAACTATTACCTCAAGCTAGAATGGAATCACAAGGGAAGAGATGAGGATACTTGGCCTTCATGGCTGCTTCTGCTTCCCAAGTAGCTCCCTCTACTAACTGACTCCTCCACAAAACTTTAACTGAAGTGACTTTTTTTTTCTCAACCTTCGAACCTGACGATCAAGAATCTCAACTGCCACATCCTCGTAAGTGAGACTATCCTTCACAACCACACTTTCTAATGGTACTATAGATGCTAGATAACCCACACACTTCTTCAACAATGAAATGTGAAAGACCGGATGCACTGCAGCTAGTTCTGCTGGAAACTCTAACTCATAAGCCACTTTACCAACTCTTTTCAAGATCTTGTAAGGGCGTACATATCTAGGACTGAGCTTCCCTTTCTTACAAAATCTCATCACCCCCTTCATAGGTGACACTTTCAGGAAAACCCAATCATCAATTTGGAACTCCAAGTCCTTTCTCCTTACATCTGTATAGGACTTCTGGCGACTTTGGGCTATCTTAAGTCTATCTCTGATGAGCTGAACATTTTCCGTAGCACCATGAATCGAATCTGGCCCTATCAAGGTTGCTTCACCTACTTCAAACCAACCAACTGAAGATCTACATCTACGCCCATA
>NW_006239022.1:672893-676583 GCF_000226075.1 Solanum tuberosum
CGAATCTGGCCCTATCAAGGTTGCTTCACCTACTTCAAACCAACAAACTGGAGATTTACATCTATGCCCATATAATGCCTCATAAGGGGCCATCTAGATGCTGGAATGGTAGCTATTATTGTAGGCGAACACTATAAGAGGAAGGTGATCATCCCAACTACCCTTGAAGTCGATCACGCAAGCTCTCAACATGTCCTCTAAGGTCTGAATGGTACACTCTGACTGACCATCCGTCTATGGATGAAATGTTGTGCTAAGATTAACCTGATTACCAATACATTTCTAAAATGACTTACAGAAATAAGAGGTAAAGTGAGGACCTCTATCTGAGATGATAGAGAAAGGAACCCCAAGCAACCTATCTCACTAATGTAAATCTTGGCGTAGTCCTCCGCCGAATCTGTAGTCTTAACAGCCAAAAAGTGAGCGGACTTAGTAACTCCGTCTACTAACACCCAAGTGGAGTCATGTTGTTTGCTAGTACGAGGTAAACTTGTAATGAAGTCCATGTTTATCACTTCCCACTTCCACGTAGGAATGTTGATCTCTTGAGTCATACCTCCTGGTTTCTGATGTTCCACCTTCACTTGCTGGCAATTTGGGCACTTAGCCACAAAATTTGCTATATCCCTTTTGATGCCATTCCACCAAAATACTTCCCGAAGATCACAGTACATCTTAGTGGAGCCCGGAAGAGTAAAATACCTGGAGTTATGGGCTTCTTCAAGAATCTTCTGTTTCAACTCACCCACCTTAGGAACACATAACAAACCCTGATAGCGAAGCACACTATCTCTCCCTTGGGAGAAAACCTCAACTCTCTGCTGATGAACTGCACCATTCTGTTGAAGTAATATCGGATCACTGTCTTCCTTTTCCTTAACCTCCGCTACCAATGAAGATTCTAACCCATTATGAACTGTTACACCACCATCTGATATGCTCATAAGGCGAACTCCCAAGCGAGCAAGCTTGTGAACATCTTTCACTAGATCTTTCCTTTCTTCCTCAACATGTGCTACACTACCTATAGATAGTCTACTAAGAGCGTCTGCTACTAAATTGGCCTTACCAGGATGATAAAGCACATTCATATCATAGTCTTTGAGGAACTCAAGCCATCTCCTCTGGCGAAGATTCAACTCTTTCTGGGTGAACCCATACTGAAGGCTCTTATGGTCTATGAACACATCTACGTGAACACCATACAAGTAATGTCTCCAAATCTTAAGTTCAAACACTACTGTTGCAAGCTCAAGGTCATGATTTAGATAGTTATTCTCATGCACCTTAAACTATCTAGAAGCATAAGCTATAACCTTACCTCTACTGCATCAACACACAACATAGGCCGACTCTGGATGCATCACAATAGATCACATAATCGTCTGAACCCTCTGGTAGAGTCAAAACAGGAGTTGTAGTCAACTTAGTTTTCAATTTTGCAAAGCTTTTCTCACACTCGTCTAACCACTAAAACTTAACCCTTTTCTGAGTCAACTTAGTCAATGGAGAAGCTATGGATGAAAATCCTTCCACGAATCTTCTGTAATAACCATCCAAACCCAAGAAACTTCTGATATCTGTAGGAGAGGTAGGTCTTGGCCATTGTTTCATTGCTTCTATTTTCTGAGAATCCACTCGGATCCCTTCACTAGACACTATATGCCCAAGGAAAGCTACATATTGCAACCAAAACTCGCATTTGCTAAACTTAGCGAATAACTGGTGATCTTTGAGAGTTTGCAGGACAACCCTTAAATGAGTCACATGTTCTTCCTCACTTCTGGAGTAAATAAGGATATCATCAATAAAGACGATAACGAACAACTCCAAATAATGCATGAACACCCTGTTCATCAAATCCATGAAAGTTGTAGGAGAATTGGTTAGTCCAAATGAAATAACTACAAATTCATAATGGCCATACCGAGTTCTGAATGTTGCTTTTGGAATGTCACTATCTCTGACTCTGTGCTGATGATAACCGGATCTAAGGTCTATCTTTGAGAAATGACTAGTGATGTGAGGCTAAAAATACATATTTTTAATCATTATTTGTCTCACATTTATTATTTATATTTGTCATTTTTTAGCTTGAATTTTCTGAATTGTGCTAAATTGTGTATTTTATTTGTAGGATTAAACTGGTGGGAAAATGAAGAAGTTTGAAGATAAAACAAATTAAAGATAGAAGGTTGAAGAAGGAAATCAAACAGGTAGCTTCATGGATTAAAAATAATAAAATAATACATAAGTTATATTGCAATTAGAATTGCAATTCTTCTGCCAGGCGTAAGAATCGGAAGATAGGCACAAATTCTTTGTGGCGGCAGTACTGTTCACGACAGATCACGCGGCGGAAAAAAAAAAGGAATCAAATTCCTTTTGGTTTTCGATTCCTAATTTAATTTAGACTCAGTTATTTTATTTAGGATTTTCTTTATTTATAAATAGTCCATAGAAATAATTATTTTGAGCAGTTCATTCATAGGAGATACTTTTGAGAGTTCTTTTCTTCTTCTTCTTCTTAGGGTTAGACATTATTACTTTAGTTCTATTTTGTGACTTGGGAGATTATTCTTGCAAACCTAGCAATTCTTAATTTCCTAAGCTCGTTTTGAAGATTTTGGTGTTGCAATTCAAGTTGAATTTCTGGGTTTATTATTTTTCTTTCGTAGGTTCATAATTCTTTCATCTAAAACAACGAATTGCGTTCATATGATTATGGATAACTAAACTCCGCAACTAGGGTTGTGGGAACCATGAGCGATTAACAAAGTATGAATAGTAACTAAGCAATTCTTGAATAGTGTTGTTGCATGCATTGATAATTCTTTCGTTTAGAAGTCTTTTTAACGAGTGCACACGTTAGAACTCGCCTTGTTGCTACTTGCTGGACCAAGGTGGTAATCAACAAAAAAACAATTATCAACATAAATTTAGTGTGATACTATCTAATAGGCTAGTGTCGATTGGTGCGAAGTAATAACTAAGCCAAACATCGATGTGATGTCTAATATGAGGTAAAAGTAAAGGTTAGTAAGTTATACACACGTAGCCGGACCAATGTGCGGGGTGAAATTCTCTAGATGCCGGACCAAGAATTTAGAGATACCTAACTTATCACTTTGCATGTAGTACACTAGGAAAGAATTGCTATTACTAGGATTACTGCGTTATAAGCTTGTGGGAACACGTATACCCTAGTTAATTATCTTATCTGGATAACAACCAAAATTGACTTTTGTTTACTGATTACTTACTGAATTTTTACAATTTGTTTCACAAATCCCCCCCTTTAATTACTTGTTTCTGGAAGTAATTTGACTAAACGAATATAATTGTTGGTTAAAGTTAAGTCTAAATCATTTTCCTCGTGGGATCGACCCCAACCTACAAGTTGGGTTCTGTACTTGATAACGATCGCTTATGTTTCTTTAGGGAGGTGTAATTTGAGCGTATCAAAGATAGATGATAAATGAATGGTTGAGTGAAAAGGTAATCAATGGCGCCAAAATTTGATACGCTCAAATTACACCTCCCTAAAGAAGCATATGGGATCGGTATCAAGTACAGACCCCAACTTGTAGGTTGGGGTTGATCCCACGAGGAAAATAGTCTAGACTTAACTTTAACCATCAATTATATTCATTTAGTCAAATTACTTCAAGAAACAAGTAATTAAAG
>NW_006239022.1:676963-692285 GCF_000226075.1 Solanum tuberosum
ACTTCTAAACGAAAGAATTATCAATGCATGCAACAACACTATTCAAGAATTGCTTAGTTTCTATTCATAATTTGTTAATCGCTCATGGTTCCCACAACCCTAGTTATGGAGTTTAGTTACCCATAATCATATGAACACAATTCATTGTTTTAGATGAAAGAATTATGAACTTACGTAAGAAAAATAATAAACCCAGAAATTCAACTTGAATTCCAACACCAAAATCTTCAAAACGAGCTTAGGAAATTAAGAATTGCTAAGTTTGCAATAATAATCTCCTAAGTCACAAAATAGAACTAAAGTAGTAATGTTCAACCCCAAGAAGAAGAAAAGAACCCTCAAAAGTATTTCCTATGAATGATCTCCTCAAAATAATTATTTATATGGACTATTTATAAATAAAGAAAACCCTAAATAAAATAGCTGAGTCTAAATTAAATATGGAATCCAAAACCAAAAGGAATTGGATTCCTTTTTTTTCCGCCGCTGTCCGTGAATTTACTGCCGCCTCAAAGAATTTGTGCCTATCTTCAGATTCTTACGCCTGGCAGCAGAATTGCATTTCTAATTGCTATATAACTCATGTATTATTTTATAACTTTTAATCTATTAAGCTGCCAGCTTGATTTCCTTCTTCAATCTTTCATCTTTAATTCGTTTTAGCTTCAAACTTCTTCATTTTTCCACCAATTTAATTCTACAAATAAAATACACAATTTAGTACAAATCATAAAATTCAAGCTCAAAAAGGACAAATATAAATAATAAATGTGAGACAAATAATGATTAAAAATATATATTTTTAGCCTCACATCAACACTCCACACTTAAACTTTTGTTCGTCCTCGAGCAAATATTAAAGCTCTTCTCAAAAAAATTAAAATAGGAATGCCATCACTTTGGTTAATACAGACAATTAAGCCATATACCAATTTCAAAACATCAAGTAGACTTCTCAATCATTATGCAAGACATCCAAATAAACAACAAACCTCTAACCTCCTAACCTCAAGGAAGAACTTTGAACTCATCAAATTTAAGCTTGCTCACCTACTCTCATCAAAGAAAGCTAATAAAATCACCTATCTATCATGAAACAAGGGCCCTCAGAAAAAGAAATAGTCCACACACACTCAATTCAAAAGATTGAATATAAATTAAGGACTTCATATCAAGAACAACTCTCACACTCACAAATAAAATTCATATGTATGCACAAAGAACCATAGGCTTACCCATTATGTACATCTCCACTAATTAAGCATGATTGAATAGAATCAAATAAAACTTTAACGGGTTGTAATGTAGGCTAGGGGACGGGTAGGGAAACTATATAATAGTGACTTACACTTCCTTAAGCACTTTGCAATTTTAGACTTCATCACCCATTATTTTCTTCTCTTTATTTTCAACTATCTCTTCAACAATTATTTCACAAGTAATGTACATCATCTCAAGAATGCTTCAATTTTTTATTTTTTGTTTTTTTTGTTTTTGTTTTGCACCATTTTTTTTAGCTAAGTTTTCCTTCATAATAGTCACCTTCAACTTACGTATTGTACATGCGTTAAGGTGCACGATGTCCTTGGAAGGACTAGGGCCATCATCAAGGTAACTTATTTTTTTCATGTCACATTCTTTTGTTTTTTTTTCTTTTTTATGTCACATTCTTTCAAAGAGGGCTTTTAAGCACTTTGTAGCTATCATTGATTACCTTTTCACTCAACCATCCCTTTTTCTCAGAATTGATAATTAGAATAAGTCTATGCTATAATGCTCAAGGAAGCAAGGTACAAAAACTAGGGATTCAACAAAATGGTCAAGGGTAAAATATGGTTACCAACAAAAGGCTACAGGCTCAAAAGGGTAAACTAGTGATAAACTATCTGAAAAGGCTAAAATTTACTAGACAAATCAAGGAAAGCCTATTATCATCTCCTAAACAAAGTAACACTTTTTATTTCGCTTAAATAACATGCAGGGCAAGTTCTAGACTAAGATGCAAAACATGGAATAAACAAAATCTCACCACACATGGCACAAGTATCAATCAAAATGAATCAATTCCACTTCTAAAAGAGACAAGATCATAACAAATTACAAAATAAAATAAGTTATATACAAAGTCACAACCATGAACTTAGATGTCAAAGAGTCTGCATTTTTTTATCAAGCATTCACATAAAAGTACTACTCAAAAATTAGGCCCAAATAGTAAGTATCACATAACTCAAAAGGGTCTTTTCTTTTCTCTTCAAGAAAATAAAAAATAAAATAAAAATAAAATTTATTCCTAAAAAATAAAAGACACTCGGTTCAAAGGGACTATCCTCAGAAAAAGAACCGAAAACAAAAGCCAAGGAACCCATCTAAAAAAAAGACTCAATAAAACAGTAAAAACTAGGAATTCATTCCTTCACTCCACACTTAAAAAATATGTTGTGTACCCAAAACATCAAATAAAATTTAAAATAAGGGTTAGGAAAACTCCCTGAGGCCTTATGGTCTAGCTAGTAGCATGTTCTCTTTATTTTCATCAAGGATTGAACGCACCCCACACTTAAGCTCAAACATGCTCCTTTGCTTCAACTTTTTTTTTTTACTCAGACTTTCCCTAATCTGCAAAAAAAAAAAAAAAAGTTACACTACTAATTGGGTTGCCTCCCAATAAGCGCTTAATTTAACGTCGCGACACGACGCAAACACCTTAGTTACTCAGACTCCATCTCCATGACCCTCTCCGATTGAATTATTGTGTACTCCTTGATTAGCCATATTTCTCAAAGTTTTTCTCAATTCAGGGTCGTAGGTGGTCAAGAATAAACAACAACTATGTGTACTTGGCATACACTAGAGTTTAAACCTGTAGAAAATAAAACTAAAAACAAAAATATAAATTCGGAAAATACTTGACTAAAGTTCAATAATGTAGTTAAACTTAATCTAAAAGCCTTATTCCCCGGCAGTGACGTCAAAATTTGATACGCTCAAATTACACCTCCCTAAAGAAGCATAAGCGACCGTTATCAAGTACGGAACCCAACTTGTAGGTTGGGGTCGATCCCATGAGAAAAATGGTTTAGACTTAACTTTAAGCAACAATTATATTCATTTAGTCAAATTACTTCTAGAAACAAGTAATTACAGGGGGGTATTTGTGAAACAAATTGTAAGAATTCAGTAAGTAATCAGTAAACAAAAGTCAATTTTGGTTGCTATCAAGATGAGAGAATTAACTAGGGTACACGTGTTCCCCACAAGCTTATAACGCAGTAATCCTAGCAATAGCAATCATTTCCTAGTGTACTACATGCAAAAGTGATAAGTTAGGTATCTCTAAATCTTTGGTCCGACATCTAGAGAATTTCACCCCGCGCATTGGTCCAACTACGTGTGTGTAACTTACTAACCCTTACCTTTACCTCATATTAGACATCACATCGATGTTTGGCTTACTTATTACTTCGCACCAATCGACACTAGTCTATTAGATAGTATCACACTAAATCTATGTTGATAATTCTTTTTTGTTGAATACCTCCTTGGTCCGTCAAGTAGCAACAAGGCGAGTTCTAACGCGTGCACTCGTTAAAAAAACTTCTAAACGAAAGAATTATCAATGCATGCAACAACACTATTCAAGAATTGCTTAGTTACTATTCATAATTTGTTAATCGCTCATGGTTCCCACAACCCTAGTTGTGGAGTTTAGTTGCCCATAATCATATGAACACAATTCATTGTTTGAGATGAAAGAATTATGAACTTACGTAAGAAGAATAATAAACCCAGAAATTCAACTTGAATTGCAACACCAAAATCTTGAAAACAAGGTTAGGAAATTAAGAATTGCTAGGTTTGAATGAATAATCTCCCAAGTCACAAAATAGAACTAAAGTTATAATGTCTAACCCCAAGAAGAAGAAGAAAAGAACCCTCAAAAGTATCTCCTATGAATGATCTCCTCAAAATAATTATTTCTATGGACTATTTATAAATAAAGAAAATCCTAAATAAAATAACTGAGTCTATAGGAATCCAAAACCAAAAGGAATTGGATTCCTTTTTTTTTCCGCCGCGTGAGCTGTCCGTGAACAGTACTGCTGCCTCAAAGAATTTGTGCCTATCTTGAGATTCTTACGCCTGGCAGCAGAATTGCAATTCTAATTGCAATATAACTTATGTATTATTTTATAACTTTTAATCCATTAAGCTGCCTGCTTGATTTCCTTCTTCAACCTTCTATCTTTAATTCGTTTTACCTTCAAACTTCTTCATTTTTCCACCAATTTAATTCTACAAATAAAATACACAATTTAGCACAATTCATAAAATTCAACCTCAAAAAGGACAAATATAAATAATAAATGTGAGACAAATAATGATTAAAAATATGTATTTTTAGCCTCACATTAACTACCACCCTAAAGTTGGTCGAACAAGTCATCAATTCAAGGGATATGGTACTTATTCTTGATTGTGACCTTGTTCAACTATCTATAATTAATGCACATCCTAAGAGGCCCATCTTTCTTCTTCATGAACAATACTGGTGCACCCCATGGGAAAACACTAGGTCTGATGAAGCCCTTTTCTAGAAGGTCTTTCAACTGCTATTTCAAATCCTTAAGCTCAGCTGGAGCCATTCTATAAGGAGGAATAGAAATATGATGGGTATCTGGAAGGAGATCAATTCCAAAGTCAATTTCCCTTTCGGGAGGAATTCTAAGAAGATCTTTTGGAAACTCATTAACTATAGGGACAGACTCAAGAGTTGGGGTTTCAGAGCTTGAATCCTTAAACCGAACTAGATGAGAGATATACCCCTTGGAAATCATCTTTATGGCCTTAAGGTAAGAAATGAATCGACTCATAGACACTGAACTACTACCCTTTCATTCTAAGAGTGGCTCATATGAAAACTAAAAACGAACGATCCTAGTTCTACAATCGACTGAGGCATAATATGAATGTAACCGGTCCATGTCTAGAATGATATCAAAGTCTATCATTTCTAACTCTATAAGATCTGCTGAGGTGACTTTCTAAGAAACTATGACAGGGCAATTTCTGTATACCCGTCCAGCTATAACTAGGTCACTGGCTGGAGTACATACTGAGAAGGGTTCTGAAAGAGTTTCTGGACTGACACTAAAGTTTACTGCTATATAGGGAGTTACAAAGGAAATAGTAGCCTTTAGATCTACCAAAGCATAAATATCTAAGTGAAAGACTCGTAACGTACCAGTGACCACATCAGGAGAATCTTCCTGATCCTGGCGAGCCTGAAGAGCATACAACCAGTTATGGCGTTGACCGCCACCTGTACCAGATGAGTTATCCTGCTGAGTCAGGAGACCTGCTGGTGCTACTAAAGTTGTAGACTAAGCTCTACCATTATTACCTCCTTGACCCGATTTAGAAAAAGGACAGTCTCTCAACCTGTGACCAGTTTGACTACACCCAAAACATCCTTCCTTTCCTACAGGACACTCACCGGATGGTTCTTACCACACTTAGGAAAAGTTGGGTAGGTTCTAGTACATGAAACACTTCCCTGAGACTTAGAGCCTAATGCCCTACCTTTCTGCTCCTGTTGAAACTTGAAGGATGGAGCACTAGCTGATGATGCTGCTGGAGCGGTAGATTTCTGCTAAAACTACGAGCGATTTCCACCACCCGATTTCTGCTTAGAGTACTCATAGTTACTTGTCCTAGCCTTCTTATTGTCCTTAGCATGTTCCCTAAGCTTGTATCCCTCAACTTGATGGACATGAGTCATAAGCCTAGAGATATTCATATTTTCCAGCAACATACCATTTCGGCACTCTGTTTTCACTAAGTCAGATACCCTATACAAAAACTTATTCATCTGTGCCCTCGAATCAACAACCATATGCGGAGCATACCAGGAGAGTTGGGTGAACTTGAGTCCGTACTCTTGGACTGCCATGCTACCTTGCCTCAAATTCATGAATTCCTGAGCTTTTGCCTCCCTCAACTCTCTTGGGAATAACCTGTCCGAAAAAGCTTTTCTAAAACACTCTTAAGTAGTATGAGCTGCATCAGTACCCCTATTTTCATTCCACTGAGTGAACCAAATGTGAGCCACATCCTTAAGCTGGTAAGATGCAAACTCAACCCTATAATTCCTAGTTACCTGCGTCACTCCAAAGATTTTCTTGACCTCATCAATGAAATTCTGGGGATCTTCACCAACTTGCGACCCTAGAAACTCAGCTGGGTTCCTCCTAACAATATCCTAAACTCTAGCTGCAGATGACCCAACATTAGCATTCGTAGGAACTGGGGCCTGAGTGAACCAAATGTGAGCCACATCCTTAAGCTGGTAAGATGCAAAACTCAAACCCCTATAATTCCTAGTTACTTGCATCACTCCAAAGATTTTCTTGACCTCATCAATGAAGTTCTGGGGATCTTTACCAACTTGCGACCCTAGAAACTCAGGTGGGTTCATCCTAACAATATCCCAAACTCTAGCTACAGATGACCCAACATTAGCATTCATAGGAACTGGGGCCTGCTGATTGTCTTGGTTGGTTACACTCTGAGCCAAAAGGTGTATAGCGTTCTGAAACTCTGCATTCGAAACCTCTTGGTCCAAAACTTGAGGAACTGCATTAACATTCCTGGCGTTAGCATTCCTTACGTAACCTCTACAAGGAGGCATGATGTGAAATACATAAAGATGAACTAGAAGGTAGATCATACCCACACACGATAAGAATAGCAAGAAAGTGAAGTTTTCCTAAAACACTTTGTAGCCTCCCTCTCATTAGATGTGGGGCACTTCACACCCATGAAAATGACTCTACTTAGTGCAGCTTTTCAGACATCGTAGGACATTTGAAACTAATGTTCTGATACAAAGTTTGTCACTCCCCAAGCTACCCCCACGACGTGGACACGGGACCTAGGATCACGAGTGACCCCAAGCTAACCCTGTTGGCATATCATAAGCATACTTAAAAAATTTCAACATAATAGACATACTGTGTGGAAGCTAGAAACATATCATAATATGAAATGATGGGGAATACCCAATACTATCTAAATAAATTATTTTTGAGTTTAATGACAACTGAAATATCAAACTCCAAAGCTGAAATTGAATCTAACTATGTTTGAAATAAAGCCTCTAACTGACTAGAGATGTTAGGACATGCCCCAGCTAAATCTAGCAAAACTGAAACTAAAGACTGAAAGTAGAAAGATAATCTTGTCAATCGTCATAGAAGAATGAGGACTCACCACTGATGTTGTTGGACTGGAGATCAGAAACCGATCAATGCATGATCTGAATGCTGAGGACCGGAACCTACATCACTAGAAGATGAAGTGTAGAGTATGTATCAGTACTTGAAAGGTACTAAACATGCATGATAGAATAATGCTGAACAATATACATAACTGAACAAAGCATATAACTGAGCAAATGACGTAATCTGAACATGATACTATACTGAAAATACTGAACATAAAACTTACTGAATGCCATGACCAAGTTTATAACATGTTGAATCTAAAATCTGAATTGAATATGATAACCTGGTCTATGCACTAGGATCTGATTGTGGGAGCTACTAATAACCGACATAAAACCATATGAGCTAAATGTGGAATCCGATGTATATGCCCCATCAAGAGGACTCAATATACCTTGCCAAGGGTACAGAGGCATGACTGGCGTGATCACTAAGTATAACGCCCATAGATGGGACTTACCTACCGGGAACGTAATTCTGGGACTATGAGGGTGACTGGCCCTAGTCCAACTCGGTATTAAGTCTACTCCTAATAGAATGTATGAAATACAATAAACTGTAATAACTTATTATCTCGAGATTCTGAAATGTTAACTGAAAATGCAACATTAATATACTGATAATGAAACACTTTTAACTGGAGCATGTATAACTGAATAAACTAACCTAGCAAGTGTAATTCATGAACTAAACAAATCTACACAACTAGGGTTTTGAGTTTCAAACCAGAACTAAGCAATAATTCCACGAAAACATGATAATCTGATTTTGGATTAGTCTAACAACTGAATCACAACACAAATAAAAAAGATTCTAGAAACCCTAGGTCTAAACATGGTGTAGAGAATCAATAATCTGACTGAATTCTAGGGACCTAATGGGTGAAAGGAACCCACTAGTGAAATCCCACATACATGGTGACGAAATTCACGGAGAAATCTTTCAATTTCGGGGCTGGAATTGAAGAAAACCTTGTTGTGTTCTTGGACTAGGGCTGCTCGACTTTTTCCTCTTGTTTTTCTCTAAGATCGATGAATTTTTGGAGAAAGAATTGACTATGGTAGGTTCTAATTTAGTTGTTAGGCTAAAACTGACCAAAACTACGTAGTTTAGGGGTCCAACGCATAGGGAAAAGACCAAATAACCCCTGACTTAAAAGCTGTCGGGGGTCACCGACGGACCGTGGATGGACCAAAAGTTCGTTCTGTTCTACCGTCGTTCGCGACTAGGAGCTGGGATCTGGGGTCTCGATCCACAAACTAGGACCACAACCCGTGGTCTGACCTACCATTCGTGAATCCGGCCCCGACATAATTTAGTGGTCCAACGCATAGGGAAAAACCAAACGACCCTTGACTTAAAAGTTGTCGGGGGTCACCGACGGACCGTGGATGGACCAAAAGTTCGTTCTGTTCTACCGTCGTTCGCGACTAGGAGCTGGGATCTGGGGTCTCGATCCACAAACTAGGACCACAACCCGTGGTCTGACCTACCATTCGTGAATCCGGCCGTGGGTTGACCCTTAGATCATTTTTCTGAACTTTTTTGGGAGGGGCTGCAGGTGTCCATCCACGGACCCCACCTACGGTCTGTGGGTAGTTCCCGTCGGTGGAACATGCAACTTCTGAAATCTAAATTTTGGTATGTCTAGGATACGAGGTGTTACACTAGTTATGTAGGTCCTTATAGAATCCCGAAAAGGGTTGGTAATGTGGCTTATGAGTTAGATGTGCCAGCAGAACTAGCACTGGTTTATCCAATCTTTCACATTTCCTCTTTGAAGAAGTGGGTGGCTGATCTGACATCGATAATGCCATTAGAGATTGTGGATGCGAAGACTAGCCTCACCTATGAAGAGGTTTCAGTTGAGATTCTTGACCGTCAAGTTCGTAGGTTGAGAAATAAGGAGATCTCTTCAGTAAAGGTTTTGTGGAGGAATCATTCCGTAGAGAGAGATACTTGGGAACTAGAAGCAACCAGGATGGCGAAGTATCGTCACCTTTTTCCTTCTGATTCAATTTCAGCTTGAGGTAATAGTTTCTCTCTAGTATCTCAGTTTACTCTTGATTAATTCAGTCTTAGTATGTTGTTCCCTTAGTTATCCCTGCATTTCAACATGTTTTCATGTTCGTGAAACTGAACATAGTTAAATATCAGTTTCTAGAATTGAGTGGTAGGGATTGCATCTCTTTCCTCAAAATTTAGCTTGTTCAGTCTTTATTCGAGGACAAATGACCCCAAGAGGGAGATATTATAACACCTCAGACTTTGAGAAAGGGATAAAAAGGAAACCGAGCAAGACCACAAACACAAAATGGACCATGGAACCTGCACGGCTCCCTAGTGGGTCATTTGGGGGTCTATGGCCCGTTAAGAGCTTCGTAAATACCAACCCAAGATTGCCCTATAAGGTTCACCTATACAGCACCTTAGACAGTCTATCTATGGTTTCACGGCCCACAAAGGGCATTGTGAACCACCCTCAAGGAGATTCCTAGGAGGGAGTCACCTAGACGGTGCCTTTGACGGCCCTTTGTGACTTGGACGACCTGACTAGGGGTTCGTACAAGTCACCTAAATAATAAGGTTGCACCCAAGGTCACTATGAAGGACAAAAGACACCTAGACGGCTTGTGGATCTTCACACGGACCCTGAAGTCATCTGTGAAAGAGACTTATGAGACTTTGAGTTTTTAGTCAACTTCAAATGATCATATCTTTCAGCACAAAATGAATTCGGTGGCTCATGACCTATCATATTAAACATCTTTGAGTCTTCTTTCCAATGCCATCAAGTTTGCCTAATTTTGAACCTGGAGTAAAAAGTTATTATTGTTTTAGTGAAGCCCTTTCGGGCATGCAATCATGACGACCCACTAGACGGGTCATCATGCCTTAGACGACTCGTCAAGCCCCTCGTGAAGGTCACTTTGTCAGTTTTAAGTTAGGGTTGTATTGGTCTTTTCCCCTATGTGTTTGATACTCAAACTACGTCATTTTACTTATTCTAAGCCTAAGTAATTAGTCAGAAACTACCTAAAACCCTCATTCTCTTAAAAATCTTCTAACTTAGAAAGAAAAGAAGAGAAATGGGCGATAATTTCTTCCAAGAACAAGCAGAGGTTTGCTTCAAATTCAGCCTCGAGATCCAAAAGATCTCTCCGTAGTTTTCGTCACCAGGTATGTGGGATTTCACAAGTGGGTTCCTTTCACCCATTAGGTCCCTAGAATTCAGTCAATTCTTCAGTTTCTCAATAAATTGTTTAGACCTAGGGTTCCTAAATCTTAGGGATCCATTGCAATTTAGATGTTATAGTCTTTATAATGTTAATTACATGTTTCTTGAAGAACTAGTGTAGTCCCATGTATAGAACTCAAAAACCCTAGCTTGTGTTAATTATCAGTATGTCATGAATTATACCTACTAAGAAGATTAGTTAGGCAATCATGCTTTAGAATTCGAATGCCATATCTTTCAGTATATGTATGTTGCATTCTCAGATAATTATCATTATTTTGAGCTAATCATTATTTCAGTTGCATTTTAGCTTTACATTCAGTCGGGAGTAGACTTAGCACCCAGTTGGACTAGCCTTCAGCGCACCCTCAAGTCCCAAAACTACGTGCCTCGATAGGTTTATAAGTCCTCTCTGTTGGGCATTAGTTTTAGTGATTACTCCACAGTCATGCCTTTGTACCCCCGACAAGGTATATTGGGTCCTCTCGATGGGGCATACACATTAGACTCAACGTTTAGTTCACATGGTTTATGTCGATTAATAGTATCTCCCATAGTCAGATTCATGTTGTATTAACCATGTATTCTCAGTATTCAGTTCAACATATTATCTTCATGATTAGTACTTGGTCATTACATTCAGCTAAATTTCCAGTTATGCTTTAGTATATCTATTTCTATGTTTTGTTATTTTATTGTTCAGCTTAGAATGTATCATGCATGCTCAGTAAATTCAAAGTACTGACACATACTTGTGCACTTCATCGTTATATGATGTAGGTTCAGGCGCTCAACGTCCAAATCATGCTTAGCTCGACTTCCAGTCCGTACTCAGCACCTTTAGTGGTGAGTCCTCATAGTTCGAGGAAAATAGACATGCTTTACTTTCCAGTCTTTACATTTTAGTTTTAGTCTTGATAGATTTAGCTGGGGGCATGTCCCAACAACTTAGACCCGTTAGAGGCTTTCAGACATAGAGTAGATTCAACTTGAGTTGTTAGTGTTGTTTTCAGTCATCACTATACTCTTCATATATTTGATACATTCAGACTTGTTGGGTTTTTCCCTATTTCAGATATTATATGTTTTTAGCTTCCACACAGTGCATGATTTATCTTAACTTGTATAGATATATCAGGTCATGGGTTAGCTTGGGGTCACTTGTGACACTAAGCACTGTGTCGCACCTAGGGAGTAGCCTCGGGGATTGAAAATTGTTGTCATGATGAATGACCCTTATAATTCACGAATTTGAATTAATCAATATTCAATTAGAGTATCAACAATGAGCTCGGACAATAAACAAAATAAATTTTAAAATACACACGAAAGACATTCCGAATATATTAACTACCAACTTCCCAAGTACTTTATGCTCTCCAGATAGGTCAGCTAGTCAAATGCCCATCCTATATCCTCTCCCTTAACAATATATTTCACTTCCTTTCTTAAATTATACAAATTTCTTAAAGAATTGATGATTTGAAAATTTCACATAAATCATTTGTCATATTAAATGATAAATTAAGTTTAGAATATAGTTGATCAATTATTACTAAATAATAAAAGCACATATCAAAGTAAATCTCTTATATTCATTATTTTGATGTGAATACACAATGTTTTTTTTCCTGAAAATGTTTATCAGTCAACTTATAATTATAGTTAAAATACTTAGTTTGAATATTATTTTGTTTTTTTCCTAACCTAATTGCTAGTCAAATTTCAATTACTCTGATCTTATCCCCTCTAATCCAACCCACCTAACCCACCAAACACTTCTTAAAGGAATATACTAATTAATTCCTAATATTTTAACAATATGATAATCAATAACTGCCTATTAATTCAGTCACTCCCACCCCTCTTTCCCTATCCCCACTAAATATATCCCACTCCCCCTACAAATCCTTATCAAGTAAACCCATAGCCCCATTCTCCATTTCTGATATCTCATATACTCAATTGATTTTATTCAGTGGAAATAATGAAGAAAATGGGTCAGATCAAGGGTCGATGGAATCCTGGAGAAGACGTACTATTGCAGAAGTTAGTAGAGGAACATGGAGCAGTGAACTGGTCGCTTATCAGCCAATTGATTCATAGTCGATCTAGAAAACTTGTAGTGAGTGTTGGTGTAATCATCTTAATCCTCAAGTGAATCATCGACCTTTTACTTCAGATGAAGATGATACTATTTTCAAAGCTCATGCCAAATTCGGTAACCAATGGGCTATGATAGCATCTTTGTTACCAGGTCGAACCAATGACTTCATAAAAAATCTTTGAAATTCCACCCTTAAACGAAAGCACTCTTCCAAGTCAAAAGATTTGACATTCGAAAAGCCTCAACTTCCTTTGAAGAGATCATTCAGTATCAGGACATGTATAAATGCAGGAAGTCCATATGAATCTCATTTGAGCAATTTGGAAGTTTCTAGGTTTCCTCAGTTGTGTCTTTATCCGCATATTGTCCCACCATGTCAAAATTTGCCTCTTTCAACATATTCACTAGTAATGCCTGATCCATTAACATCTTTGAGTTTGTATAGATATGATTTGAGCAATTTGAGTATATCCAGGTGCCCTCAGTTGAGCCTTTATCCGCACATTGCCCACTAGGTTAAATTTTCCCTCTTTCATTAGTTTCACCAGTAATCCCTAATCCTTTAACAATTGTGAGTCCATATGGATCTGATATGAGCAATTTAGATTTATCTAAGTTACCTCAGTTGAGTTTTAATCCATCCATTACCCCACTAGGTAAAATTATGCCTCTTTTATCAGTTTCACCAGTATTGCCTGGTCCATCAACATCTTTGAGTCTCTCCTTACTTGGATTCAAATCTAGCATAAATTTGAATCAAATAAACCGAATCGAGCAAGTAGTTGAACTGACACATGTATCAGCATCTACACATGTATCAGCATCTGAACCCACTCCATCAAATTTTATGCCCCAAATTTCAACAACTCAAAATGATAATTCGGATATTACAAGTATGGGAAACAATTGTTGAGCCCAAATATTTTGAAAGTATTACAAGATATGATACGGAAAGAAGTTAAAAATTATGTGTTCCAGTTAGAGATTAAAAGAGATTCAATGAACACAAAGGCAACAATAGATGCTATTGTTAACAACATTGGTGTTAGCAAAGATTGAGTAAAAATTGAATAAGGAGGAGGGAAAATGGAGAGATCATAGTTATTATTGTCTCTGAACTTTAATTATTGTTTTTATAGTATATCATTAGACTATTTTAGGAATGTAGGATAAAAAGAGAGAAAAACTATGTATATTCATAAGAAGTGTATGCGAGGCCCAATCACCCGCACCCAACCCCAAAAAATTTAGAAAAAAATTAGAAATGATGAATCTTCAATTAACTTTTTTTATGAAATCGGTCATTTTTATATCATTTGAAGTGTTGTTATTAATATAAATTTTTCTTTGGTACTTTTATATTTCAATTTAACTATTGAGATAATCATCTATGGTATTTGATTAACTAGTTTTTATTTGAGGTGTTATCAAAAAGAAAATTAATCGGTGGTATGTTAAATTGATAGATGGTATGATTTTTTTGTTTTATAGAGTGATAACTATTTTAAAATTGATGATCCTTTTTTTTATTTAGAAATAATTTAATTTTTTTATTATTATTATTTTACCATTAAAAATTATCTATAGTCATACAACAGTGTTAATACCCAATTAAGTTGAATTAACTATATAACAAAAACTAAAATATATCAGATGAGTTATTTTAATAAATAATTAAAAAGAAAATAAAGATTAGTTATAACACAAAAGGGAGTAAAGTTTGTGACTTAATTGTCCAGTTATATCTCATTTTTAGATCAATTGATGAAATCAAAGGTGCAAGCAGAACATCGTAAAAGTGTTGTTAATGATTCAATAGTAGACAAGTGAGTGAGACTTATTTTATTGAGATGTTCAACTTGATTCTGAAAGGTGTATAGTTAATTTTATGGAGAGATGGTCGATCCAGAATGGACTATACTTTTTTTAATGAAGTCATGTATTTTGACTCCATATATCAAACAAAAAAGTATCATATGATGTATACATCATTAATTGGAATAAATCATCAAAGACAGAATATTATTTTTATTGTGTTGTTCTATTTGAATGACATTTTTAAAGTCAATGGAAAGTATTTTTCCACATACTATAACTTATGAAGCTCGAGAATTAAAAATTGCCATAAGATGAATAATGTCACGCCTCAAGCCTACACCCTGGGTGGGACTGGCACTCGAGAACCATTTTTGGCCCCCAAGCGAACCCTTGGCCTGGCTTACTTACTCAGCGGAAGACTTAAACATAAGTGACAATATCAAAATATAACTCATGCAATAACTTAAAGAGATATAAAGCTTAGCTAAAATGGCAACTCAAGTCTTAACGTATACAACTGAAAATGGGAAGAATAAAGAACTATAACTACTCGTCTATGAAGCCTCTAAAACAAAGAGGGATGCAGGGACAAGACCCTCGATCATCCTAAAAACTGAAATACTAGAAAGCAAAGTAAAAGGAGTTCTCCGAAAAGCAAGGAGGCTCACCAACTGACTCTGAGTGCTCAACTGGACCAATGAGGCGCTAGATGCTGATCCTGGTTACCTGTGTCTGCATCATAAAATGATGCATGCCAAATGGCATCAGTACATTGAATGTACGAGTATGCGAGGAGAAAACTAAACATAAAATAAGCTTAAAAGGAATCTGAAAGGAACACTTACCTTGGCTTTACTCAACTCATGAATAACT
>NW_006239022.1:692361-695871 GCF_000226075.1 Solanum tuberosum
CAACTCAAATGCAAAGTAAGCAATAATAAAGGTGCAATTTATACAAAGCATTTAAAACAGTAGGTGACAACTCAGTGTATCAAAGAAAATACAATTGCAACTCAATTACATATAAAGTAATATAATGTGGGAGTTTCTCTAACCGACAACCACCACTATCAGCCTAAGTGATGATACAATGTCTAGCCCACGCTGCCAGAACTGTCCTATACTTTGCCATCATATAGAACGCCTTAACTAAGTGGATCCACTAGTCTATGCTAAAAACCACTAAGGAGTCATCTAAAAAGTATGATCATTTCTACCCATGATGGCTACATGGTTTATTGAGACTTGAGTTATTATGAACCCGCGTCCCTATATCGGTGCTCAATACTACTCCTAAAATATACTCAGCTCATACGTTTTAAAACAAAACTCTTTATTTGGTTTGAGATAATTACTCAAAACTTAGCTTAAAAGCTCTCTTGGAAATCAGTGTTTCTTTTCTTGCTCAAATGTGAAAACAGTTTTAACTCTTGGAAATACTTATTTCCCGTATAATCTTTGAAGAAATGAACTTTACTCTTACTCTTTACTCAACTCAAAGCTTAAGTCTTAACACAAAGTTAAAACGTTTGTAAAAGACTTTTGGAAAACTTTATAAATTTCTCTTAACTTGACTCTTAACTTCTCTTGACTTGACTCTTAACATTCCTTGAATTGAATTATGGATTCAAGGATTGTGATTTGTGATAGGAAAGATCTCATGATGTTTAGGAATGTTTTTAGATAGTTAAACATGAGAAAAGATCAAGAAATCACTGTCTGGAAGTAAGTCCGCAATGCGGAGATGCATTTAATTATTTGGTCGACGAAATAAATTTTGAGGCAGAACGGTCCGTGACCGCTCCACGACTCAAAGACAACTTTGTCAATCCTAAGTAACAGGTCCGCATCGCGGACCTGGTACCCAGATTTGCCCAACTTGTTCCTTCTTCATTTTCTAACCCCAATTTGCCTAAATTCAATTATTTTTCTTGATTCCTCTTTAGATTCAGATACCCAGCATATGTACACAAGAATCTAATCAAACACAACTCTAAAATCGACCTTAAACTCTCAAGAACTCCTCAATCTCATCCCAAATTCAAGAACGAAAGCAATTCAAGAATACAACTCAAGAACATCAAAGTCCCAATCCTTTAGGACGAAAATCATACTGAAATAAACATGTTTGGCATGTGCATGAACGAACCCAACGCTATGTTAACTCACATACCTCATAGGATTGAATCCTTGGCGAAATCCAAAACCAAACTTGCAAGAACTTGACGAATCTTGAACTTTTCTTCTCCTTTCCTACTCTTTTCTCTTCTCTCAAAGCCGTAGCGTAATTCTCAATCGCGTAAACTGAATTAATTCAGTTCAGACCCCAAATAATTTACTAAAAATGGCTTTAATTAATTGGGTAATTAAAAGACCAAAATGCTCTTCCAAAACCCGGTTTTGACTTTTCATAGCTAGATAGCCCAATTTCAAATGGACATATCTCACTCATACAAACTCGGAATTGAGAAAATTCGGCAGAGTTGGAAAGATAATTCCAAGATCTTTACTACGATATCTTGTAGCACACCTAAATCATCCTGTGCTAGAAGTTATGGTTGTTTGAAGTTGACTAAAAACTCAAACTTAACATAACTTAACCAATTTTCTAGATTTTTCCTTATTTCCAAAAACAACTCTTTTTAATTCTAGCTCTTTACAGTTCTTTCAAATAGCGAGGTGTTACAATATCTCCCCCTTGGAAATATTTGTCCTCGAATGAGACTACTCTTACTAAGCTAAAGGTGTAACATCTAACATTCAGCTCAAACACCCAACAAGTAAATCTAACACATCAAGTATATAAATTAAAGAGTAAAAAGAAGAGAATTAGTACCTTGGTATGGAATTTCTCTGGGCTCAAAGAGATGTGGATAGATCTTCTTAGTATCCTCCTCAGCTTCCCAACTAGCTTCCTCAACAAACAGATTACTCCAAATGTAACACCCTGTATCCGAAACAGAACAAAAATGCAGATTTTGAGAAGTTGCAGGTGCAACTTACGGTCACCATCCACGGACCGTAGGTCAGACCATGGCCCGTGCTGGTGGTCCGTGGTTCACCACTGCAAACCCTCCCCAAACCAGCTCAGAAAAATTAGCTAAGTCCCGACTCACGGACAGACCCACGGTCCGTGGGTCAGGTCACGGACCGTGGTTCATGACCGTGGATCGATACCCCTAAACCCAGCTTCAGTCCTGATTGACGGTTGACCAGCATGGACCGTCATTCGATGCACGGTCCGTAGGTCTGACCGTAGGTAGGGTAGCAGCCTAAATGAAAATTGTGATTGGGTCAACTTCAGATGGTCATAACTTTTATCACAAAGGAATTATGTGTCCCATTACCTATGATATGATAGATAATTCAATCCTCTTTCCAACGCCACCGAGTTTGCTAAAATCCGACTTCCGAGTAAAATGTTATGCTCGTCTTAGTGAAAGCCTGTCGAGCAGGCTTGACCTACGGATCCAATCGATGGACCGTCGATTGAATGAGGGCCCGTCAGTCCCGTCCGTCAGTCACTCCGACAGCAGTTAAGTCAGGGGTCTTTTGGTCTTTTCCTATTTCGTTTAACCCCTAAGATACGTCGTTTAAACCCTAAATCATGAGGTTTTAATCAGTTTAAGCCTAGAAACATAACTAGAACTTATCCAAGTCAATTCATTAATCAAAATCATAGAAAATTAGAAGCAAGAGAGGAGAAAAAGGTCAAGAACCCTAGTTCAAAAATGCAGCAAGTTTCCTTCGGTCCCAGCCCCGAAATCGAAATATTTCTCCGTGGAATTCGTCACCAGGTATGTGGGATTTCACTAGTGGGTTCCTTTCGCCCATTAGGTCCCTAGAATTCAGTCAGATTCTTGATTCCATGATTATGAACAGACATAGGGTTTCCAGAATTACAACAGATCATCATGAATTAGTTATTTAACTGCTCCAAATCAGATTATCATGTTATTGCTCAGTTTCTTACATAAATTTCAGAACCTTAGCTATGTATTTCATTAGTTCTTGAATTACACATGTTAGGTCAGATATTTCAGTTATTCAAACATACATGCTCCAGTTTTATGCCACATTATCAGTATATTTCAGCATAAACCCTATTTTGAGTTATAAATCTTGAAAAGCTTTTCTTTAAGACAACACATGAGTTTTAAACTGAGTTTTTGATAAAGTTAAGATGAGTTTTGAGAAAGAGCTTCTAAAACATGATTAGAATGACAATTGAGTAGGTCATCTATGTATGAATAGTATGGTATCTAGATATACCATCAATGTTTATGCAGTATGACTTCCCAAGTCATTAATGATCATAGTATAATATGATGTTGAATTGTTTTAAATAAAAAGGAGTTTTCAAGTATGAGTAGCTACATGTCAGTATTTTGAGTTATTCAGTATTTCAGTCATAATATATTC
>NW_006239022.1:696339-696513 GCF_000226075.1 Solanum tuberosum
CAGCATCCAGATCACGCTTAGATCGATTCCCGATCTTCAGTTCAGTAGCATCAGTGGCGAGTCCTCATTCTTCAAGGAATAGTGACATGTTTATCTTTATCGCTTTTAGTCTTTTGTTTCAGTTTTTGCTAGATCTAGTTGGGGCATGTCCCAATATTTCTAGTCAGTTTAGAG
>NW_006239022.1:700788-702199 GCF_000226075.1 Solanum tuberosum
CCAGAAGTCTTATGCAGATGTGAGAAGAAGGGAACTAGAGTTCCAAGTTGATGATTGGGTTTTCCTGAAAGTGTCACCTATGAAGGGGGTGATGAGATTTTGCAAGAAAGGGAAGCTTAGTCCCAGATATGTAGGCCCTTACCGGTTCTTAAGAAGGATTGGTAAAGTGTCTTATGACTTAGAGTTGCCAGCCGATTTAGCAGCAGTGCATCCAGTCTTTCACATTTCTCTTTTGAACAAGTGCGTGGGTGATCCAGCATCCATAGTGCCATTAGAGACTGTGGCTGTAAAAGATAGCCTTTCTTATGAGGATGTACCAGTTGAGATTCTCAATCGTCAGGTTAGGTTGAGAAATAATGAAGTCGCTTCAGTCAACGTGTTGTGGAGGAGTCAGTCCGTAGAAGGAGCTACTTGGGAAGCAGAAGCAGCCATGAAGTCCAAGTATCCTCACCTCTTTCCTTCCGATTCTATTCCAGCTTGAGGTAATATTTCCTCTTCAGTCATTCATGCGAAAATTCAGTCTTAGAATCAGGTTGCTTCAGTTGTACTTGCATTTTCAGCGTATTTGCATGTTCTTGGAACTCAGTTCAGTCAAAAACTCAGTTCTCAGTGTTTAGGGGTAGGGATTGTAGCCGTCTCCCTCCATTTCAGCTAGTTTAGTCTTCATTCGTGGACGAATGGTCCCAAGGGGGAGATAATGTAACACCCCGTATCCGAAACAGACCAAAAATGTAGATTTTGAGAAGTTGCAGGTGCAACTTACGGTCACCATCCACGGACCGAAGGTCAGACCACGGCCCGTGCTGGTGGTCCGTAGTTCACCACTGCAACCCCTCCCCAAACCAGCTCAGAAAATTAGCTAAGTCCCGACTCACGGACAGACCCACGGTCCGTGGGTCAGGTCACAGACCGTGGTTCGTGACCGTGGATCGATACCCCTAAACCCAGCTTCAGTCCTGATTGACGGTTGACCAGCATGGACCGTCATTCGATGCACGGTCCATAGGTCTGACCGTAGGTAAGGGTAGCAGCCTAAATGAAAATTGTGATTGGGTCAACTTGAGATGCTCATAACTTTTAGCACAAAAGGAATTGTGTGTCCCATTACCTATGATATGATAGATAATTCAATCCTCTTTCCAAGCCACTGAATTTGCTCAAATCCGACCTCCGAGTAAAATGTTATGCTCGTTTTAGTGAAAGCCTATCGAGCAGGCTTGACCTACGGATCCAATCGACGGACCATCGATTGAATGACGGCCTGTCAGTCCCGTCCGTCAGTCACTCCGATAGCAGTTAAGTCAGGGGATATTTGGTCTTTTCCTATTTCGTAGAACCCCTAAGATACGTCGTTTAATCCCTAAATCATGAGGTTTTAATCAGTTTAAACTTAGAAACATAACTAGAACTT
>NW_006239022.1:702307-707446 GCF_000226075.1 Solanum tuberosum
CAAATCAGATTATCATGTTATTTCTCAGTTTGTTGCATGAATTTCAGAACCCTAGCTATGTATTTCTTTAGTTCTTGAATTACACATGCTAGGTCATATATTTCAGTTATTCAGATATACATGCTCTAATTTTTTGCCACATTATCAGTATATTTCAGCATAAACCCTATTTTGAGTTATAAATCTTGAGAAGCTTTTCTTTAAGACAACAAATGAGTTTCAAACTGAGTTTTTGAGAAAGTTAAGATGAGTTTTGAGAAAGAGCTTCTACAACATGATTAGAATGACAATTGAGTAGGTCATCAATGTATGAATAGTATGTTATCTAGATATACCATCAATGTTTATGGAGTATGACTTCCCAAGTCATCAATGATCATAGTATAATATGATGTTGAATTGTTTTAAATAAAAGGGAGTTTTCACGTATGAGTATCTACATGTCAGTACTTTGAGTTATTCAGTATTTCAGACATAATATATTCAGTTATACATGCCTCAGTTTATGAATGCATCATTATCAGATTAATTGTTGCATTCTCAGTTTGCATGTTCAGTTTCGAGCTATCCAGTATTTACAGAAACTTAGTCATAATGTGTTAAACACTTAATCTATTGGGAGTAGCATAATACCGAGTTGGACTAGGGTTTCAATGTACCCATATAGTCATAGAACTACGACCCACGTAGGTGTAAGTCCCCTCTGTGGGCAACACCAATCTAGTGATCACGCTAATCATCCCTCTATACCTTTGGCTGGGTATATTGGGTCCTCTCGATGGGGCGTATACATCGGACTCCACATTTAGCTCATGTGGTTTTATGTCGGTTATTAGTAGCTCCCACAGTTCAGTCAGACTCTATTGCATTGACCATATTTCAGTACAGTCAGTATTCAGTCTCAGCATGTTATAAATTTGGTCATTGCATCAGTTAGCTCAGTATTCAGTATTTTCAGTATCTATATCATGTTCAGATTATTTCATTGCTTTATTGCTTTGTTCAGTTATATGTTATTTCAGCTTTACTCTATCCTGCATGCTCAGTACCTTTCAAGTACTGACGCATACGTGCGCTACATCTTCTCGTGATGTAGGTTCAGGTTCTCAGCATCCAGATCACGCTTAGATCGATTCCCAATCTTTAGTTCAGCAGCATCAGTGGTGAGTCCTCATTCTTCGAGGACTAGTGACATGTTTATCTTTATTGCTTTTAGTCTTTAGTTTCAGTTTTTGCTAGATGTAGTTGGGGAATGTCCCAACATTTCTGATCAGTTTAGAGGCTTATTTCAGACATAGATAGATTCAGCTTAGTATTGAGTTAATATCTTCATGTATTAAACTAATCAGTTTTCATTTATCTCAGTTATATTATATGGGTATTTCCCATCTTTTCATCTTATTTATGATTTAGCTTCCGCACAGTTTCTATTATTCAGATTATATTTAGTATGCTCATGATCATGCCAGCAGGGTTAGCTTGGGATCACTTGTGGTCCTAGGTCCCGTGTCCGCGTCTCGGGGGTAGCTCGGGGAGTGACAAACTTGGTATCAGAGCACTAGGTTTAAGTGTCCTAAGATGTCAGAAAAGCCGCACTAAGTAGAGTCTTTTTCATGGGTGTGAAGTGCACCACATCTAATGAGAAGGAAGCTATGAAGTGTTTTAGGAAAACTTCACTTTCTTGATATTTTTATCGTGCATAAGGTATGATCTAATTCTATTCTAACTTGACGTTCTTTATTTCAGCGATCATGCCTCCCCGTAGAGCTAACACTAGGAATGTGAATGCCAGGAATGCTAACACAGTTCCTCTAGTCCCAGATCAGGGAGTTTCGAATGCAGAGATTCAAAACACTATTCAACCTTTCGCTCAAAGTATGAATAATCAAAACAATCAGCAGTTTGACAGAGATAAGCTTAGGGAAATTTCTAAGGTAACCAAGAAAGCTAGAACAGGGAACTATGAGTACTATGAGCAGAAATCGGGTGGTGGAAATCACTCACAGTTTCGACAAGATCAGAATATTAGGGCACCAGGCTCTAAGTCTCAGGGAAGTGTTTCAGGAAATAAGACCTACCCAACTTGTCCAAAGTGTGGTAAGAACCATCCAGGCGAGTGTCTTGCAGGCAAGGAAGGATGTTTCGGGTGTTGCCAGTCTGGTCATAGGGTGAAGAATTGCCCTTCCGCTAGGAAGGGGCAAGAAGGTAACAATACTAGGCCTCAGTCTACAGCAACAACAGTACCGAAAGGTCACCCAACTCAGCAGGGTAACTCTTCTGGTACAGGTAGCGGACAGCGCCAGAACAGACTCTATGCTCTTCAGGCTCGTCAAGATCAGGAAGATTCTCCAAATGTAGTCACTGGTACGTTACGAGTCTTTGATCTCGATGTTTATGCATTGTTAGATCCAGGGGCTACTCTTTCTTTTGTAACTCCTTATATAGCAGTCCAATTCAGTGTTAGTCCAGAAATTTTTTCAGAACCCTTCTTAGTCTATACTCCAGTCGGTGACCCAGTTATAACTAGACGGGTATACAGAAATTAACCTGTCACAGTTTCTCAGAAAGTCACCTCAGCAGATCTTGTAGAGTTAGAAATGGTACACTTTGATGTCATTCTAAGCATGGATTGGTTACATTTCTGTTATGCCGCAGTTTATTGTAGAACTAGGATTGTTCGTTTTCAGTTTCCAGACGAACCAATCCTAGAATGGAAGGGTAGTAGCTTAGCGCCTTTGGGTCGATTCATTTCTTACCTGAAGGCCAGAAAAATGATCTCCAAGGGTTATCTCTATCATCTAGTTTGGGTTAAGGATTCCAGTTCTGAATCCCCAACTCTTGAGTCAGTCAATGAGTTTCTAGAAGTGTTTCCAGATGATCTTCCCGGAGTTCCTACCGAAAGGGAAATCGACTTTGGAATTGATCTCTTTCCAGATACCCAGCCTATCTCTATTCCTCCTTACAGAATGGCTCCAGCTGAGCTTAAGGAATTGAAAGAGCAGTTGAAAGACCTTCTAGTTAAATTGAAAGAGCAGTTGACAGACCTTCTAGATAAGGGATTCATCAGACCTAGTATTTCGCTATGGGGTGCACCAGTGTTGTTCATGGATTTAATTAACAGAGTGTTCAAGCAGTACTTGGACTTGTTCCTTATCTTCTTTATTCATGAAATCCTCATTTACTCTAGGAATGAGGAAGAACATGAGAGTCATTTGATAGTTGTTCTGCAAACTCTCAAAGATCTCCAGTTATTTGCAAAATTTAGTAAGTGTGAGTTTTGGTTACAATCAGTTGCCTTCCTTGGGCATATTGTGTCTAGTGAAGGAATTTGAGTAGATTCCTAGAGGATAGAAGCAGTGAAACAGTGGCCCAGACCTACCTCTACTACAGATATCAAAAGTTTCTTGGGTTTAGCAGGCTATTACAGATGGTTCGTAGAAGGATTTTCATCCATAGCCTCACAATTGACTAGGTTGACTCAGAAAAAGGTTAAGTTCCAGTGGTCAGATGATTGTGAGAAAAGCTTTGCAGAACTGAAAACAAGGTTGACTACAGCTCCTGTCTTGACTCTACCAAAGGGTTCAGATGGTTATGTGATCTATTGCAATGCATCCAGAGTCGGCCTAGGTTGTGTGTTGATGCAGCGAAGTAAGGTTATAGCTTATGCTTCTAGACAGCTTAAGGTACATGAGAAGAACTACACAACTAATGACCTCGAGCTAGCAGCAGTGGTGTTTGCACTTAAGATTTGGAAACATTACTTGTATGGTGTTCACGTAGATGTGTTCACAGACCATAAGAGCCCGTAGTGCGTGTTCACTCAGAAAGAATTGAATCTTCACTAGAGGAGATGGCTTGAGTTCCTTAAGGATTATGATATCGCTTATGTGTTCCTAATGTGGGAGAGTTGAGGCACCAAATCTTTATAGAAGCCCATAATTATAGATATTCTATTCATCCAGGTGCCACTAAGATGTACCGCGATCTGCGGGAAGTCTATTGGTGGAATGGTATGAAAAGAGATATAGCAGATTTTGTGGCTAAGTGCCCCAATTGCCAGCAAGTCAAGGTAGAACATCAGAAACCAGGAGGTATGACTCAAGAGATTGACATTCCTACTTGGAAGTGGGAAGTGATCAACATGGACTTCATCACAGGTTTACCTCGTACTCGCAGACAACATGACTCCATTTGGGTGATTGTTGATAGGGTTACTAAGTCTTATCACTTTTTGCGGTCAAGACTACAGATTCGGCGGAGGATTACGCCAAGCTTTACATTAATGAGATTGTGAGGTTGCATGGGGTTCCTTTGTCTATCATCTCAGATAGAGGTCCTCAGTTTACCTCTCATTTCTGGAAGTCATTCCAGAAGAGTCTTGGTACTCAGGTTAATCTTAGCACAGCGTTTCATCCACAGACGGATGGTCAGGTAGAGCGTACCATTCAGACCTTAGAGGACATGTTGAGAGCTTGTGTGATCGACTTCAAGGGTAGTTGGGATGATCAGCTTCCTCTTATTGAGTTCGCCTACAACAATAGTTACCATTCCAGCATTCAGATGGCCCCTTATGAGGCATTGTATGGGCGTAGATGTAGATCTCCAGTTGGTTGGTTTGAAGTAGGTGAAGCAGTTTTGATAGGACCAGATTCGGTCCTTGATGCTATGGAGAAAGTGCAACTCATTAGAGATAGACTTAAGTCTGCCCAGAGTCGCCAGAAGTCTTATGCAGATGTGAGAAGAAGGGAACTAGAGTTCCAAGTTGATGATTTGGTTTTCCAGAAAGTGTCACCTATGAAGGAGGTGATGAAATTTGGCAAGAAAGGGAAGCTCTGTCCCAGATATGTAGGCCCTTACCGGATCTTGAGAAGGATTGGTAAATTGGCTTATGACATAGAGTTGCCAGCCGATTTAGCAGCAGTGCATCCAGTCTTTTACATTTCTCTTTTGAAGAAATGCGTGGGCGATCCAGCATCCATAGTGCCATTAGAGACTATGGTTGTGAAAGATAGCCTTTCTTATGAGGATGTACCAGTTGAGATACTCGATCGTCAGGTTAGAAGGTTGAGAAACAAAGAAGTTGCTTCAGTCAAGGTTTGGTGGAAGAGTCAGTCCGTAGAGGGAGCCACTTGGGAAGCA
>NW_006239022.1:716925-718275 GCF_000226075.1 Solanum tuberosum
AGCTCAGTCCTAGATATGTAGGCCCTTACCGGATCTTGAGAAGGATTGGTAAATTGGCTTATGACATAGAGTTGCCAGCCGATTTAGCAGCAGTGCATCCAGTCTTTTACATTTCTCTTTTGAAGAAATGCGTGGGCGATCCAGCATCCATAGTGCCATTAGAGACTATGGTTGTAAAAGGTAGTCTTTCTTATGAGGATGTACCAGTTGAGATTCTCAATCGTCAGGTTAGGTTGAGAAACAAAGAAGTCGCTTCAGTCAAGGTGTTGTGGAGGAGTCTGTCCGTAGAGGGAGCTACTTGGGAAGCAGAAGCAGCCATGAAGTCCAAGTATCCTCACATCTTTCCTTCCGATTCCATTCTAGCTTGAGGTAATAGTTCCTCTTCAGTCTTTTAGTCATTCATGCGAAAATTCAGTCTTAGAATCAGGTTCCTTCAGTTGTACTTGCATTTTCAGCGTATTTTGCATGTTCTTGGAACTAAGTTCAGTCAGAAATTCAGTTATCAGTGTTTAGTGGTAGGGATTTCAGCCCTCTCCCTCAATTTCAGCTAGTTTAGTCTTCATTCGAGGACGAATGGTACCCAAAGGGGGGAGATAATGTAACACCCCGTATCCGAAACAAACCAAAAATGTAGATTTTGAGAAGTTGCAGGTGCAACTTACGTTCACCATCCACGGACCGTAGGTCGGACCACGGCCCGTGCTTGTGGTCCGTAGTTCACCACTGCAACCCTTCCCCAAACCAGCTCAGAAAAATTAGCTAAGTTCCGACTCACGGACAGACCCACGGTCCGTGGGTCAGGTCACGGACCGTGGTTTGTGACCGTGGATCGATACCCCTAAACCCAGTTTCAGTCCTATGTGACATTTGACCAGCATGAACCGTCATTCGATGCACGGTCGATAGGTCTGATAGTAGGTAAGGGTAGCAGCCTAAATGAAAATTGTGATTGGGTCAACTTCAGATGGTCATAACTTTTAGCACAAAAGGAATTATGTGTCCCATTATTTATGATATGATAGATAATTTAATCCTCTTTCCAATGCCACCGAGTTTGCTAAAATCCGACCTCCGAGTAAAATGTTATGCTCGTTTTAGTGGGTTCCTTTCGCCCATTAGGTCCCTAGAATTCAGTCAGATTCTTGATTCCATGATTATGAACAGACATAGGGTTTCCAGAATTACAACAGATCATCATGAATTAGTTATTTAACTGCTCCAAATCAGATTATCATGTTATTGCTCAGTTTCTTACATAAATTTCAGAACCCTAGCTATGTATTTCTTTAGTTCTTGAATTACACATGCTAGGTCAGATATCTCAGTTATTCAGTTATACATGCCTCAGTT
>NW_006239022.1:719500-729990 GCF_000226075.1 Solanum tuberosum
TTGAGTTAATATCTTCCTTGTATTAAACTCATCAGTTTTCATTTATCTTAGTTATAGTATATGGGTATTTCCCATCTTTTCATCTTATTTATGATTTAGCTTCCGCACAGTTTCTATTATTTAGATTATATTTAGTATGCTCATGATCATGCCAGCAGGGTTAGCTTGGGATCACTTGTGGTCCTAGGTCCCGTGTCCGCGTCTCGGGGGTAGCTCGGGGCGTGACACCAAAGGACTTTGACTAATGCTACTTCCTTGGTTCTTAACTTGCGAACCTGGCGGTCTAGAATCTGAACAGGGATCTCCCCATAAGATAAGCTATCATTGATACCAATATCTTCATTTGGTATTATAAATGAAGTATCTCCCATACACTTTTTCATCATGGATACATGAAACACCGGATGAACCACTGCTAACTCTTGTGGTAGCTCTAACTTATAAAATACATTGTCAACCCTCTTAGATATTCTGTAAGGACATATATATCGGGGACTAAGCTTCCCCTGCTTACCAAATCTCATAACACCCTTCATTAGTGAAACTTTCAAGTATACCCGATCATCTACTTCAAACTCTATCTCTCTTCTCGTAACATCAGTGTATGATTTTTGACGACTCTGCGCCATTTTCAACCTCTCTTGAATGACTTTCACTTTCTCCATAGCTTGATGAACTAAGTCTAGTCCTATCAACCCTGCTTCACCAACTTCAAACCATCCAATTGGAGATCTGCATCTTCTCCCATAAAGAGCTTCATAAGAAGCCATCTAGATGCTAGAGTGGTAGCTATTGTTGTAAACGAACTCAATGAGAGGTAGGTGATCATCCTAATTCCCTTTAAAATAAATCACACATGCCCTCAATATATATTCTAAAGTCTGAATAGTGCACTCTGCTTCGCCATCTGTCTGAGGATGAAAAACAGTACTTAAGTTCACCTTTGAACCCAAGCCTTTCTGAAAAGATTTCCACAACTGTGCAATAAATTGCGCACCTCTGTCTGAAATAATCGAAACTGGCACCCCATGAAGTGTAACTACCTCTTGAATATACAACTTAGCATAATCCTCTGTTGTATGGGTAGTCTTTATCGGCAAAAAGTGAGCTGATTTGGTCATTCGATCCACAATCACCCAAATAGAATCATGTTGCCTGCGAGACCTTGGTAAACCTGTGATGAAGTTCATATTGATCATCTCCCACTTCCATTCCGAAAGTTCTATATTTTGAGCCATACCACCGGACCTTTGATGCTCTACCTTAACTTGTTGGCAATTCGGACACTTAGCAACCAACTCTGCAATGCCCTTCTTCATACTAATCCACCAATAAACTTCTCTCAAATCATGATACATTTTGTGAAACCTGGATGGATAGAATATCTGGAGCTATGAGCTTCCTCCATTATCCTCTCTTGGAGTTCATCCACCCTTGGTACACACAATCTACCTTGATACCTCAATACTTCATCTCCCCCTTGTTCAGAAGCCAATACTTTTTGCTTATGAACATTTGCCTTCAATTCAAGCAAAATAAAGTCTTGGTCTTGTTTCTCTTTTACTTATGACACTAAGGATGATTCAGCCACATTCATCACCACTACTCCTCCTTCTGTGGAATCCATTAGTCAAACTCATAAGTGTGCAAGTCTGTGCACATCTTTTGCTAACTCTCTCTTATCTTCCTCAAAATGGGTGGTACTACCCATAAATAACTTGCTCAAGGCATCAGCAACAACATTAGCCTTACCTGGGTGGTAAATAATACTCATGTCATAATCCTTGAGTAATTTTAACCACCTCCTTTGTCTGAGATTAAGATCTTTCTGAGTAAGCACATACCGAAGACTCTTGTGATCAGTGAACACATCCACATGCACACCATAAAGATAATGGCGCCATATTTTCAAAGAAAATACTACGGCATCCAACTCTAGATCATGGGTTGGGTAGTTTTTCTCATGAACTTTCAACTGTCTGGAGGCATAAGCTATAACCTTTCCATTCTGCATCAACACACAACCCAAACCAACTCTAGACGCATCACAATAAACAACAATTCCTTGTGTGCCTTCTGGTAAGGTCAATACTGGGGCAGTAGTCAACCTCGTTTTCAATTCCTGAAAGCTTTTCTCACAAGCTTACAACCATTGAAATTTCATTGTTTTCTGAGTTAACTTGGTCAAAGGGGATGAAATAGATGAGAAACCCTCAAGCTTCCGACTATTGAAACTTAACTGTTTTCTGAGTCAACTTGGCCAAAGGAGATGAAATAGATGAGAACCCTTCGACAAACCTTCTATAATAGCCATCCAAACCCAAGAAAATCCTAATATCAGTTGGAGATGTGGGTCTAGGCCAATTTTGAACTGCCTCTATTTTCTGGGTATCAACTTTAATTCCCTCTCCAGACACAATGTGGCCTAAGAATGCCACAGACTCAAGCCAAAACTCATATTTTGAGAACTTAGTATACAACTCCTTATCCTTTAGAGTTTGGAGAACTATTCTGAGATGGCTAGCATGATCTTCCTCATTCTTTGAATACATTAGTAAGTCATCAATGAATACGATAACAAACATATCTAAATAAGGCTTGAATACTTTATTAATGAGGTCCATGAATGCTGCAAGCGCATTGGTCAAACCAAAGGACATAACTAGGAACTCATAATGACCATAACAGGTCCTGAATATTGTCTTTGGAATGTCACATTCCCTTACCCTCAACTGATGGTAGCCTGATCTGAGGTTTATCTTAGAGAAACAGGTATCACCCTGAAGTTGATCAAAAAGATAATCAATTCTCAAAAGAGGCTACCTATTCTTGATGGTAACCTTGCTCAACTGGCGGTAATCTGTACACATCCTAAGGGAACCATCTTTCTTTCTTACAAATAAGACCAGAGCGCCCCAATGTGAGACACTTAGTCGAATGAAACCCTTATCTAGGAGGTCTTTTAACTGCTCATTCAACTCTTTTAACTCTGCTGGTGTCATTCTATATGGTGGAAAAGATATAGGACGAGTATCTGGAAGAATATCTATACTGAAGTCTATCTCTCTCTCAGGAGGGACTCCGGGAAGATCATTAAGAAAAACTTTTGGAAACTCTTTTACTACTGAAACTGACTGAATATGAGGTATCTCAACATTAGAGTCATTAACTCGGACTAAGTGATAGACACACCCCTTGGAGACTAATTTTCTCACCTTAAGGTATGAATGAAACAACTCTTAGGCACTGCTGAACTGCTAATCCACGCTATAACTGGTTCATTAGGAATTTAGAACCTAACAACTCGAGTTCTACAATCAATGGAGGCATAACAGGTATGAAACCAGTTCATACCAAGAATGACATCAAAATCTACCATTTCTAACTCAACTAAATCAGCCATGGTGTTCTTGTGATTGATGGAGATTACACAATCACGATATACTCACTCAGCTAGAATAGACTCCCCAACAGGTGTAGAAACACAAAAGGGTTCACAAAGTTTCTCAAGAAAAACATTAAAATTATTTGCAACATAAGGAGTCACAAAAGATAAACTTTCTCTTAGGTCTAGCAAAGGATAAACATCAAGAGTAAAGACTTTGATCATACTTGTGACAACATCTGGAGAATTCTCTTGATCTTGATCGCATAAAGGCGGTTTGCTCTTCCGCCAGTACCGAAAGTAGCTCATTTAGGTGCAGCCCTGTCTGGTGGAGCAACTGATGAAGAATGGGCTTTATTTCCCTGATTCCCATTACCTTGGTGGTTCTTAGGGCACTCTTTCATGAAGTGACCTTCTTGTCCACACTTGAAACAACATGTGGAGCCATCGCGACACTTACGTGGGTGGGTCCTACAAAACTTAGCACACGCAGGAGCCCAGTTACCTCATTGTGCAACACTACCCTGAGACTGTGCAGGTCTAGCTTTGAAGTTCTGTGAATTTGACCATTATACTCACCTTTCTTTCTGGGTGCAGCTGCACTAGCAGATGATGGAGCAGGTCCTTTTTGCTTTTGTTGGAAAGAAGATCGGTTCACATTATTCCTCTACTGCCCTGACTCATTCCCTGTCTTTGCTTTCTTGTTTCTAAATTCCTCCCTATCCCTCAACTTCTCTTCCTCCACCTGCTGAACATAGACCATCAACCTTGCTATATCTGTGTCCCAAATTAGCATGGATGCCTTGCTCTCTTTACTTGAGATACGGGACAACCCAGCAACAAAAAACTCATCCTGCTTCTCATATCCGCAACCATCTCCGGAGCATATCGGGATAGTTGGGTGAACTTTAAGTTGTAATAATGAACACTTAGTGCATCCTGCTTGAGGGTGAAAAACTCTTATACCTTGGCCTCTTTTGGTTCTCGGGGAAAGAAGCTCCCCAAGAAGGCCTCCTCAAAACAAGCCCAACACGCAGGTGGTTCTCCCTTAGCTCTACCCTTCTTCCACTGGTCAAACCAAGTCCTAGCAACATTCTTTAGTTGATATGCAACTAGTTCTATTCGCTCAGCATCGGCAACATGCATAACTTCAAATACCTTTTGCAGCTCCTCAATAAAGTTCTCTTGATCCACAGTAGTGCTTGAACCAGTGAAACTTGGATGATTCATCCTCAAGAACTCTCGGATCCTCGAAGTATCAGCCACTTCCTTTCTAGCTCCTCTTTGTTGCCCAACCTGGCTAGTAACAGCTTAGCTCAACATTCGAATCGCTTCCCTAAACTCAACATTTGTGACTTCTCCTTGGGGTTGCACTTTAGGTGCATTAGGTACCCCTTGCTCCTCAACATTCCTCCTAGCAGGAAGACCTCGGACAGCTCTTCGTGAAGGCATGATTAATTGAAAAACACACGCAAGCACAAATTAGAAAGAGACTTTATAGATATGAACTCTATCGCACGAAATGAGAAAATTTCCTAAGTGTTGCAGCCTCCTAATTATAGATGTGGCGTGCTTCACACCGATAACTAGGACTCTACAGACATGGCTTCATAGACTCCCTAGGACTCTTGAACTCTGGGCACTGATACCAAGTTTTTCATTCCCCGAGCCTACACCCTGAGCGGGACTTGCACTCGAGAACCATTTATGGCCCCAAGCGAACCCTTGGCCTGGCTTACTTACTCAGCGGAAGAATTAAACATAAGAGACAGTCTCAAAATATAACTCATGGAATAACTTAAAGAGATATAAAGCTTCATCAAAATGGCAACTCAATTCTTAACGTATACACCTGAAAATGGAAAAACTAAAGAACTATAACTTCTCATCTATGAAGCCTCGAAAACAAAGAGGGATATCGGGACAAGACCCCCGATCATCCAAACAACTGAAATACTAGAAAGCAAAGTAAAAGGAGTCCTCCAGAAAGCGATGAGGCTCACCAACTGACTCTGAGTTCTCAACTGGATCAACGAGGCGCTGGATGTTGATTTTGGTTACTTGTGTCTGCATCATAAAATGATGTAGGCCAAATGGCATCAGTCAATTGAATGTATGAGTATGCGAGGGGAAAACTAAACATAACATAAGCTTGAAAGGAATCTGAAAGGAACACTTACCTTGGCTTTACTCAACTCAAAAGAAAAGTAAAAACAACAACAAAGGTGCAGTTTATACAAAACATTTTAAAAAGTAGGTGACAACTCAATGTATCAAAGAAAATGCAGTGCCAACTCAATTACATATAAAGTAATATAATAATGTGGGAGTTTCTCTAACCGGCAACCACTACTATAAGCCTAAGTAATGATACATCGTCTTGCCCACACTGCCAGAACTGTCCTATAATTTGTCGTCATATAGAACGACTTAACTAAGTGGATCCACTAGTCAATGCTAAAAATCACTAAGGAGTCATCTAAAAAGTATTATCCTTTCTACCCATGATGTCTACATAGTTTATGGAGACTTGAGTTATTATGAACTCGCGTCCCTATATCGGTGCTCAATACTACTCCCAAAATATTCAGCTAATATGTTTTAAAACATAACTCTTTATGTGGTTTGAGATTATTACTCAAAATCTTTCTCTAAAAAGAGATGTTACTCAAACTGCTCAAAACTCTTTTGGAAATCTCATTTTCCTCCTCTTTTAAATGTTAAAACATTTACTCTTCGGAATACTTAGTTCCCATATATCATTTTAAGAAATGAACTTTACTCTTACTCTTTACGGAACTCAAAGCTAAAGTCTTAAAACAAAGTTAATACGTTTGTAAAGGACTTCTTAAAATATGGTACATGCCGAATTGTGGATGTGAACGACTCCATGCAAGGTTTTCAATAACCATAGATAGAACTCAATAACTTCAATGATACTACTCCTCTCAAAGGTACTCAACTGATGGAGTTCATGCGGAAGTTATGGGCATAAACGACTCGACTTAAGGGTCAAAATATCAATAAGGAACTCATTTATACGACTCTTCTCATTATCATACTTACTTACTCAAAACTTAACTAAAATTGATGATGGATCTCAAAGGATTCACAATTGAACTCAAAGGCTTCCTTGAACTCTACTCTTAACTCTCTCTTGAATATGAATTATGAATTCAAGAGTTATGGTTCATGATATGAAGGATATCGTGATGACAAAATAGACTCATGAATACATTTTCCTCACTCTCATACTCACTTCCTCGAGTCTTGACACAAGTTATTAAAAATTGTAGAAGACTCCTCAAAGGGCTCAAATGAACTTTCTCAAAAATGTTTGAGAGAACTCTCAAGACTTGACTCTCAACTCTACCTTGAATGTGATTTATGAATTCAAGGTTGCGATCTATGATAGAAAAGATCTTGTGATGTTTAGGAGTGTTTTTAGATAGTAAAACATGAAAAACGATCAAGAAATCATTGTTTAGAAGCAAGTCCGCGACGCAGAGATGCATTTAATTATTTGGCCGCGAAATAAATATTGAGGCAAAACGGTCCGTGACCACTCCGTGACACCCAGATTTGCCCGACATGTTCCTTCTTCGTTTTCTAACCCCAATTCGCCTAAATTCGAATTTTTTTTCTCAATTCCTCTTTAGATTAAGATACCCAACACATGTACACAAGAATCTAACTCAAAACAACTCTAACAATCGACCTTAAACTCTCAAGAACTCCTCAATCTCATCCGCAATTCAAGAACGAAAGCAATTCAAGAATACAACTCAAGAACATCAAAGTCTCAATCTTTTAGGACGAATTTAATGCTGGAATTAACATATTTGGCATGTGGGTGAAAAAGCCCAACACTATGGAACCTTACATAACTCTTAGGAATTAAACCCATGGCGAAAATCCACAACAAAACACAAGACTCTCGACAAACGCTTTGATCCTCTCCTCATTTCTCCTCTTTTCTCTTCTTTTCTCTTCTTGAACTCTAAACTAAAACCCTAAGCGTATATTAGGATTATAAAACTGAACCTAATAGGATTAGACCCCTTAAAACCTTAACTAAAAATGAATTAAATCTATTTGGGTAAGGAAAAGACCAAAATACCCCTTCCTATTTTCGGGTAACTTTCCTTAGTTGGACAACCTGACTTCAAAAAGGCATATCTCACTCATCCAAACTCGAAACTTAGCAATCTCGGTGGAGTTGGAAAGATAATCAAAGACCTTTCATTAGATACCTTGTATCCCACCTAACTCATCATGTACTGAGAGTTATGGCCATTTGAAGTTGACCCAAAACTTAAAGGAACTTAGGAATGACTTGAATGAACTCTCTTTAGTTCTTCTTGGAACTCAAGGTGTTACATCTAGTGACCTTAATACTTAAGAAATTTTTAATTCCTCAGTAAAATCCTACTCACAACAAAGGAGGGTTTGAGTCTTAGTTCGAAAAAAAATTTGAGGTGTTACAATATCTCCTCCTTGGGATCACTCGTCCTCGAATGACGGCTGAACTGGGTATGGAATGGGGTTACTCTTACTAAGTTCTGAGTCTAATGGTATGCTCTTATTATATTCAAGCTTAACCCAAATTCTTAGGTTCGGGTTCTAAACCTCGATAGGGAATCTCATCCCAAAACTATTACTCTTTACCACCACATTGGGCTCATATCAAGAACCACCTAATGTTTAACAACACCACATTCAAGTTTAGTACTCTAACAACTCCATGGATTCCTACTAAATAACTCCTTCAGAACCAACTAAGGGCTCTCATTTAACTATTTCTCATAGTAAAACCTTATCCTTCTCTTCCTCCTCATTTATAACCTTAGATGGAATCATCACACCATCATCATCACGATAAGAACATCAACCTCTTGTTTCTAACATCACACCACTACTAAAAGGACCTCTAAAAAGATATCCCCCAAACTCTTGGAACTCATTACTATCTTACTCTCAAACACTTGACTTGATTTCTCATCTTGTCATCTCACCCTTAGGTCTAAAGCTGGCACTCGAAAGCTATGGACCTATTCCATTATCTCTAACCTGATCTACATCCTCTTTTACTCTAACATTCGGGAGAAGCTTATCTCATGACTACCTACTCTCCATAAGTACGTACTAAGACCTCTTCCTAAGGTGCTTCTCTTAACATCTTTTGATTACATACCCTCTCGGTATACCTCTTAATGTTCTTGTTACTCTTGTGACTTAGCCACACTTCACTGCCCTTATCTAAAAGTTAGGGTCTCTCACTTGTACTACTCATATTTATTGCAGCTAACATCTCAATTTCTTACCTACTCTATGTTAAGTCTTCTAGATCAAATCTCAAGACTAGCATCATCACCCTCATATTGCCATTCTTTTGATCATGACACTCATCTCAAATTCAAGCTTAATGTTTATTACTAAACCTGAACATCAATATGATTTCTCGCTTACTATACTATACCTCATTACTTGATCAGTTTTATAACCTTCTAAACATCATAACCCTCTCAAAGAAATCATAAGCCTAGATTAGATCTATCACTTATAAATACTCTGCTTTCTTATTCAACACATGAATTTAGTCTCCTCTAATACGATGGAACATCGACATCAACTCTATTCTGGTTAACAAATATATACTCTATCTCATCTTGACTAGCAACTCTGACTCTACCCATAAGGGAAAACTCCTCATCAATAACTTACTGGGTGCATGACTATAGTAATATATCTCTTCAAAGCACTATCTCCCTTTCTTAAATCACTAAACCTCTGCATACTTTCCTCTAACTCTGGCTCTTTCACTACTACTACTTATGATCTCGTAACTCATGCTACCATTTGGGGTGAAAATACTTTCCAAGATCTAAACATACTTCTTCATAAGGATCTCAGCTGAAACAAGGCTTAAGGAAAAGAGTACAACTCGCTTTTAGCTCAACGCACGATTCATATAATATGAGTGCATTCCTTCTGAAACTCAACACTTAACTCCTCATGGGATTCTCTCAAGCCCCTCTAGAGTCTCATGACATCCTCAAGACTTTTGCTAAGAACAACTCATCGATAAAGAACTGACTTTCCTTTTCAACCACCTCTACTATAATGGGTAGTCGAATTAATCTAAGAAATGCACGAGTATGAATAAATATATATGACTTAGCTCTATTGCACGATTAAGAGTAAGAAAGAAGGGAAACTTTTCTTGAATGTCTGTAGTCCCTCGGTTATAGAAGTGGGGCCCTCACAACCATAAACAGGACCCTACTGACACGGCTTCATAGACACACTAGGACTCTTGTGCTCTGATACCAAGTTTGTCACGACCCGAGCCTACACCCTGGATGTGGCCGGCACTCAAGAACCATTGTTGGTCCCCAAGTGAACCCTCATTCTGGCTGACTACAAGCGGAAGACTAACTTAAGCAAGCAAAAGCTGAAAAACTGAATATAATTCATGAAACTTACAAATCTTTAACTCAAATGAATAACTCTAAATAAAAATTGAATATTCAACAAGACAACAATAGGCAACTCAAGTCTTTAATACATTTAATAAGATAAATGAAATAGACTTCTCAAACTCTACTATCTATTTATGAAGCCTCTAAATGACAAAGATGGAAGTTGGGACAAGACCCACAACATCCTACCAACTTATATAACTGAAAGGTAAATGAAATCCTCCGGAAGCAAGGAGGCTCACCATAGATAACTCGAATTCCATGTGGTATCAACGAAGCTCCTGTTGATGATCCCAAATACCTGAATCTGCATCATGAAAGGATGTAGGCAAAACTGGCTCAGTACATGGAATGTATAAGCATGTAAGGGGAATTCTAAAGCATAACATAAGCTTGAAACTTGATAAAATGGGAAACATACTTACCTCTTCTCAAACTTACTCAACTCAAGGAATACTGAAAACTACTCAAACTTACTCAACTCAAAAAGTACTCAAGGATAAGATACTCAACTAAGTAATAAGGTTCTCAACTCAGTGAAATGAGGCTTAACTCAATAATAAGGTACTCGACTCAATGAAGCACAGTTCAACTCAAGATACTCAACTCGAAGGTACTCAACT
>NW_006239022.1:739325-765451 GCF_000226075.1 Solanum tuberosum
TCAAGGAATACTCAAGGATACTCAAACTTACTCAACTCAAAAGTACTTAAGGATAAGATACTCAACTAAGTAATAAGGTTCTCAACTCAATGAAATGGGGCTCAACTCAACAATAAGGTACTTGACTCAATGAAGCACAGTTCAACTCAAGATACTCAACTCTAAGGTACTTAAGTCAAGTGCCCAACTCAAGATACTCAACTCGAAAGACTCAACTAATGATACTCAAGGATAAAGCAATCGTAAAAGATGCAATATATATGGAAAGCTATAAAATTGTAGATAGCAATGTATTGAAAAATACAATAATACTCAATGTGTATATAAAAATACACTACAACTCTATGGGAGTTTCTCTAACCGACAACCACCATTATGAGCCTAAGTGATGATATAACGTCTTGCCCACGCTGCCAGAACTGTCTTATACTTTGTCGTCATATAGAATGACTTAACTAAGTGGATCCACTACTCAATGCTAAAAAGTACTAAGAAGTCATCTAAAAAGTATGATCCTTTCTACCCATGATGGCTACATGGTTTCTGGAGACTTGAGTTATTATGAACTCGCGTCCCCATCTCGGTGCTCAATACTACTCCCAAAATATACAGCTCATATGTTTAAAAACATAATTCTTTCCGTGGTTTGATATTATTACTCAAAATCTTTCTCTAAAAAGAGATGTTACTCAAACTGCTCAAAACTCTTTTGGAAATCTCAGTTTCCTCTCATCTTAAATGTGAAAACATTTACTCTTGGGAATACTTAGTTCCCATATATCATTTTAATTAGGAATGTAATCTCAAATGGGTTAGAAACTCAATACTTAAGACTTAGGACATGAAAATATTACTCCTCTCATAGATACTCAACTTCTGGAGTTCATGCGGAATTTATGGGCATGAACGACTCGACTCGATGGTCAAAATATCAATACGGAACTCATTTATACGACTCTTCTAAATCTCATACTTACTTACTCAAAACTTAACTCAAATCGATGATGGATCTCAAAGGATTCACAATTGAACTCAATGGCTTCCTTGAACACTACTCTTAACTCTCTCTTGAATGTGAATTATGAATTCAAGAGTTATGGTTCATGATATGAAGGATATCGTGATGACAAAATAGACTCATGAATACATTCTCCTCACTCTCATACTCACTTCCTCGAGTCTTGACACAAGTTATTAGAAATTCTAGAAGACTCCTCAAAGGGCTCAAATGAACTTTCTCAAAAATGTTTGAGAGAACTCTCAAGACTTGACTCTCAACTCTACCTTGAATGTGATTTATGAATTCAAGGTTGCGATCTATGATAGGAAAGATCTCGTGATGTTTAGGAGTGTTTTTAGATAGTAAAACATGAAAAACGATCAAGAAATCATTGTCTAAAAGCAAGTCAGCGACGCGGAGATGCATTTAATTATTTGGCCGCGAAATAAATGTTGAGGCAGAACGGTCCGTGACGCGAAGAAAATTTTGTCAACCCTGAGGAACAGGTCCCCGTCATGGACCTGGTATCCAGATTTGCCCGATTTGTTCCTTCTTCATTTTCTAACCCTAATTCACCTAAATTTGATTCTTTTTCTCAATTCATCTTTAGATTAAGATACACAGCACATGTACACAAGAATCTAACTCAGAACAACTCTAACAATCGACCTTAAACTCTCAAGAACTCTTCAATCTCATCCTAAATTCAAGAACGAAAGCAATTCAAGAATACAACTTAGGAACATCAAAGTCTCAATCTTTTAGGACGAATTTAATGCTGAAATTAACATATTTATCGTGTGAGTGAACAAACCTAACACTATGGAAGCTTACATACCTCTTAGGGATTAAACCCATGGCGAAAATCCTCAACAAAATGCAAGACTCTCGACGAACGCTTTGATCCTCTCCTCTTTTCTCCTCTATTCTCTTCTTTTCTCTTCTTGAACTCTCAACTAAAGTCCTAAGCTTATATTAGGATTATAAAACTGAACCTAATAGGATTACACCCTTAAAACCTTACTAAAAATGAATTAAATCTATTTGGATAAGGAAAAGACCAAAATACCCCTTCCTATTTTCGAGTTACTTTCCTTATTTGGACAGCCAGACTTCAAAAGGGTGTATCTCACTCATCCGAACTTGAAACTTAGCAAACTCGGTGGCATTTGAAAGATAATTCAAAGACCTTTTATTGGACACCTTGTATCGCACCTAACGCATCTTGTAATGAGAGTTATGGCCGATTGAAGTTGACCCAAAACTTAAACGAACTTATGAATGACTTGAATGAACTCTCTTTAGTTCTTCTTAGAACTCAAGGTGCTACATCTAGTGACCTTAATACTTGGGAAATTTTTAATTCTTCGGTAAAATTCTGCTCACAACAAAGGATGGTTCGAGTCTCAGTTCGAAAAAAATTCTGGGGTGTTACAATTATGTAATAAAATATTTCACTATTAATATTTAATGGATAGAAATTAACCTATCAACCTCCTTTGTACATGAAGTACTGATAACGTCTATATATAAGGATTCAAATCTAGATTATCTTATGGAAAAAAAGGTTGAAACTTTATGGATAGATTGTGTAAAATATTTTTACCCGATCACATTGCTTATAATGTGATAATAAGTAATTTTGTGTAATGAATATTAACTGCTAAACCTTTAAAAAAAATCATCATTAATGAAATTAACCTATCAACGTCCTTTGTGCAGAAGTATTGATAACACCTATTTATAAAAGGATTCAAATCGAGATCATCTTATGGAAAAAAAAAGGTGCAAACACCATGTATAGATGGTGTAAAATTATTTTACATGATCACGTTGCTTATGATGTGATAATAAGTAATTCTCTATAATAAACATTAATCACTAACCTGACAAATTACATAATAACCTGTTATGATAATTCAATTTAAGAAAATTTAATATGTGACAATGATGTTCATTGCACAAGATTTCCTTTTAATTTTAGGTTCATAAACCTGAAGACTCACCAAAAATAAAAGTGAACAAACAAAGTAAGAGAACATTAGCAATCAAAATTATGAGCTAAATGTCAATATTGTCATGCAAAAGGAAATTAACACTATGTATACATACTCTCTATAAATTAAATGAATAAACAAAAGGTTTAATACATCAACGATAAATCCTTAAAAAGTGTTTCTATTAGATATTTCTATTTAAGAGTTTGAAATTTGTTTTAAGTATTCCCAAGCGCCCATTATGAAGTCACATAAAATATGTCAAATTTAATTATACACATCAATATTAATTGAAATGTGTATGATGCTTTAAGGTTTATTAAGAAAATTATATATTGTGTATATTTAAAGGAGAGAGTGCAACTTCAAAATACATGAAGAAACCTTTTTAAATTTTGTTCGAAAGTGTTTATAAGAACAATTTATCATGTGCTCATGTACTCAATCGTAATATGTTATTGTTTGAACTACAATATACCCTGGGTGTGGAAACTTAGGAACTCTGATGTGACCACCATGCCTATGTTTGGGGAAATACCTATTGTAATTCCTTATAATATATTTGTCTAAATTTTCTCCCTCTCTGATTCTTTCTCTATATATATTCTTTTACGTTTGGTTGATAATTATTAAAGCTATTTTCATGCAATTACTTTACCATTAATTGTGTAGTATAAAATTCACTCAACGTGATAAATAAACCAAATATATCTAATGAAACTAATTCAAAGTTACTTAGAAGAAATAATTGATAAACTTTCTTTGTTTTGGTAATGACAAATATTTTCTCAAGTGATACAACTTTCGATGAAAATATCTTATCGATTCACTATTTTCTAATACAAACTATAAGTAAAAATTAGAGATCAATGTGCAACACATGTGCGTGTGCGCGTGTGTGTGTGTTTGTATGTGTGTGTGCCTATGCATGTGTGTGTGTGTGTGTTTGTTGTATATAGATCCATAAAAATGGCACAACATATATTATTTGAACACATAATTGTAAATACAACAAGCACAGAACTAAAATATTTAAAGATCAAATTCATAAAATTTGAATTTAAAGTAAATAATTGTATATTCTCTCTAACACTTTAAGCTTTTAGATGAGACGATCACACACAGAAGTCTGCATTTGAGTTTTATTGCTATTCATATAACAAATCACGTTCTTGACACATAAGAAAGAATTAGTACTCCACACGTGTGGGACATATTAAAAATGTAATTAAGTGAATAAAAATGTACACTCTCTATATATGATATATGGACTTGTGAATTATAATTGAGAATTTATGAGTTAAACTGTGTGAAATGTCAAGATCTTGAAATACATTATTAAAGAATGACAAAAGTCTCACATTGGTGGTTAATGAGATGTGTGGACTCCTTATAAGGCTTGGGCAATCCTCCTCCCTTTGAGCTAGCTTTTGGGGTGTGAGTTAGGGCAACACCAAATTTAACATGGTATCAGAGCAGGACCCGTCTCACCCAATGTTAGGGGCCCCAAAATTCAAATTGCCGACGCACCAGATCCTAAGCATTGGGTGTGAGGTGGGGTGTTAAAGAATGACAAAAGTCTCACATTGGTGGTTAATGAGATGTGTGGACTCCTTATAAGGCTTGGGCAATCCTCCTCCCTTTGAACTAGCTTTTGGGGTGTGAGTTAGGCCCAAGACCTAATTTAACATACATCATATCAAGTTTTTTTAATTTTTCAAAATATCAAAGTCAAGCTTTATTGTTTATGATTATTTTTTTCTTATTGATGAAAAATTAAATTTAGTTTATTAAAGGCATATTTGTTGGCAAAATTTGGTATTTTATTCATGTCTTTGGAGAAAACAAAAAAAAATAAAGTTACACCTCCACGGGCAAAACCCAAACCTAACTAGCCCATTACTAAAAAACAAAATAAATAATAAAAAAAGGAAATGAATAAACCCAGGCCCAACCCAAACCAGATAGTGAAGTATATCTATTCAAGGGTAGGGTTTCATAATTAGATCCCCTTCACAAATCTTTGTCCCTTCGCCTCTTTCTCCTCTTTTCCTTTGATTTCATTTCTTCACCTAAGAATGTTGACTCCTTGGACTAATCTATCTCTCTGCCTTCTCTTGCTATGGATTATCAACGTGATGTTAATGTTCTTCCTGATTGAAGAATCAACTACAAGAGTAAGTATCGTGGTTTCTGAGTTTGTCCTCCTTGCTTGCTACTGAATTCATAGTTTTTTTACAGTTATGTTCTTAGGTTCCATGGGTTTTGCTTGATTGTGTTTTTTGCTGTCAGATCCTGTCTAAAGGAGGAAAGCATCTTCACTTGGTAAGTCTTCTCACTTATTTTTCTCCTTATCCTTTTCTACAGGTGGTCATGTGACAAAGTGTATGGGAAGCTCTGCTCTGCTGCCCACTACTGCTGATGGTTTCCTCCAGGTTTAATCATTCAATTCTTGACTCCAGATCCCCCATTATGCAGAGTATTTTTTGTTGGCTTTAATAGCATAGGCTACATAGCATTTGCCCTATTTGTTGTCTCTAAGGCCTTTGTAAATATTCTTTTTCCAGAAAACTTTATGTTGTAGCCTATCCCTGCCCCATATCCTCTTAAAGGTGATACTCTTAAGCACGGGCATAGTAGTTTGTCGTTGTTGATGATTCTCCTCCCATTAGTCTCCATGCTATTAAAACTTGTGAAAGTGCAATTTCCTCTGTCAATAGCTATGGTTGCGATATGATCTGCTAATTTATCTCCTTCTCTTAGAATGTGTTGAAAAGTAAATTGTTTCTCCTGTAAACATGCTCATATTTCCGTCACCATTGCTCCAATGATCAATGGACATGCCCACTTCCCTTCTAATACCTTGTACATTAGCATTGAGTTTGTCTGAATGATAATTTTTCTATGTTGTGACTATTTGGAATGTTTCCATGCCTCTAGTATGGCTTTAGTTTCTGCGTCTGTATTAGTAGTATTCTCTATTCTTGCTCCTTTAGCGTATTTAATATCTCACTTATCATTCCTTAAGCAAAAGGCATAAGAACTGATATTCAAATTTCTCCGAGATGCTCCATCTGTATTATATTTCACCCACCCATTCGGTGTCAATTCCCATAAGACTCTCTTCCCCTTCATTTTAGGTCTGTAAATTGTCCATTCTATCAGCATATCAGACCAATTAACAGGACAAGACCTATGAGGCTGCCTTATTCTTGCCAGCATATACATATTCCTAGTGACATTGAGAATGATTCGTGTTACTGATGTGTTCTTTCCTTCATGCTTTATCCTATTTCTTTTTCTCAATAATTCTCATATTAAAAAGATGGGTAGAGCTCTGTAGAAATGTCTCATATTCTTCCAAACATTTGTCCCCCACCATGGCATTATAACTTCTCTTAATTGAAGTCCATCCATGTTTAGAGCTACAAAAGAGCAAAAGTAGGACCAAGTCCGGTTAGTTGAATAAGATTTTAGAAAAACATGAGCTAGTGTCTTTTTTTGAGGTCTTTAACAACACCAACATTTGGATGGGTCCTCTAAACCCCATCTTCTCACTCTATCATCAAAATGGATTTCAAAAGGTACACCCTTTGTACACATCCATTTGTAAATTATGTTTTCCTCTTCCTTGTGTCTGATATAGTGCCAAGCAGATTTAATTGAGAAGCTTCCCCTTGTGATCTCTAGCATCCAACAAGGTTTATCAGTCATTGCTTCATTCTTTGGGGATGAATATTCTGTAGATTATGATTCATCAGCTCTTGTGGGAATATCTCTTCTAGTACCTCTATATCCCTTTCTCCTAGTCTGGTTAGTTCAATAACTATTTTGTATGTTTTATAATGAGATTATTTAATCTATTTTACTATGAGGTTTAACATATTTTTCTATAATAATTGTAGGTTGACCTGATCTGAGTACATTTGTATCCTCACAATGTTATCAACAGCACACTTAAGACCTAAAGCGAGGCACACAATATGTTGGATGTTTCGGCACATTCTAATTCCTCTCCAACTGTTAAGTAGCTCCCGAGAGGTATGAAAAATGCATTTTCAAATAAAATTATCATCTAAGCTAACTACGCAAAGTTGTGAGACTTCTGGAAGAAAAAACAAAGTTGAATGACTATAATGACCATTAACTATAAGTTTTGTCAAAGTTTAAATTCATGTAATCTTGTTAATAAGAGGTTGAATAAATTCAACTCTTTGACCATTTCTTTGTTTTCCTTCTTATTTTCTCTATTGATTTTTGTGTAATTTTGTAGGAGAATTCAAGAATATTTGTATAAAAGATTGAGCCAACAATGAAGCGCTTGAGAACTGCTTATGAAGAAAGAAAAAAAGAGGTTAGCTCCTTTTTTTTGTTTCTACTAAGTAATCTGTGATTTTTTCTTGTGTGTGTATAAATATTTAACCAATAAGATAATATCCACGTATCATTTTCTTGGTGGGATAAGGAACAAAAATTCAAGATTAATGTTATTCCACATTTTATTAGGGTGTTAGTTAATCCTAGGATAAATTTTATACTAAATTGGTGGTATTGGATATCACATATAAAAGGTGAGATCCAAGAGTAGAACTTTATGGCTCAAAGTATAGGATTGAAGTGTAACTCCTTTTGTTAACTAGGGTTCGAAATCAATTATTTGTACTTAATTTAGTGAAATTTATAATACAGAAGTACAAATTCAAACTAATTATTAGCTTATGATGAATCTATAATCGATTCTTTACATGACAAATTTAAGGTTTGAAATTTATAAGTTTGAGTTTGGGATTTTCTACTATAGTCGATTTTAATCTACTCGTATGTAGGATTTTAGTGAAAGTTACTAGGGTATGATACGAATCCTATGAACATACACATTTGTCCTTCTCTCAAAAGAGAGGATGGCCAAGAAAAGTACATTTCTAGAAATGATTTCCTTTTTAAGTATCTCTGAGTGTCTCCTAAAACATTAATGTTGAATCTGAGTAAATGAAGCATGTATAATAATCCAACATGAGATTTAGGCTTAAGAACTTCTCCATTTTTGCCTCTTAATGGAAATAATTCTAACTAAAGTATCACCAAAAGAAGATCGCAAAACGTGGCCATTGATGTTTAATCTTTAAAATGGTCCATTAATAAGAAAACCACCATAAATTGATTGGAATCTCAAAGCAATTCCAAATGACTAAGCCATACCAAGATTGGTCCAGACACATGCCTTCACGCGCGGTTTGACTTTGGCAGTCTCTAGTGGCTTCACCGGTGCTTGAGCTCCACTCACATCTCCTCCAACCACCAAATTCTGGTTAATGGGGGATCATTGGGATGTATTCTCCCTAGGCATACGATGACAACTAATTTTAAAGTCAAACGAATCAAAAATAAGATATTTGCTAATTCTGCCAACCACGATGAACCATTACTTCAAATCTTACAGTGCAGGTTAGGCTCTGATACCATGATCAACGAAATGGAGAGAATAATTTGTATATTATTCAAAGGATAAATATGTATAAATACAATAACATTAGAAGCTAACTAAGGCAAAACGATAAAGAGGAAATCCTAAAGGTATGATGTTATCTATCTATATCTTTGTACAAAATCAAGAAACAGATCTATATACATTCTGTAACAGTAATTATCATCCTCCTATTCTCAATGGTGTTTTTCTATTGGTTTATGTTTTTACATTCAAGAATCTTAGTTTTGGTTATCTTTATTTTCCCTTGATTGACCGACACTATCAATCAATTTTGGACATGCTCTATTTGCACATCTAAACTTTGTCATCTAATTCAAAACCCTCATATGGAAGCATGGATCGAAAGAGTTCCTAGAGTATAAGGGGATGAAATATATCTCATGTCAATACTTATAAATATGTGTTTAATTTGGTTTGATCAAGTTATGATTTTCTCCTTTTAGATGAACTTTATGTGAATTAATGTCAATCCTGGAATAACATCCCAATGAGTGCTATATTGCATGAAACTTTGCGCTAAGAGTTACAGAGAATCCATACATATTAGTACTGAAAATGTGGAGCGATGCAACTTGAAAATGTCGCTAGAGGAAAAACTAGACTGGGAACACGAAATGCTAGAAATTTGAAGAGAAAATATGTGAAATAGGAGTGGAAAACAACGTAAGTACCACTTGTTGGATTGGTAAGAAATGCATACCTAACGCGTATTTTGGAACTTAATTTGAATCATAAACACCAAACAGGTTCAAGAAGATAATGTATCTATTATGTAAATTTGTTGACTTAACAAGTTAAGGTTGTGTTAAAGAGTCTTCTTCATTAAATCATATATACTTAATTGGTTATTCTTTAATATTTTTGTTTGTTGACATATTTAGCTGGTGGATTTAGCTAAATATAATAATTGGATTTGAACAGGTTAGATTGTTTGAGGTTGAAGATTCCCATTTTAGTTTATAGTTGAGATTTTTTTGAAGTTTTGTCTTATTTCACTACCTTCTATCCAAAAGATGCACTAAAAATCTCCACTCTATGATTTGTGGTTTTGAGTGTTTCTATTGGATGGTGTATATAATTGCTAAGGTCGTTTAACTTTCGTAAAAAGATTGCACCATTATGACCATATATTGTTTTTATTGTTTTGGTATCCTCTTGCAGATAAGTATATGCATTAGAATTACTAAAATAGTCAAGTTAAACATTAATGAGTCAGATAGTGTTGGAGATGTCAAAGCTTTTCTTCATGATAAGGAGGGCATACCGATATGTCATCAGTAGCTATTTTCAGAAGATAATAGTCTAATGGATGCACGGAAGTTAGTTGATTATGTCATTTGCAAAAACTCCATACCGGTAAAGAATGGTGATTGTAGTGCCACAAGAATTGCTAAAACTCTTCTTTGATCTTATATTGATATAGAATGGTGAAAGCTCATCTAACTTGGCTGGCTATTCCCGCCGAGTCAATCTTCCAGTCGGAGGATATAATGGTGTATCATGGTTATCTACGTTAAAGTCATACTCACCTTTAAATGATGTGTTAAGTCTTTTAAGGCAATGCATTCTGTCCGATCATATGCCGAAGTTGCAAAATTGTGTGAAGAACTTTTGTATTTAGTGGTGGTGATGGTGGTGATAGTGGTGCTCTTGGAGCCGAAAGCTTGTGGTACAATACAGGTACACCCCTAACACTCATTGCTCCTTTGTTCCACTCTTTCTAGTATCTTAAGTTTCTCATGTTGATGTTATGTTGATTTTGTGAAGTTGTATCATATAGACCAACTGATAACAAGTGGATTCTACGTTCCCCTTTGAATACGAAAAAGGGTGCTTTAGCTAGTGCCACTTGGAAGGACAAATCTTTTGCAATTGGCAGTGGAAATGTGATTGATTGCTTTTTAGAGGTTGAGATGTCAATCAAAAAAGAGATAGGTGATTGATTATCATCTCAACTTCTGAAAAATAGTCAATCACATTTCCACCGCCAATTGCAAAAAAATTGTCCTTCCAAGTGGCACCAACTAAAGCACCCCTTTTCATATTCAAAGGGAAACGTAGAATCCACTTGTTATCAACTGTTCTATATGATACAACTTCACAAAAGAAACATAACATCAACATGAGCAACTTAAGACACTAGAAAGAGTGGCACAAAGGAGCAATGAGTGTTAGGGGTGTACATGTGTTTTACCACAAGCTTCCGGCTCCAACAACACCACCATCACCACCACCAAATACAAAAAGGTCTCCACACAGTTCGCAACTCCGACATATGATTGGACCGAATGCATTAGCTTAAAAGACTTTAACACATCATTTGAAGGTAAGTATGACTCCAAGGTAGCTAACCATTATACACCATTATATCCTCCAACTAGGAATATTGACTCAGCGGGAATAGCCAACCAAGTTAGATGGGATTTCACCATTCTTTATCAGTATGAGACCAAAGAAAAGTGTTTCTTAAAATTATTGAAAGCATAAGGAATTGTCTTGGAACCTATTGAAAGAGTTGGTAGTTAGTTGATGATCACGAGATAACTTATTTCTCGAGCCCTTAGCATAAGTTATCTCGTGATTAGTTATCTCAAGTTGATGATCGGTCAGAAAACTTGTGTTTGCTGCAATATTTGTAAATATACATGTTTTTTGGAAGTTTGCTGGATGATTTTGAAACTCAAATACAATGCAATGGTTTTCCTTTTTTCTATTTTTTGCTTTAAATAGTGTGTACTTTAATTGGTTTGTTGAATTGATTAGTTACTACTCATTTTATTCCAATTTACGTGACATTGTTTCTTTTTAATTTACTCTTATTCAAGAAGAATGTGACATCTTTCTAGCTTTGGAAACAATTTAACTTTTATTGCTTTATTATACCCTTACAGTGTATTTTACTTTACTTTTGATATTTTTTTCTTGGAAATTGATTTTTTTGGTGTTCGGTTGGTGAGTGAAAAATATTTTAAAGAAAGATTGGACAGACAGCTTGTGTTTCATATAAAGATAGAAAGGATCAGTTTTGAAAACACACATGTTGATATTTGGAAGGTGGTAAACTTGTTTTGTGTTAGATCTTCTCAGAATTCGAGATGGTTGTGGTTGGGTTAAGGATGGTGGTTATGGATGGTAGGTGGTGGTGATTGATGGTGGTGGCAGTTGTGGATGATGAGTGAGAGTAGATGGAACAGCCATGAACTCACATTTTTATACAAATTCTTAAATAGACATCTTAATGATATTTAGACTTATAAAGTGGTTGTAAGATAAGTACACTTAATGAATAAGATCTGAATGATTAATATTTAGTCATTTAAAACAAATAGACTTAATGACTAAGATCAATGATTAAGATAAATAACTTCATTAAGTGAAAATAAATGAGGTCTCAGTATAATATGATAAAAACTAGATCTAGGCATCTTGCCAAGTGAATTTGCTTTTAAGAAATGTTCTTCTTTCTCTTATGTTACATAATTCCACTGATTTTTCATGGATGGCTTCTGTTGTGTCCTTAGATTCTTTAATTGACCATTTTTGTTGTGAACTTAGATATGACAATGGGATGGTGTAGGTGGAGCGGGTAACACTTTCTTCAATTATAGTCTTAACCAACCCTGCCCTGCCTCATTTTGGATCAAGTAAAATCTTTCATTGATAATAATCTTGGTCATATAAAAGTAACCTACAAACGACGGTTCTCTCTAAAAGCTACCTAATCCTCTATACAAATAGGAACTATAGTGGTGCACCAAAAGAAAATAAAGGATTGAACCCTACTCCCTAATTGACCAAAGCTCGTCTCTACCCCTTCAAAGCTCTCCCATTTCTCACTTTCCAAATGACGCACATCAACAGAAAGAGAGTAAACATTTCTAGCTAGTCTTGTGCCTTCTTCTCCTAGCTCCACTCTTCCAACTGAATATAACAACTTCTTTATAGATCTTTGAAATGCACAAGAAACTCCAAACCAACTAAAGATATCTCACCATAAACTCGTGTCTAAATTGCAATTTACTAAAATATGATCTACATCCACACCTACGTCATGGCAAAAGATACAACAACTTATGTCAAGAACCTTTCGCTTCATCAAATTTTTTTGTCAGCAAAATCACTCTTTTATCAGCTAACAACGTGAAGAAGCACACTTTTTTTGTTAGTAATCCATATGAAATCATATGACAAGCTATCCTCCTCCCTGGAAAGAAGCTTCTCGTAAAAGGACTTGGCAGAGAACACTTTTTTGTTCACAACTCCCAACTTGAAGCATTGGATTATTCGATTGGCTCAAACTGCTTGTGAAGTTAAGCAGACAATCTCTGAAGTTCAATCACCTCCCACTCTTTGACATACTCTTAAACCTCAAATCTAGAAAGGCCATCCTCTACCTCTTGCGCCAATGTACTTGAATTTAGTGGTGGATGAAGCCATCAACAATGTGTTCATCCAGACTACATATATGTATGTGTGTTGTGTACGAGTCCATCAAAATGTCAACAAAAATTTAATTTGGACACATAATTTTGAAGTGTAACGAGTTCGGCACTAAGAAATTTAAAGACCAAACTCATCGAATTAAAATTATGGATCTTACAATGCTTGTTTGCAAATTTAATCAGTAATATTCCTGTTGACACCCAATTTTGACCGAACTTTAACCCTTTTTAGGAATGCTATTCAATTAAAAATGTATTTTAAAATATATTTCGAGTTTAAAATTTAGTCGATTTTGTTTAAAAATTATATATTTTAGTATGCATGCTTTATAAAAATTATTGTAAATACTATTAAAATATTTTTTAAAATTATTAGTAAAACTTGAAATAATTCAAATGTTTTAAAAAATTTATGTAATTTTAATATAATATATTCGTAGTATTTTAATTGAATAGCATTCCTTTAATTGTTTAAATGTTAGCCTATTCTATTCTAATTTCTTTCAATTCTAGCCACCTCAATTCTAATTTTATTTCAATTATAGTCAAACCTTCATTTCAATTCTAGCCAATTTTTATTTCAATTTTGGCCATTCCAATTCAACTCTCAAGACCCCATTTTAATCTCGTCCGTCCATCTTTAAATTAAATTCTAGATCAAATCTTAGCCGCTGATCTAATTCTAATCCAACGGTTAAAATCAACTCCCCTATTATTTCCTATTCTAACCAACAAGACCTAAACCTCTAAAGAATTTTTTTTTTGTTTTTTCCTCTCTCAACAGATCAGCCGCCTCTCCCTCTCAACTCCACCGGCGATGGCAAGTCTCCGACGAGAACCAGAGGAGAGGGAGGCCGATCTCCTCTCCTCTCCGCCTTCTCTTTCTCTCTCTCCTCTTCTCCCTCGCCCCGTCTCTTTTTTCTCCGGGCAGCAGCAACCGGAGCAGTGCTCTGACCAGCGACAGCAGCGCCTGGTGAGGTGCATGACAGCAGTAGCGACTGCTCCAAGCAGCCAGGCGAAGCCATCGACTCCACAGAACCAGCAGCCGGCAGGGACTAGAGGTGGCAACACCTCCGCCTTCCTCTTCTCCTCCCCGTCGCCTCTTTCTCTCTACTCCTCCGACTACGATATCAGCAACAACTCCAGCCCCGCAGTAGCATCGGAGGTCGAGTTCATTAAAGACAGATCCTTACAGATCTGTCCAAGTAAGTTTTAAGCTAATTTCTAAGCTTTTCATTTTTTTTTATCTTTGGCTATTGTGAGATGATTGTTTTGAGAACCTAAGCTTGGCATGTTCGATTTGACCTTGATTTCCCTTCATTGTTCATTACTTTCCCGTTATCTCATTGATGTTTGATCTCATATGCCCTCAAGAACTCAGATTGTACACTTGCTTTACTCACCTTCGTCACTTTCATTTACTGTTGTGCAGATTGCAAACAAACAAAATGTGTACTGTAGATATGTTATTTTGTTGTCCATGTTCATATTATTAGTCTTAATTATTTAAATCGCCAAATTGGAATATATTTGATGCATTGTCTTAAACTTTGAACTGATTTTTGTGACTGAATTCTAAGATGAAATTTTGGCTCTAACAGTATTGCTTATGGTTTGACTACCCTCTATCTCAAATTATTTCTAAATATCTCAAAACAACTTTAAAATCATGTAATGCACTGGCTGATTGATTATCACAAGTCCTCTCCCTTTAATTGATCTCAATTATTGATATATTTTATCCCAATATTAGTCTTTTATGATGAATGACTTTACTGGCTTGCTTATGTATTTATGGTAATTGACTGATTTTCTCGTGCTAAGTTAATTTGGAATATGTCAATCATGATCTCTTTCCCTGCTGTGGTGTCCAATTTGTTTAGTATTTTCCTTGTCTTGATAATCAATTAAGTCGACTATTATATACTCCGTATCTTCATTAGTTTTCTTTCCTTGCTAAATTTCGGAAAAATTCCTTGCTTATCTCTTTGATATAGTTCTTTGATTGATTAATTGATTAGTGTTGTTAATTAATATCTTTTTACCTTATTTGAAAAGGTGAACATTTTCTTACTTGTTTATAATTGGTAAAAAATAAATAAATGTGATTTGGCTCTTCCTTTGAATAAAGAATAATAATATCATAATTGATTCCTAAAATTATTTCTTTTCCTTTAGTGCTATGCCCTCTCACCTAGTATATAATCAAGGCCTATTTGTCATAGTTCAGGACGGTTGAATACACTCTCACGCTTAATCACTTTAAGAAGAATAAAAATACTCTCTTATATTCTTAAAAGGAAAAAGAATAGTTGTTCATATATTGGAGAGGCTCTTGTGTTTTGGCGGGCTGCTCTAACTCAATTTAGATTCAAGTTTGTTGGCTAAATAATTGTCCTTCTTAATTGGTTAGTTCCTTTTATCCCTGTAATTTCTATGTCTTGCATTAGTATTATTTATCTTGCACAAATTCAATGGCTATAACAAATAAAGGAAGCATTCGGGTTAGTCCCCCTATCCTTCTCCATGTGTGCCCGCCTTCTTTTGAATTAATTGATATTGCCAATATAGGAAAATTAATGCTATATTACTCTGTTATATTATATATTTGTGGTGTGCTGTCTCCTTTATGTAGCAGGGCTCTTGAATATGAGTTCAGGTTCCGGAGAGTCGCTTTGGAAGGGATATTGAATCGGAGCTTTACCTTATTTTGTTTTGATATTTGTCTTTTGATTGTTGATTCGGTTTTTGCGATAACTTGTATAAACTCCTAACTCTAACTCTATATATAATATACATTCGGGGATCGCCTAAGGGCAGGGGGATATATGTGCTAATTGTTTATTTATTTATTTTTGTTTATGTGTGATTGTTATAACCTGTCTATCGATTGAATCGTAGAATTGTGCAAACATGTTAGAATCATTTAAATAAGTGGTTTTAAATCAACCTTTGTTTATAACTTTATCCGATCAAACGACTTAGCATAATATGTCATAATTTTGTTATGATCTTGACTTTTAGAATTTCGCCTTGCATGCTAATGGGAAATTGACTAATAATTATTAGACACCATGCCTATAGTTTTTTTTCTGAATCTTATTATAATTTTCAGCATGTCTATTTAGAAATCATGATTATAAGGTTTATTTTTACTTTGCATAGTATCTGGGGTTTAGAAAATCATGCCAATAGGTTGTAGATCTTGTTCTCTACTTAGAAATCATGTCCATAGTGCTTAACTAATAAAATTGGTGTCTAAATAATTGTTGCATGTTTAATAACTTAAGCCTGTCATTTAATTAATCTAATCCTAAATAATTTGCTAATATAATTTCAGCATGTTCACTTAGAAACTCTGCCTATAGGATTCAAATAATAAAACCAATATTAATTAATCAGAATTATAATTGTTGTACATTTTATGCCACTGTTTTGTGACATAATTATTTTCTGCCAGTTAAGAACTAAAACCAACCTAGTAGTTTCTAATTTAAATCTGAACAACTTAATATAGAATCTGCTCTTGCCCAAATCTGCCTGAATTATCTATTTTTTGCATTTAATAAACAACCTTGCCACCTAATTTCAATTACTAATTGCCAGCATGTTATTTAAAATCTGTCCTGTTTGTTATTGATGCATGTAATTAACCAATCAGCATGATAATCACTTAGATAGCATGTCTGTAGGCTTCTAATAATTCCAGCATATTAAGTAACTAAATAGCATGATGTTATAAAGTTTACACCGCTGTTCTGCAATATAATTATTTGTGTGGCCGCTTAGAATAGACTAATTAATCTCCAACATGAAAAATAATTAGACTACATTTTTATGTGTGCTACTGTTTTTTTTGTGATGCATTAAGTTCTAACATTTAAATGATAAAATCAATACTGCTTTCTATGCATACTAATTTGCTCAACATAGTCAATTCTGCATCATAATTATTTGCTCTGCAACCTAAAATCAATTACTGAATTATTGCATCTAATAAACCGGCTACCTCTTAACAAATTTCTGCATTGATTATCAATTTTTCCATTGTTGTAAAATATTTCTGCATGTGTGATCACTTTTCTGTTCTATTTTTTAAATCAAATGAATAAAGATCTACCCCCTTAAAATCAGTTGAACGCCAAAATTTGCATTCTGTATAATTTTCTGCCACCTTTAAAAATTAGTCTAATAAGCTTTTTCTGCACTTGTAATAACTTTCTGCTCCTCATTTACTAAATAATTATTTGTTAATGCCCGTTTGTATGCTCACACACTTTGCATGCGACCTTTTCACTTTACTTGTGTTTGTCAGCATGTCTAATAAAATCTAGAGGCCAACTTGAGACTTTACGTGCTAAATGATCGTCCAACTTGTTTTGCTTGGTGTATAGGTGGCCTATATAGGAACTTGTATTATATTTTAGTCTAACACCTTTCTAGTAGTAGTCCAATGCCTCTTGGACCTTAAGCAGGGACGATAGGCACCTTTTAGGACGTTATGCATGCGAAAGGTGGGGTAAGGGTAGTTTAGGCCCTACCGATATGATGACATCGACTCAGGCTTAAAGCGACAAACTTCGATTTTGTCTGTCCCTACACGGAAGCCTATCGAAAAAATAAAGAAAAGTCGAGTGTTGATCCGTAAAGTCCTTTAGAGTCTCCCTTTCCTTTTGTTCCCTTATCTGTTTATAATTATAATTGTTTGGGGTAGCTTAAATAAAATTTAAAAAAATGCTTTTGAATAATTAATTGTGTAATTTTTGTCTCCTTGCTTATCTCTTATTAATGGCGTAGTATTTGTCATGTTATTTATTATATTACCTAGTTTTGCATGCTTAATTAATTAAAATAATTAAAGTAACCTTAATTGTGGAATGTCATTTATCACTTAGCTAGCATGTTAATTAATTAAATAATAAAATGAATTGACCATACTTGCTACTTGTAACCCCCACATAATTGCATGAGACACGGTCGGGACCCACATTTGTGGACCTCGAGGGATGCCTAACACCTTCCCCTCAAGGTAACTTGAACCCTTACCCTGATCTCTGGATCGTTGACCTTAGCTAGAATTAGTTAGGTTAGATAGGTGCCCTAACGCGTCTTAATTCGTTAGGTGGCAACTCTTCAATCCTCCAAAGCCCAAAAGAGTTGTTAGTTCGTGCACCAAAACCCGTTTTGAGAAAAAGGGGGCACGACAATTCCAATCATAGGTTTTAATAAAGGCAAGTTGTCTTCAGTTTTCTATTTGATTTAATTAGTCCGGTGGATTGGATTTCCATCACCGACTATTGAAAATATAATTAAGTAAATAATTGTATACTCTCTCTAATGCATTAAGCTTTAAGATGATATGATCACAGGCAAAGGTCATTCGTTCAAATTTCACCACCAGATATATCAGATGAAAATTCCACATGCTTGACACATAAAAAAAGATATAATTGAGTAAATTAAATTATACACTCTCTAAATATGATATATGTACATGTGATTGAGAATTTAGGAGTTAAACCATGCAAAATGGGAAGATCTTGAAATCCATCATAATAAGTTCTTTCAGTATTTAAAGATATCAAAGTCTGGCTTATCATTTTTTTCCATTAATGAAGAGTTAAATTTAGTTTTTTAAGAGGTATAAAAGTATAACATTGTGAGATTACTTCTGAGTTTTAAAAGGTGTGAATGGAAAATGAAAGGATTGTGTCTTTTCTAAAGAGTTGTGACTTATTTGAAGGGTTGTGACTTTTCGGAAGAGTTGCGACTTTTCTGAAAGGTTGTTACATTTCCAAAGGGTTGTGACTTTTCTAAATATTTGTTACTTTTCCAAAGAATTGTGACATTTCTAATGAGGCACAATACGCACATGTTCATACTACCGTTTGTTGTCTATAAATAGAGTGTTGGGTTTTAAAAGGTGTGAACGGAAAATGAAGAGTTGCAACTTTTATGAAGAGTTGTGACTTTTATGAAAAGTTGCAAATTTTATGAAAAGTTTTGACTTTTATGAAAAGTTGAAACTTTTTATGAAAGGTTGTGACCTTTCCGAAAGATTGTGACTTTTCCAAAGGTTGTGACTTTTTTGGTAAGGCACAATAAGAATCTTTTCACACTACCCATTGCTTTCTATAAATTGATGAATTTCCTCTCATTTTAAGGAAACTAATTTTTCTAGACTTCTTCTACTACTACTAAATCTAATATTCTAAGTGTACTTTACTGTCGTTGTGTGGTTCGCTGACACCATGGTTTTAGGTACCGATACACCGGTGAGTAAGATCGTTCTATCCTGGGAGGATATATTCCATTAATCTCGAGAACTTGAGGGGAATAATTTTCTTAAGGGGACACTGTGCATTCAGTGGGCTCGATTTTCTTTCTTTGAGAAAAATTATTTTTTATATTGTTTCTAATCTGTTTTTTATTCTATTTTCTCTACTAGTTTTAATTTCTAGTTTGAAAATAATCTTTAAACTTTGTTGTTTCTTACCAAGTTCTTCAAAGTTTTGTTCTAAGTATCTTAGGAATACAAGATGAACAACAATCTTAAGGAAATTATTATACTATTGGTATTTCTTCTGTTCTACTGATTGAGAGAAACAAATCATGGAAGTAGAAGATTAATGCACTACTTCTTCAGAATTCAGTGCTTTGTTTAGCAAGGTCGAAGTGAGAATGGACCAGAAAAATTGGTGGTATTCCGGTTATAGATTACACCATGTAACCTTCTTATTATTTATCTGAGGAAAATAGTTTCTATAACTCTTTTGACATTTATCATGTGTGTCTTTGGAAAAAGATCTGCAAACCATATGTTTTGAAATTAATTTTCCTTGGCAAATAGTGTTGCCTTTAAAATTCTTTAGTTTGCAGAATGAGAGATGCACATTTTTTTTTGATAAAATAGTATGGCAAAATGTTATAGTTGGAAGGCTACATGAAAAGAAAAGCATTTCTATGTGATAATCAAAGAATATGTTTTATTCTGTTTGGAGAAAAAAAACTTTTGTAGTTTTGTATTCCTTGTGAAATTTGATTGTGTCTGATTGTTGTAGACTAAAAATTTTTGTAGTTCTCTACTCTGGATAAATTGGACAATGCAATTGGTTTGAAGAATTTGAAAACTTCACATAATAAGTCAGTGTAGTACTTTTGGTTTTCTATAAACTTCATTGTTATATAGAAACAAATTGTACAAAAAAAATTGTCTTATTGTTAGTATTCTAAATACTAAGTGGTATGTCTATTTGTGATACAGGAAAAATACTAGTGATTTAGAGTTTGTGATTTTGTGCCTCTATGAAATGAACTTTGACATTGTGTAAAGATTATCAAAGGGAATTGAAGCACTATATTCTTTTGTAGAATAACATTTTCAAAAGAGGTTTCATGTTGCCAATGACATTTTGATAGCATGAGAAAAAATATGTGGAAAAACTATTTTCAAATACTTGAAAAATATTTTTCAGATCATATTTAAAATGTGGGGATTCTTTGCTTATGATAAAGATAAAATTAGACTTGTGTCAAAATTTAAATTTGGAGCACAAAATATGAAATTCGATGATACTTTTGTATTATGTTAGACCCACAAAATTCTTGGAGTATATTTGATATTGTGGTCGTTGAGTTTCTCTTTTACTAGTATAGTATATGGTATGAAACTACCAAATTATATGTATACTTGTTCAAAATAGTTGTGTTCTTTTATGAAAGAGTATAACTTAAATGTTGTGATTTTTCATGAAAAGATATGTCTATTAAAACATAACTATTTGTATAGATATGAATATTGGTGAATAGTCATTTATCATGTTTTGTAAAAGAAGCATTTGGACTATATTGCCTTTATTGGACCCGATGAAACTATGTTCATGGGTGGTTCTATACCAATCAAATTGAACGTTATGGAAAGGTCCTTCTGAAAAGGACATTTGACAAGGTGTTGACTCTAAACAATGCTTGTATCACACAAAATTGTAAGAAGTAGGAACAAAATATTTGTGAGAAAAAGCTACCTCACAGAGAGTTTTCAAACTCAATTTTTTTGTTCTTACTTGCTTGAGTCAAACTGTTTGTGACATGAACACTTTGGACATGTCAATTAGAACACCTTGCAAGGAAAACTGATCAACTTAGAAGTTTTGTCTAATTTTGAGTGCAATAAATAAAATGTCAAGTTTGTGTTGAATCTAAGTATGTTAAGCATTCTTATAAATCTGTTGAAAGGAATTCTAATCCCTTAGAGTTAATTTACACTGATATTTTTTATATGAAGTCAACACCATCTCGTGGTGGGAAAAAATATCTCATAACTTTTATTGACAACTGCATTTGATACGGGTATGTCTATTTGCTAAATGGTAAGGATGAAGCAATAGAAACATCTAGGCAATATAAAATTGAAGTTGAAATCAGTTTGGAAAAAGATAAGAAGTGATAGGGATGGAGAATATAAATCTCCTTTTCCAGAAATATGTTTGGAAAGTGGATTTATCCATCAAACTACTGCCATATATATCTCAATCTAATGGATATGCAGAATGGAAAAAAATCAAACCTTGAAGGAAATGATGGCTACATTACTTATAAGTTCAGGTTTACAACAAAACTTGTGTGGAGGAACTATCCTTACTGCAAAAGGGAACAACAAAAAGTTTTGTCTTTTCAGAAAGAAAGCAATTTTGTTTGTTCAGGACACAATCTATTCCATATGAAAAATGGAAAGGAAGGAAATCTAACTTGAAATATTTCAAAGTGTGGGGGTGTCAAGCCAAAGTCCATATTCCTATTCCTAAAAGGATTAAAATAGGACCTAAGAACTGTGGACTATAAAATTAGACTTGAGTAGTCTAGTGAAAGGTCTAAAAGACCTTGGAAAGAACAGAAGGAGAAAGTACTTAATAAAGAGATTCAACGCGTAGTAAATATGAAAGGACATCTACTACCTTCAGATCTGATTTTCTAACATTTCCTATGTCTTATGTGGACTCATCTTTTTGAAAAGATGGTGTCAATAGTGAGATTGGTTCAATCTTGAGCAATCCTATTGGAAGTTGGTTGATCTTCCTCCAGGAAATAAACATTTGGATTCAAAGTGAATCTTCAAAAGGAAAATGAAAGTCGATGGAACTGTTGACAAATATAAAGCAAGACTTTTTGTCAAAGGCTTTAAACAAAAACAAGGTCTTGATCTTGTTGACAAATACTCATCAGTAACTAGAATTACATTTATTCGGATGTTAATATTATTAGCTACGGTATATGACTTCTAAATTCATCAAATGAATCTGAAAACAATTTTCTTAAATTGAGAATTGGAGAAAGAAATGTACATGGAACAACCAAAGGGTTTTGTGGTTCCTGATAAAGAAAAGAAAGTGTGCGAACTTGTTCAGTCACTTTATGGACTAAAACAAGCACCCAAACAATGACATAAGAAATTTGACCAAACTATGTTGGTAAATGGATTTAAGAATGATGGAAATGATAAATGTATTTACATTAAAATCACAAGGTCATTGTTTGTTTGTATATTGGTGATATGTTGATCATCAGTAGAGACACTAATGACATAAATGCTACTAAACATATATTAGAAAGCAACTTTGTTATGAAACATCTTGGAGTTTCTGATGTGATCTTAGATATAAGAATCCTTAGAACTCCATAATTTTTAGCATTGTCAAGGTCTCATTACATTGAAAAGGTACTTGACTAGTTCAAATATTTGGATTTTAATACTGTTAAGACTCCAAAAATGTGAGCTTTGCACTTCAAAAGAATGAAGGTGAAAGTGACTCACAATTGGACTATGTTAGAGTATTGAGAAGTATGATATATATCAGAAAGTGTACGCAATCAGATATAGCATGTGTTGTTAATAAACTGATTCGGTTCACGAATAATCCCAATCTAACTCATGGGATGACAATGAAAAGAGTTTTAGGGTATTTAAAACATACTCAAAACTATGTCTTGCATTATAACAAATTTCTTGCAGAATTGAAAGGATATAGTGATGCAAATTGGATCACCGGGATCAAATAAAGTAAAATCCACGAGTGGATATGTATTTACACTTGGTGGAGGAGCAGTCTCTTGGAAATCTTCCAAAATGACATGTATCGCTAGCTCTACAATGATCCATGAGTTAGATGCTCTAGATAAGGCCAGTGAATAAGTTGAAAGACTCTGGAATTTCTTGATAGATATTCTTTTTTTTTGCCCAAACCTTTGGCATCAGTATGCATACACTTTTATAGTCAAGATGCAATAGGTAGGGAATGAAGCATGATGTATAACGGAAAGTCTCGTCATATAAGACATAGACATAATGCCGTTAGAAAACTACTCTCCAGTGGAATTATCACAATTGAGTATGTAAAGTCAAAGGATAATGTGTCAAATCCACTTACAAAAAGGCCTAACTAGAGAGAAAGTTTAAAGATCATCTAAGGGAATGGGTTTACGGCTTAGGTCATCATGGCGGTAACTCTACCTAGCAGACTGGAGATTCCAAGAGCTAGGTTCAAGGAGAAAAACAAAGTTGTGACTAACGGTTCGACATTGTCAGCCAATCAATTTATTCTCATAATGAAGACAATGTTCAGGAATAAGGATACAACATTAAAGTTTGTTAATGAGTTAATAAAGCTTAAAGTTTTTAATGATTTGCTAAGTTTGGCAGATTTGACCAAATAGTGTATCTATGCGATAACACATTTAGAAATCACCTATGTGAGTGTGAAGTGTAAGCCGCTTCAAAGAGGATGATTGTCAAAATCCCATCTCTCTATACACTCATGAAACCAGGAGGTGGTCATGGTTGAAATGAACACAACCGTAAGAACAATAAATGGTAAATGGTTGATTATGTGACATATGGTTGTCTAGGAATACACCAAAGCTTGACGGTTCAAAGATATCAAATCTACCGATTGACTGAGTATATCCGACATATGTTCACTACGGAAAGTTTAAAGGGAAACCTACTTATCCAGATGCAATTAATTCTAGCTTGTAAAGTACACATACTTGTCTGTTTCTTTGTCTTGGAGTAATTCCCCATTCATGTCGAGGATTGTTGGGTTTCAAAAGGTGTGAATGGAAAATGAAGAGTTGCGACTTTCATGAAGAGTTGTGACTTTTATGAAGAGTTGCGACTTTTATGAAAAGTTGTGACTTTTATGAAAAGTTGCGACTTTTACAAAGAGTTGTGACTTTTATGAAAAGTTGCGACTTTTACAAAGAGTTGTGACTTTTATGAAAAGTTGCGACTTTTACAAAGAGTTGTGACTTTTATGAAAAGTTGCGACTTTTACAAAGAGTTGTGACTTTTATGAAAAGTTGCGACTTTTACAAAGAGTTGTGACTTTTATGAAAAGTTGCGACTTTTACAAAGAGTTGTGACTTTTATGAAAAGTTGCGACTTTTATGAAAAGTTGCGACTTTTATGAAAAGTTGCGACTTTTATGGTAAGGCACTATAAGAACCTTTTCACACTACCCTTTACTTTCTATAAATTGAGGGATTTCCTCTCATTTTAAGAAAACTAATTTTTCTGGACTTCTTCTACTACTACTAAATCTAGTATTCTAAGTGTACTTTAGTGCCGTTGAGTGGTTCACTGACACCATAGTTTTAGGTACCGATTCACCGGTGAGTAAGATCGTTCTATCCTGGGAGGAAATATTCCATTAACCTCGGGTACTTGAGGGGAATAATTTCCTTAAGGGGACATTGTGCATTCAGTGGGCTCGATTTTCTTTCTTTGAGAAAAATATTTTTATATTGTTTCTAATCTGTTTTTTATTCTATTTTCTCTACTAGTTTTAACTTTTTAGTTTTGAAAATACTCTTTGAACTTTGTTGTTTTCTTACCAAGTTATTCAAATTTTTGTGTATCTTAGGAATACCAGATGAACAACATAGAAGGTTTCCTCTCATTTTTTGCATAGCGGATTTTCACAACCTCTTCTTATTTTGCATAAACAAGTTTAAGTATACTTTACTCCCGTTGAGTGGTTCGCTGACACCGTGGTTTAAGGTACCAATATATGGGTGAGTAAGATCGTTCTATCATGGGAGAATATATTCCATTATCCTCGAGTATTTGAGGGAAATATTTTTCTTAAGGATACATTGTGCATTCAGAAGACTCGAGTTTCTTCTTTTCAATATTGTTTCTGGTTTGTTGCAGATTATAATTTATTTACTAGTTTTAAATTTGTGGTTTTAAAAATATATTTTAAACACGTTTTACAGTTAGGTTAAAAAAATGTCTATAACAAATTTAGGTTGATTTGATACATACTTATTCACATAAATAAGCTTTTCAATTAGTGAAAACTTAAGTTATTCTTAGAAGGCAAAAATGTATAACATTATTACATACTTAATTTATTCTCATTTTCCTTTGATGTCTAATATTTTTTCTATGATAAATGTAGTCTGACCTGGTACTCAAGTAAATATAAGTACATCATTTCATTCGCAGACGGATGGTCAGGTAGAGCGTACAATTCAGACCTTAGAGGACAAGTTGAGAACTTGTGTGATCGAATTCAAGGGTAATTGGGATGATCACCTACCTCTCATAGAGTTTGCTTACAATAATAACTTCCATTCTAGTATTCAGATGGCCCCTTATGTGGCACTCTATGGGCATATATGTCGGTCACCAGCTTGTTGGTTCGAAGTAGATGAAGCAGCCTTGATTGGGCCAGATTCGGTTTATGAGGTTATGGAGAAAGTTCAGCTCATTAGAGATAGACTAAGGATAGATCAGTGTCGTCAGAAGTCCTATGCAGATGTAAGGAGAATAAATTTAGAGTTTGAAATCGATGATTGGGTTTTCCTAAAGGTGTTACTCATGAAAGGGGGTGATGAGATTCGGCAAGAAAGGGATACTCAGTCCTAGGTGTCACACCCCGAGCTACTTCCAGGACGTGGACACAGGACCTAGGATCACGAGTGACCCCAAGCTAACCCTGCTGGCATACCATAGCATACTTAAAGATTTTCAACATAATAGACATACTAGGCGGAATCTAGAAACATATCATAACATGAAATGATGGGGAATACCCAATACTATCTGAATAAATAATATGTGAGTTGAATGAAAATTGAAATATCAAACCCCAAAGCTAAAACTGAATCTAACTATGTCTGAAATAAAGCCTCTAACT